>NC_079192.1:73576094-73879124 GCF_029499605.1 Hyla sarda
ATGCATTTAAAGATTATTAAATTAACTCACACAAATTGTTAGATCATTTTCAGATCTAGCAATTACACTGGGCTCTGGTTTCTAAGGTGGTCTAAGGGCCCCTCTACTATATAGGAAGACACCAGTAGTATAGATAATATATAGTAGGTATGGGCTTGCTGCAGATTTCTCATTAAAGGGCATCTTTTTGATCCCAAATATATACAGTGGTCCCTCAACATATGATATTAATTGATTCCAGGAGAACCATCATATGTTGAAACCATCATATGTCGAGTACATATGTCTATGTAAAATGGTAATTAGTTCTGGGGCCTCGGAACCATTGTATGTTGAATACATATCTCTATGGGAAACTGCTAATTGGTTCTGGGATGACCATCGTATGTGGAGTGTATGGGGAGTGCAAACCAGGGTGCCTCCAGCTGTTGCACAACTAAAACTCCCAGCATGCATGTACAGCCATTGATTGTCTGGGCATGCTGGGAGTTATAGTTTTGCAACAGCTGGAGGCACACTGATAGGGAAACATTGATGTATGGGGTGTATATATGTATTGTATGTGATGTGTGACATTGCATACAGTACTGTACAGTTCTTTAAATACCTTCAGGGGGGACAGAATGTCCTCCATTACGATCCTGCCGACTACAGCTCTATAGGA
This sequence comes from Hyla sarda, assembly GCF_029499605.1. Taxonomy (NCBI): domain Eukaryota; kingdom Metazoa; phylum Chordata; class Amphibia; order Anura; family Hylidae; genus Hyla; species Hyla sarda. The sequence goes on from NC_079192.1 coordinate 73,576,759, forward strand.
AAGGAAGGGGAGGGCAGCCAGCAGCTCATTGGATGCCTGCAGCAAGATGCTCCAGGCAATTGGCTATGGCTGCACTGGGGGGGGGCTTACACGGAGCTCACAGTGGAAGCCTGCAGGAGTTAGCAGGACAGCATGTGAGTAACAGGAGGCAGAGCGGGGCACACAGGGCACATTAAACAACTATCTGTCAGTTGCTGAAGTTGTCAGCGCTGTCAGATAGCTGTTTGTATGATGGCCCCGACACACAGCAGCATCATATGTCGATGCTGCCTTCAACATACGATGGGCTCTGAAAGGCCATCATATGTTGAAACAATCATATGTTGGGGCCATCATAAGTCGGGGGGTCACTGTATATATATATATATATATATATATATATATATATATATATATAACAAAAACCAGATTGGAGCAGCACGTCCTATTGTATCATAGTGCTGGTGCAAGCGGCGAAAAGAGCCTGGTCAAGGCAAGTCAGTCATCTAGGGAGGATGCCGCAGCACACAAAAATAGTTTGAGTGTAAAAAACAGTGGTTTATTCCATGAAAATACAAGCAAGCGACGTTTCAGCTGCCAGTGCAGCCTTTTTCAAGCCTTGAAAAAGGCTGCACTGGCAGCTGAAACGTCGCTTGCTTGTATTTTCATGGAATAAACCACTGTTTTTTACACTCAAACTATTTTTGTGTGCTGCGGCATCCTCCCTATATATATATATATATATATATATATATATATATATATATATATATACATACATGACTCAGTGCCTAATCCTGACCATGTACATCTAATTTGTATGTCTCTGTCACCTATATTTATTATAAAAATCCCTCTTTTCATTACCTCACAGTGTTAGAAATCCTCTCAGGGGAAAGGGTGGTGTCTCTTCCTTGTGGTGGGAGGAGATTGGTGGGTCTCATGCAGCCTTGTCCATGAGTCATCTCTTGTCCATGACTCATGAACAAACCTGATGCTGCTTAAGGTCTGGTTAGTGTCCCGGTTGGTATTGTGGTTTTCAGGAGCCATTTTCTTTATTAAATACTAGCGTTGCTGGGTTTTTCCTTCCTCATTATTGTTGCGGAGTAAAATCAACAAAGGAGGAAGCTTTTGACTTCATATCCCATCCCCATATATTGTTGTCATATCCTAACCCCATATCCCATCCCCAAATCCCGTCCTCATATCTCAACCTCCTATCCTGACCTCCTATCCCATCCTCATATCCCGACCTCATATCCCAACCTCATATCTTGACCTCCTATCCCGTCCTCATATCTCGACCTCATATCTCCACCTCATATCCCGACCTCCTATCCCGACCTCCTACCCCGTCCTCATATCTTGACCTCATATCCTGTCCTCATATCCCAACCTCATATCCCGACCTCCTATGCCGTCCTCATATCTCGACCTCCTATCCCATCCTCATATCCTGTCATCATATCTCAACCTCATATCCTGACCTTCTATCCCGTTCTCATATTCCGTCCTCATATCTCAACCTAATATCCTGTCCTCATATCTCGTCCTCATATCCCGACCTTGTATTCCGTCCTCCTATCTCGATCTGATATCCTTTCCTCTTATCCCGTCCTCATATCTCGACCTCGTATCCTGACCTCCTATCTTGACCTCATATCCCGACCTCATATCCCATCCTCATATTTCGACCTCCTATCCCGACCTCCTCTCTTTGTTAGATGGGGTGTGGCTTGCAAGCAGGATTGACACATTCACCAGGAGATGAAGAGCTGAGCTTGTGGAATAAGGTACTGAAAGTCCTATATACTCGCATGGGACTTGAAACAAAAAACCATCTTTTATGTAAGGGTGTAGGTAAGGGTTAATTTAACTATCATATTTTTTTATTTGACATATTAGTAATATGTGAACGAGGTATTGAAACATCTTAAGCCGTACGGAAGTTATGTGGGAACATACAATTCCAATCGATTTGCATGGGACTTTAAACAAAAACCCCGAACCTCACAAATGGGGGGTAGTTTAGGGTTAAATTAACTATCCTATATTTTAAGTGGACATATAAGTAACATGTGGCCAAGTATTATCGAAATATCTCCAACCGTTTGGAAGTGATGCAGTAACATATATTTCCCATAGACTTGTATGGGACTTTAAACATAAACCCCGACCCTGGCAAATGTATGTGAGTAAGGGTTGAATCACCTATCCTATGTTTGTTGTTGACATATCCATAACATGTGTGCCAGGTTTCATGTTAATATCTTCAGCCGTTTTGACGTGATGCTGGAACATACACACATAGATACACACATACACACACACATACATACACACATTGGGAGAAATTTATCAAAACCAGTGTAGATGCAAAGATGCCAAGTTGCCCATAGCAACAAATCAGCTTGCTTCTTACATTCTTAACAATGCCTCTGGAAGTTGAAAGAAGCAAACTGATTGGTTGCTATTGGCAACTGGGCAACTTTGCCTCCAGAGGTATTGATAAATCTACCCCATTGAGTTTTATATATATACTAGCTGAGTACCCGGCGTTGCCCGTTTTTTCCTTCTTCATCCTTGTTGGGCAGGAAAATCAACAGAGGAGGAAGCATTTGACTTCATATCCCATCCCCATATATTGTTGTCATATCCCAACCCCATATCCCGTCCTCATACCCCGACCTCCTATCCAGTCCTCCTATCCCATCCTCCTACCTTGTCCTCCTATCTCAACCTCCTGTCCCGACCTCCTATCCCATCCTCCTATCTCAACCTCCTATCTCCACCTCCTTTCCTGACCTCCTAACTTTACCTCATAACTCGACCTCCTATCCCATTCTCCTATCCCCTCCTCCTATCTCGACCTCCTATCTCGTCCTCTTATCCCGTCGTCCTATCTCAACTTCCTAACTTGACCTCCTAAATCGACCTCCTATCCCGTCTTCCTATCCCGACCTCCTATCCCATCCTCCTATCCCGTCCTCCTATCCCGTCCTCCTATCCTGTCCTCCTATCTCGACCTCCTATCCTGACCTCCTATCCCGTCCTCCTATCCGGACCTCCTATCTCGTCCTCATATCCCAACCTCCTATCTCGACCGCCTATCTCGACCTCCTATGCTGTCCTCATATCCTGACCTCCTAACTCAACCTCCTATCCCGACCCGTAATATGTGCACCAGGCATTGAAATATCTCCAGCCGTACAGAAGTTATGTGAGAACATACATTTCCCATTGATTTTCATGGGACTTTAAACAAAAACCCAGACCCTCACAAATGGGGGTGGTTAAGGGTTAAATTTACTATCCTATATTTTAAGTGGACATATAAGTAACATGTGACCAAGTATTATCGAAATATCTCCAGCCGTTTGGATTTTATGCAGTAACATATATTTCCCATAGAGTTGTATGGGACCTTAAAAATAAACCCCGCCCCTGGCAAATGGGGGGAGTAAGGGTTAAATCACCTATCCTATGTTTGTTGTTGACATATAAGTAACATGTGTGCCAAGTTTCATGTTAATATCTTGGAACATACACACATACATACATACATACACACACACACACACACACACACACACACACATTGAGTTTTTTCTTATATATATAGACTAGCTGAGTACCCGGCGTTTCCTAATCCTTGTTGGGGAGGAAAATAAACAAAGGAGGAAGCTTTTGACTTCATATCCCGCCCTCATATATTGTTGTCATATCCCGACCTCCTATCCCATCATCATATCCTGACCTCCTATCCCGACCTCCTATCCCGTCCTCCTATCCCATCCTCCTATCCAGTCCTCCTATCCCGTCCTCCTATCCCGTCCGCCTATCCCATCCTCCTATCCCGTCCTCCTATCACGTCCTTCTATCCCGTCCTCCTATCTCGTCCTCCTTTCCCGTCCTCATATCTTCACCTCATTTCCCGTCCTCCTATCTCGACCTCCTTTCCCGTCCTCCTATCCCATCCTCCTATCCCGTCCTCCTATCCCGTCCATCTATCCCATCCATCTATCCCGTCCTCCTATCCCGTCCTCCTTTAGCTTCCTCCTATCCTGTCCTCCTATCCCGCCTCATATCTCGACCTCCTTTCTCGTCCTCCTTTCCCGTCTTCCTATCCCGTCCTCCTATCCCGTCCTCCTATCCCGTCCTCCTATCCCGACCTCCTATCCCGACCTCCTATCCCGACCTCCTTTCCCATCCTCCTATCCCGTCCTCCTATCTCGACCTCCTATCCCGTCCTCCTATCCAGTCCTCCTATCCTGTCCTCCTATCTCAACCTCCTATCCAGTCCTCCTATCACGTCCTCCTATCTCGACCTCCTATCCCGACCTCCTATCCCGACCTCCTATCCTGTCCTCCTATCCCGTCCTCCTATTCCATCCTCCTATCCAGTCCTCCTATACCGTCCTCCTATCTCAACCTCCTATCCCGACCTCCTATCCCAACCTCCTATCTCGACCTCCTATCCCGATCTGCTTTCCAGTCCTCCTATCCTGTCCTCCTATCTCGACCTCCTATCTCGACCTCCTATCCCGGTCCTCCTTTCCCGGTCCTCCTATCCCGGTCCACCTATCCTGATCCTCATATCGCGTCCTCCTATCCCGACCTCCTATCACGTCCTCCTATCCCGTCCTCCTATCCCGTCCTCCTATCCTGTCCTCTTATCCCGACCCGTAATATGTGTACCAGTTATTGAAATATCTCCAGCAGTACGGAAATTATGTGGGAACATACATTTCCCATTGATTTGCATGGGACTTTAAACAAAAACCCTGACCCTCACAAATGGGGATAGTTAAGGGTTAAATTAACTATCCTATATTTTAAGTGGATATATAAGTAACATGTGACCAAGTATTATCAAAATATCTCAAGCCGTTTGGAAGTTCCCATCCCTCACTCTCCCATCCATCTATCCCGACCTCCTATCCAGACCTCCAATCTCGACCTCCAATCCCGACCTCCAATCCCTACCTTCTATCCCGTCCTCCTATCCCAACCTCCTATCCCGACCTCCAATCCCAACCTCCAATCCCAACCTCCTATCTCGACCTCCTATCCTGACCTCCTGACCTTTTATTTGTGAATATACCAATAAATGTTATTATATTGGTTTATTGTTGGTATATTTACAAATAAAAAGATTAACTATGTTTTGTATGTTTTAAACTTGTAATGCGCATGTCACTGAGGTCATCTGTGACGTCACTATTGTCATGCCACATTCGTGAGTTTTTTAAATATTTAAAGCCTGTCTGTACTACAATACCTCAGACCTGACGAAGCAAGGGGTGCCTTGCGAAACGCGTTGTCTCCATGTCATGTTATTTTAAACAATAAACCAGTTTGGTTTTACCTTGGCTATCTGCTGTGAATCCGTATCAGACAGCCACCCTGCAGCGCCGGATCGCGATCCTCTCCAGCGAGGGGTATATACCTCTCCAACCTTCAGACTATAGGGAAAGGGGGTAACTCTACCTATAGGGAAAGGGGGGTAACTCTGCCTATAGGGGAAGGGGGGTAACTCTGCCTATAGGGAAAGGGGGAGGGCAACTCTGCCTATACCTATAGGGAAAGGGGGTTAACTCTGCCTATAGGAAAGGAAAGTAACTCTGCCTATAAGGAAAGGGGGGTAACTCTGCCTATAGGGAAAGGGGGTGGGGGTAACTCTGCCTATACCTATGGGGAAAGGGGGGGTAACTCTGCCTATACCTGTGGAGAGAGGGGGGAGGTAACTCTGCCAACATCTTTGGGGAATGGGGGGTAATTCACTTTATACCTGGATGCCTAACTACTTACCTACATACCCAGCTATCTAACTATGTACCTGGCTTTCATACATGGTGGCTTAACTACCTAGCTAGCCCCCAACCTACCTGGCTTGTCACCTACCTACATATCTGGCTTCTTGATCTACCTACCTAGTTACCTATTTACCTGGCTACCTACCAACCTGCCGTTTTACTGTGCAGGACACCAAGGAGGGCATTATTAAAGTTTGTGTGCCTACAAATGGAAAGATGGTGTAGAGGAGGGGAGGGCACTGAAAAAATGCAGAGTCTCACATGTTTGGCCTGCAGATGTTAAGAGATCCACATGGCGGTCTTATCCGGACGGAGAAGAAAAGGAAAGAGGACGTCGCTGATCAGAAAAGACGTAATTGTGAGTTCCAAAATGTAACTGTGTACATAGTGTACAGATCCTGTGTACATAGTGTACAGATCCTGTGTACATAGTGTACAGATCCTGTGTACATAGTGTACAGATCCTATGTACAGCTGATATCTACCACCATGTGGTCCTATATATAATCACTTATACAGATCCTGTATAGTACACTGGTCTGTGTATAGTGGTTTTATTCAGTAAAGTATGGCGGTATTATCCAGTTATTGTGTGGTGTTATATATTTACTCCTTGTATACCAGTATTATTGGTCATGGAAATTTACCTACGTTTAAGTGTTTCTTACATATATAAATTTTAGTTTATTGTGTGTGGGTGGAATAGGGTGTGGTAGAAGATTGACGAACTGCAAAGCCTAGCAGGGGCCCTTGCCTTTTTTTTGGTCCGGGGGCCCCAAGTGTTGTCAGTTCGCCCAGGGCTATGACCCATAGGCCATAGCAGTCGATTCTGACCCCAGACTAGAGAAGGATTGATTGGACCACGGAAACTGGCCGGTACCCAGACATACTGCCTGCAGCCGCATCCTATATATGGCTGGAAGCAGTATGTCTGTGGAGTGCCTACAGCAGTGCATGGGGGCAGGCACAGAGGGGAGGGGGGGTCATTAAATATATATGGGGGCACCAAGAGGGGGTCATTAAATATATTATGGGGGCACCGAGAAGGAGTGATTAAATATATATAAGGGGGAACCAAGAGGGGGGGCAATAAATATCTATGGGGGCACCAAGAGGGGGGGGGTCAATAAATATATATGGGGGCACCAAGAGGGGGTCATAATATATATATATATATATATATATATATATATATATATATATATATATATATATATGGGGGCACCAAGGCATTAAATATATAGGGGGGCACAGAAGGGAGGGGGATTTACATGTATATATATATATATATATATATATATATATATATATATAGGCACCAAGGGGGTCATTAACAATGTAAGGGGAAAAAGGGGGGGTCTATAAATATATAGGGGGCACAAAGGGGTGTACATATATATACAGGGGCACAGAGAGGCACAAAGTGGGCACTATTAGGAAAGGTGCCTAAAATGTTTGTCTGGCAGGTTCTTTGGAGACGAGTCTTCATGATGGCCTCTAATCAAAGTAGACGTAGCTTGTGAGTCAGTAAATGTAACTGTAATTCCTTATAATGGTTGCAGAGCCCTTGCTAGTATATACCTCTGTTGAATTTTTAGGGAAGTTTCACAGTAACTAGATTGAGGTGTATTAAAATATAGCAGGGTACTGTGCAGCACAATGTCTTACTGCACTGTACTCTGCATTAATCTAATTAGAAATATATAATTAGAAAATAAAATAAGATTGGGGACAGGCCCTGGGGCAGATTCGTGGGGGGGGGGGGGGCGGGCCACGTGGTGGAAGGGGGGGCCCAGGCCTTGAGCTGTGTAAGGGGCCCTGAAATTTCTGATGGCAGCCCTAAGCTCCCCACTTTGCTCATTGTTCCCTTGTCAGTTTGTAAGCAGCTCCCTGCTTCGCTCATTGTTCCCCTGCCCATTTGAAAGCAGCTCCCCGCTTCACTGATTGTTCCCCTGTCTGTTTGTGAGAAGCTCCCCACTTCGCTGATTGTTTGTGGGGGAGCCGTTTGTGAGCAGCTCCCCACTGCAATGTTCTTAGATACACAGAAGATAATAAAGATTCAAGATATTCTGCCACAAATGGTGATTGACATTTTTTTCTTTGGACTGTATTGCAATTGTCTAACATCAGAACACCTCCAGAATAAGTAGCTTATAGTGGGTATCTTCCACTGGTGCAGCCTTCCATAAAATGTGAATAACATCCTATACCCTAGTAGTGCTATGCAGACTCTATTTTGCCATTCATGAGCAGCTCCTCGCTTCGCTGATTGTTCCCCTGTCTGTTTGTGACCAGCTCCCCGCTTCACTGGTTGTTCCCCTGTCCATTTCTGAGTGGCTCCCCACTTCACTGATTGTTCTCCTGTCCGTTTGTGAGCAGTTCTCCGCAATAACTGATTGTTCTCCTGTCCATTTCTGAGTGGCTCCCTGCTTCGCTGATTGTTCCCTTTCCATTTGTGAGCAGCCCCCCGATTCACTGATTGTTCCCCTGTCCATTTATGAGCAGCTCACCCACTTCACTGATTTTCCCCTGTCCGTTGTGAACAGTTCACCCACTTCATTAATTGTTCCCCTATCCCTTTGTGAACAGCTCACCCGCTTCACTGAAGATAATAAAGATTTGAGACATTCTGCCACAAATGGCGAGTGCCGTTTTTTTCTTCAAATCTACTGCACGGACTAACGTCAGAACAGAGCACCTCCAGAATAAGTGGCTTATAGTGATATCTTCCACTGGCGCAGCCTTCTATCAACTGTGCATAACATCATATGCATCAGTAGTGCCTGGCAGACTCTATTTTGCCAACACGGTGCATATGTCCCATTGTGCTGACTAATATAAATGAACTCCCCGTCATAAATAAACATGGCATGTGCCTTAGCAGTTCACTTTTTAGACTGATGGATTCTTCAATCAAACTCACCTCGCTATCAACAACTGCCTTTCTGAAGGCTTCACCCCGAACAGCTGAGACCTAGCGATGGCAATTGGATGAGTGGGTGTTTCGGCAGCCTTTCATAATTGTCTCTGTGGGACGGTATCATTGCAGATGTCTGTGTCTAATAGAAGACCTCATATCTCAGTGCAATAACATCTCGCCTGCCACTATCTGACTGATTTTACTGTTCTCGTGTCCAATTACTGGAGATCTGCTCACGGAAACTTGTTTAGTCATCTGGGCGATTTATCATTCTTCAAATCAACAGCCCTTTTTAAGGCCGCTGATGGTATCTTCCATTTAAGATCCTTGTCAAAAAGGCTATTTCAACTTTAATTAAACTTCCCCGCACATGATAACCGTAGTTATTAATAGTCCGCAGACAATGTGCCAGCATTTTAGACAAGGCCAGAGGCAAAACGATGATAACCAGTGAAACTGTTCCAACCGTTCTTGATTCATCACGTCCCGGTCTTGCTGTCCCCTTATACGCTGTGCAGCAAAGCAATTGTGTATAGTTGTCTACACGCTGGAGTTCTTAACTCATTTATTTTTGCCAAATTCATGACAATGTTCTGAGTTCTGAATGTTCTATGTTTTTTTTTTTTTGGCCTATAGCTTGTCCGGTTCATGGAAACTTTTAATGGAAATCCACTTTAGCACAACATTTTTCTGACAAGCTTATAATGTAAATGCTCATCAAAATCTCCTAATGGTTTCCTAATACCAGGGTACATTGCATTGTGAAAGCTTGTACAGTAACATAGTAACATAGTTCACAAGGTTGAAAAATGTCCACCAAGTCCACCAAGTTCAACCTATAACCCTAATGAGTCCCTACTGAGTTGATCCAGAGGAAGGCAAAAAACCCTCATACTAGAGGTAAATATTCCTTCTCGACTCCAATATAGCAGTCAGAATAAATCCCTGAATCAACGTTCTGTTCCTATAAATCTAGTTTACATAACCAGTGATGTTATCACTCTCCAAAACTGCATCCAGACCCCTTTTGAACTCTTTTACAGAGTTCACCATGACCACCTTCTCCGGGAGAGAATTCCACAGTGTCACTGCTCTTACAGTAAAGAACCCCCATCTGTGCTGGTGTAGAAACCTTCTTTCCTCAAGACATAGACGATGTCCCCTTGTTATAGATACAGTCCTGGGTATAAATAGATAATGGTAGAGATCTCTGTACTGCCCTCTGATATTATTGTACATAGTTATTATGTCGTCCCTAAGCCTTCTTTTTTCTAAACTAAATAACCCCAGTCTTTCTGGGTACTGTAGTCCTCCCATTCCCCGTATTATCCTGTTTGCCCGTCTTTGAACCCTCTTTAGCTCCACTATATCTTTCTTGTATACTGGTGCCCAGTACTGTACACAGTATTCCATGTGTGGTCTGACTAGTGATTTGCACAGCGGTAGAATTATTTCCTTGTCCTGGGCATCTATGCCCCTATTGATGCACCCCATGATTTTATTTGCCTTGGCAGCAACTGCCCGACACTGGTTACTACAGCTAAATTTACTGTTAATTAAGACTCCCAAGTCCTTTTCCACATCAATCGTCCCAAGTGTTCTCCTATTTAATACATAATCCCATCCCGGATTTTTCCTCCCCATGGGCATAACCTTACATTTACCAGTGTTGAACCTCATCTGCCACTTCCCAGCCCAAACCTCCAGCCTATCCAGAACCATTTGTAACAGTGCACTGTCCTCTATTGTGTTGACCGCTTTACACAGTTTAGTATCATCTGCAAAGATTGCTGCTTTACTATTTAACCCCTCTACAAGGTAATTAATTAATATATTAAATAGAATAGGACCGAAGACTGACCCCTGTGGTCCCCACTAGTAACAGTCACCCAATCAGAATAAGTACCAATAATAACCACCCCTGTTTCCTATCACTGAGCCAGTTACTTACCCACTTGCACACATACTCCCCCAGCCCAATCCTTCTTATTTTATGTACCAATCTTTTATGTGGCACCGTATCAAATGCTTTGAAAAAATCCAGAAAGCCAGAGCAAAGAAATATGCATGCTAAGATATTTTTATTCAGGTGAGAAAGTTGTGGTATACTTCAGATACTATATGACGTAGGTTTCCTGCTATACATGCATTATGTCCTGCTATTGTGGCAGCCAAGAGGAAAGATAAATGGCGTAAAAGACGATGGCTGGGAAATGTAGTCCTACATCAGTTATGTGTGCTTTCACAGTGGTAACACTGGCACAAGGGCCTCCATATAGTTATCTTGCATTCTGGTTCAATAAAGAGGGGGCTGCACAGATGGTATTGGTGGTAATAGTTCCCTCAATAAAAGTTCCACTCTGCAAAGAGTCTGGGCTGTTTGAGATTGGGCAACCCCCCTATATTATTCAGTAACAGCTGTTTAAAGCCAAGCTATACATTTATACAGTAAATATATACAGTAACTAGATAATAGTATAATTTTATTCTTAAAGAGGTAGTCCAGTATCAAAAAACGTATCCCCATTAAAACGTATCCCCACCGCATAAAGCTGAGGCTTCATGCACCTCTGTATCTCCAGCTCTTCCATAGAGATGCATAGAGGGGACGTTTCTGCCATCACTTTATGCACTGGTTGACACACCTCCATTCCTGAGAAGAGTGCGGGGCTGTACAGGAGATTGCAGGGGGTCCCAGCAGTCGGGGCCCTCATGAAAATGTTTTTGATACTGTATAACTCTACTGTATAACTTTAAATAATACTGCAGTTCAGAGTATTTTCACAACAGTGTCTTATTTCTCTATCATTTCTTTCAGTTCAAACCTGAGCATATAAACAAAACTTCTAGCAAAAGCAAAGAATAAATGTAAAATAAAATGAAATATTACGGGGTTTGTTCTTTTTAAGGTTTTCCATCTATGAAATATCACTTTATTATACCATAGAAGCACAAATTATTGTCAAAGGGCTGTAAACCTGCAATTGCTTTACTGAGCCTAGAGAATGTCTCACTTTCCTTAGCAAAAAGTGAAAAAGTCATAGTTATAGACACGTGGCAATGATGACAATGATAGCTGTGATGACAATGAGGCAAAATGCTAGACTATCAATAGGGGGCTTCTGCTTGGTTTGTGTGGCTCAGCAAAATAGCTTATCCACCTCCCTCCTCCGTCAATCATAAAGCAGGCATTCAGTGATCAGCATGGTGAGCGGAGGCACAGCATCTTTGGGGGCATCATTTGATCTCCTCATGGAGGAAATGGCGTTATTTCACCTGCAGTACATTTCTTCTCACTTGGTAAAATCTCCTGGGGCTGAAAGAGGCAGAATTATATCATAATTCTCAGCATTACTCATTAGCGCCCAGACACCATGTGTATACCATAAATGAAGATGACAGCGAGTCTCCCGTTGCTGAGTGTATAATGATGCCTGGGAAAAAAAACAGAACAAAGGTTAGATACAGAAGAAACTAAGTTCCTCTGAAAAGTATTGAGCGCAGCATTTTTCCTATACACCTATTGTTATTGTAACACATCATCCTTGTAGGAGAACAACATGTTAATTAAAAGGCCTGTAGCATCATGAATTTTGATGTCTTTAAAAGGTATTACAATCGTAAGCATTTATTCTGAAAGAATATGCCATAAATATGCCAAATATACAAAGGTGTAGTTTTAAGTTAAAGTGCCAGGGAGATAGAACATGAGGGATCACTTGTGCAGCTTGCTGAAAAGTCAGAGCCAGAAATGGATATAGTGACAGTGGTAAGATATTGTATGACATAGTATAGTAACCATATAGGGGTAGATCCTGGGAACGGGTGAACCTCCAAAAATTATTTTCATTCTTTTCAGCATTTGCTGTCAATTTTTTTTTTTTCATTTTCCACAACTGATTCAGATTTGGCCCTAAACTCACTGGGCTGCGTATAGGGCATGAAGTATTGGCACGTGTCAAAGAAAGGAGTCTTTGCTCCTGTACATATTGAGCAGCAAAGAATACACTGTATGCATTGATGCTAAGGGTTCAAAGTACAGATTCCCTAACCCAGAGAAGGTAGAATGTAAATGATGATACATATAGGATCAACACTCACCTCTGGGTGGCTTAACACATTCGCTGGGCTGAGCACTCTGACCCAGGCCAACAAATGTTACCTGAGTTTCCATGCGGAAAGCTATGATTATATTCATCAACATGACTACCACTTAATTGTAGTGACAGCTTGTTTGCTGCTACAGAAGTCAGCGCATTTCAGTGTTTAGGGACAGAGTTCAAATATTTTTTAAAGAGCAAAAAGGGACCTTTCTAATGGAAAGTCACTTTGGCAGGCAGTTACATCAGGAACTGCTAGTTGACACTCTGCAAGTTCTGCATTATTCTGTAAATTATTGTAATCCATAACTTATATTCCATACTTCAGTGCTTCCACATTCAATGCTTTGAGAGAGGGAGAGGAATGGCCAATTTATCTGTGGTTGTGGTACTTAACCCTTTTGGCGTGATGTGGTCACAGTTCTCTCTACTCTATTGACTGTCCCAGTTTCTTAGAGTTTAGATATCTGCTTACTTGGTCATTGGATGAGGAGCAATGCGAGCATCTTCAAATATTATTGTGGGAGACTTTGTTTTTGGCAAGAAAGGTCATTGCCTTTCGAAGGATTAATGATCATCTTCTTTTCATAGACTGGTTAAATGGGATTGGTGCTGTCTTCTAGTGTACTCTTGCCCAAGCACCAATAAACCACAAGGAAACACTATTTTGAACAATCTGCACAACAACAGAAAAAAATATCAACTGTCCTGGACTTTAATGGCTGATGTATACTGGTAGATGGTAATAAACTGTAATCTATTAAATAAGTACAAGGTCTATATACTGTAGGTTCTTATCATTTGCATGTAAAGTTTCCATTCACTGACATCAACTACATACAACATAAGGCAACAGGAGTCCCTGTGCCTACATGTGCTGTCAAAGTTGCCACCACCGCCACTGGGATTCCAATAGCAGTGTGCAAAATATAAAGCAAGGAGAACATGTCAATGGCTGGTACAGTCCAGAGCTGCATTCATGACTCTGATGGTTGTTAGAAACAGTCAACAAGCTGCTCATAAGACAAACCCCTGGCAGCTTCACTGAGCTCCAATACTTTAACAGGGGGCTTTATTTTTCCTATGTAAGGTAAAGGTACAGTATATTTTATTATATGTACTTTCAGCACTGAATCCTACAAAATTGTGAATGCAGCTTTGCACAATAATTTGATTATGGGACCATTTTATGTGGGGGTTGGTGTATGGTATGTTATGTAGACTCAATTCACAGACTGTTTCACATGGAAAATAATATTCTAAATTGAGCTTACACTTTATGTATTGCCATATCTGCCTTACACATAATACATATCTGTGTCACCAGGGGCTGGTGGATTATTTGTAAAATATTCGGATCTGTATTATACTATACTTACATCAATTTACACTAAGACCCTACAGCTGTAACAGAAAGGAGGTGGGGGTGGGAGGGGGATGTTCAATAATGTCTACTCTGAAGCAATTCTTGCCATTGAACTAACGCATTTAATATTGGCATCCTTGGTAGCTCTCATGTATGATGCATAATTCATTCTGCTTAACGGTGAAACTACATGTGCAAGGAATCAGCTGCGGTGCGGTTTTATTCTTTTTTCGTAGAGTGGAAATGCATACAGTATCTATGAACAGATTGCTGTATATCTGAGGTCTCTATAGTTGGAGGCACAGATGCAAAGATCTGCATCGCAGCAAAGGTCTGGAGTGATCTTTCCTGCAGCCGGTACTTGTGAGGAGGGAATGACTTCAGAAAAGAAAACAGTTTCATAAAAATAGGCATTCTGAAGTGGTTTGTGGCTTCATTAAGTGGGAAATCTCTGTGGCTGTTCACAACAAAACTACAATAACCAAAGAAATGGCAACTCTGTTTTATGACTCTTTCCATATTACAATATTAGCCCCCAGAGGCCAATAGGTAATAGGCTTGAATGGGCCACTATATGTGCATGTTAGTAAGCCATGTTTTATTTAATCTAAACAGATAAATATTCCCTCCAGATTTGTTACGATCAAAAAAACAAACAAACAAACATAACAAAAAAAAGCAACAGTATTTACTAGAGATAATCACATTTTTTGAAAAATTTGATTCGGCAGATTTGATGATTTGATTAATTTTCCGAAAAAATGTGGTTCGGTCTTAATTTATTTGCATGAATTGCTATTAAAAATGGCTATTTCTGGGCTACAGGGAGCCTCAATAGGGGTGTAGAACACTTTGCTATGTCATAACACAGATAGGGAGTGTTCTGTGAAATAATACTGTTATTCAGTATGACATGCAGATTACAGGCATCACTATTAGAATCACTGTTGCAGAGGGTCTGGATATGGCAGCAGGGTCAGGAGACCATTTGGCGTCACAACTGAAGAGATTAAAGGAGATGTCCGGTACGGACTCTTCATATTCCATCCTGCCCAGACTGCAAAAAAAAAGAGAAAAAAAACTTTCATTTTCCTACCTTTCCCCAGAACTCCCCAACAGCTGATCGGTCGGCCGGGATGTCTACTTCCTACTTCCCTTAGCCCAGGACAACACACGGTGCTTCAGCCTATCACTGGTCGAGGCGGGACATCACTGCGGCCGGTGATAGGCTGAAGCGCTGTGTGATGTTCCAAGCTAAGGGAAGTAGTAAGTAGACAGCCCGGCCGACCGATCAGCTGTTGCGGAGCTCCGGGGGAATGTAGGAAGGTAAGTGAAAGTTTGTTTTGTTTTTTTCTTCAGCTCGGGCAGGATGGAATAGGAATAGCCCCTACTGGACATCTCCTTTAACCCCTTAAGGACTCATGACGTACCGGTACGTCATGAGTCCGCTCCCGATCTATAACGCGGGGCCACGTGGCTAATAGCACACGGCATTGATCGCACTGCCGCACGCTATTAACCCTTTAGACACGGCGTTCAAAGTTGAACGCCGTGTCTAAAGTGAAAGTGAAAGCATGCCGGTTAGCTCAGGGAGCTGTTCGGGATAGCCGCGGTGAAATCGTGGCATCCCGAACAGCTTACAGGACAACCGGAGGGTCCCTACCTGCCTCCTCGCTGTCCGATCGCCAAATGACTGCTCAGTGCCTGAGATCCAGGCATGAGCAGTCAAGTGGCAGAATCATCGATCACTGGTTTCCTATGAGAAACCAGTGATCAATGTGAAAGATCAGTGTGCGCAGTGTTATAGGTCCCTATGGGACCTATAACACTGCAAATAAAAGTGAAAAAAAAGTGAATAAAGATCATTTAACCTGTTCCCTATTAAAAGTTTGAATCACCCCCCCTTTTCCCATAAAAAGCAGTGTAAATAAAAATAAACATATGTGGTATCGACGCGTGCAGAAATTTCTGAATTATAAAAATATATTGTTAATTAAACCGCACGGTCAATGGCGTGCGCGCAAAAGAATTCCAAAGTCCAAAATAGTGCATTTTTGGTCACTTTTTATATCAAGTCCTATCAATGCAAAAATGGTACCGCTAAAAACATCAGATCACGGCGCCAAAAATTAGCCCTCATACTGCCCCATATGCAGAAAAATAAAAAAGTTATAGGGGTCAGAAGAGGACAATTTTAAACGTATACATTTTCCTGCATGTAGTTATTTTTTTTTTCCAAAAGTACAACAAAATCAAACCTACATGAGTAGGGTATCATTTTAATCGTATGGACCTACAGAATAAAGATAAGGTGTCATTTTTACCGAAAAATGTACTGTGTAGAAACGGAAGCCCCAAAAAGTTACAAAAGGGCGTTTTTTTTTTTTCAATTTTGTCTTACAATGATTTTTTTTTTCCATTTCGCCATAGATTTTTGGGTAAAATGACTGATGTAATTACAATGTAGAATTGGTGGTGCAAACAATAAGCCAGCATATGGATATTTAGGTGCAAAATTTTAAGAGTTATGATTTTTTAAAAGTAAGGAGGAAAAGACGAAAATGCAAAAGCGGAAAAACGCTGAGTCCTTAAGGGGTTAAAGAGATTTTTTAATGTAATTTTTATATAATTTAATTTGAATTTATTTGCATTTTTTAAAATCCTTTTTTTAAGGACCCATTCTCGTAATCATCGAGTTGGCAGTCTGCCCCGAGGCGAGCTACCACCTGTTCCAGCACCTACCTCTCAGTCCCCCCCCCCTTCCCAGACTGTCTTACTCTGTGTGGAACTGCAAATGTTTCATTTAATCAGTTATGGTCCATTGTTATCGCTTCAACGTTTCTCTTTGGATTCTTGTGTTAATTCCGCAGGTAATATATGACATTGACCATAGGGCCTCACAATTGAATTTTTATTTTTTTTTTTTTTTTT
Organism: Hyla sarda; assembly: GCF_029499605.1. Taxonomy (NCBI): domain Eukaryota; kingdom Metazoa; phylum Chordata; class Amphibia; order Anura; family Hylidae; genus Hyla; species Hyla sarda. Next base: position 73,593,871 of record NC_079192.1, read on the forward strand.
TTTTTATTGAAGATTTTAATGAGATTCACAAGTTTAATGTCCTGGGTGCCTGAAGCATTTATTTTGAACTAATACTGTATGACCACAAAACCCAATATAAATAAATATAAAGGAGTCACATGGCGTCAAAATGACAGAGCCTAGAGTTGGCAGCAGCACCATAGGGTTTCACAATTGAAAAAATTAAAAGTATTTTGCAATATTTAAATTGAAGATTTTATTTAGATTCAAATTTTAAAAGGTTAATTTAATGTATCAACAGTATGATGAGACCATATAGTGGCACAATGACAGCCTGGAGGTGGCAGCAGCATGAGGAAACCATAACGTGGCAGAATGACACAGCCTGGAATTGGCGGCAGCAAGGGGAGACCATATAGTGGCAGAATGACAAAGCCTGGAAGTGGCAACAGCCTGACGAAACCATAAGGCCTCACAATTGAAAAGATTAAATATATTTTGTAAAATTTAAATTGAAGATTTAAAATACATTAAGACAAAGTTTCATTTAACGTGCCAGCAGCATGAGGAGACCATAATGTGGCAAAATTACCCAGCCTGGAGGTGGCAACAGCCTGACAAGACCATAGGGCCTCACAATTGCAAAGATTAAAGATATTTTGTAAAATTTAAATTGAAGATTTTATATAGATTAAGATAAAGTTTCATGAGGCAAAATGACCCAGCCTGGAGGTGGTAACAGCCATACGAGAACATAGGGCCTCGCAATTGAAAAGATTAAATACATTTTGTAAAATGTAAATTAAAGATTTAAAATAGATTAAGATAAAGTTTCATTTAATGTGCCAGTAGCATGAGGAGACCACATGGCCACGGTGTGTCTGGGTCCTCTGTCTCATCTTCCTAATCACCCTGTAGTTCCACAGTCTGCTCCTCTCCTGTCAGATGACTATATAAACCACTCATTTCACAAAACTGTGCCTGTGTTCCACTGTCCCTCTCCCCCTCCTCCAGTTCAACCCCCACAGGGCTCATGTGGCCATTAAATGTAGACACCACGTCTCCAGCACCCTGACCAGCCACATGTTGTAGGAAATGAAGCAGTGGAATTACATAATGCATCCCGTAATCCTGGCGACTGCCTAATAATGTGGGTTCCTCAAAGGGCCTGAGCAAACGACAGGTGTCACGTATGAGCTGCCACTGGTTGACATTGAAGTTACACAGGGGAGTCCCCCTATCTGCTTGGATCATCAAGAAATCAGTGATGGCTTTTCTCTGTTCGTATAGTCGGTCCAAAATATGGAGGGTGGAATTCCAATGTGTGGAAACATCGCAAATCTGGCTATGTTGGGGGACGGCGGTCTGACTCTGCAGCTCAAGAAGGGTGTGCTTTGCGATGTACGAGTGGCTGAAGTGCATGCAAAGTTTTCTTCCCATTGTTAGGATGTCTTGCAGATGGGGGGTACACTTCAGGAATCGCTTGACAACCAGATTGAACACATGTGCCATGCAGGGCGCATGGCTCATGTTTCCTTGTCGCAGCGCAGACAAGATGTTCTTGCCGTTGTCAGTCACCTTGGTTCGCATTTCCAGTTTTTGTGGAGTAAGCCATGACTTGATTTCTTGATGACTGGATTTTAGCAGTTCCTCCCCTTAGTGACTCCGTTCGCCAAGGTAAACCATGTGAAGAACAGCAATACACCGCCATGCCCTGCACACATGGTATGCTGGAGAGGCACTGAGACTTGTCCGTGCAGTGGAGGCTGAGGACACGGTGGAGGATGAGGAGGCGGAGTCATACACTATCACAGGACCAACGGTCTGAGAGCGTGGATGCAGAAATGGCGCGACCTGTCCAAGTTGCTGTTGTGGCTGTGCAGGAACCACATTCACCCAGTGGGCCGTAAAGGACATGTATTGTCCCTGACCATAGTTACAGCTCCACACATTGACACTTTGGTACACTTTGGTAGAGTGGGGTGGTGGGTGTTAATACCAGTACCCGGTGACCAAGGTAGGTGAAAGAAGGAGAACTTGGCATCATATGTGTGGCATCAGGTGGGTGGCAGGATCAGAATAGTAGCTCAGGCAGAGCAGTGCCATCACGTGCACAGAGGAGTGGCAGTGGCCTAAATTCATCAGGCAGAGGTTGCAGCAGACTAGGGGCGAGTGGCAGCAGGAGTTGCAGCGAGAGGCCATAGCTCCCGGTATCAGCTAGTGGTCATGTCTCGACCAGTAACCCATCTGCCGTCATCAATTGGTTAACACGTCAACCACTTTATCACAAGTGACATTTGACACCCCCAGTCAACAGTCGGTGGGTTCCTCAGACACAACCCTCAGTTGGCATGGCCCGGGAGCAGTCTGTGTCCTCCCATTGCCTCTGTCCTATGCTGTTCCCTCGCCCCAGAAGTATTGCATGCTGTGGGTTCAGCTCCACTATTTAGTGAGGACGATGTACTAGAGAACAGTCAGCAGCTACTGCCCAGCCAAGAAGTGGAAGAGACATCCGCTGCTTCCTCCACTAGGCGGGAAAGTAGTAATGAGGAGAGTGGCATGGGAGGTGGTGTTGCCAGTGTTCAGGCTCCTGAAGCAGACACTTTTGAGGAACCTGAGGATTACATCAGTGATGTAGAGACACAACTCGATGATGATGAAGCCGATCGCACTTGGGAGCCGGGTGAAGAAGGGGCTTCATCATTATCAGGAGCAGAGGGTTGCAGGTTGCCCGTGAGGCAGCAGCTGAGCCAGCAAGATGGTAGCATGGTTGGCAGTCAGCATGGTGTCAGAAGAGAAAAGTCTGGAGCCAAACGTGACGGGGGTAGACCACCTGCTTTGCGGCAGCCTACCTTCCCGGGAGGTAGTGGAACAGGGGTTCCTGGAGTTGGTGGCAGTAGCAGTCAGTCAGTGAGGACTGTTGGTGGGAAAATCAGCTACTCGGCAGTGTGGTAGGTTTTCATCAAACATCCGGAGGATGGGAGAACCGTGGCTCTGATGTAGTGATCCAGCCTGCCGCATCACCCAGTGGCACCCCGCTCCCTGTTTCAGCCAGCCAAGGCTCCACCACCTCGGCTGAAGTGAGCTGTGTGTCATACCCATCTTCTGTCGCTCCAGATGCTCCTGCTCCTCCAACTTCGAGTCATTCCTCCAACAATCCATCGGCGAAGCTAGACAACAGTATGCATCCTCTCATTTAATGGCGCAGAAGATGCATCTGCTCTTGTCCCTCCCTTGCTGCAGTTTCTCCCTTTTCAAGTGGTGGACTCTGCACCTTTCAGACAAATAATGGCTTGTCCCGAGCCGAGGGCGAGAGTCCCAAGCCGGACTCTATATTAGTGCCGGACTAATATAGAGTCCGCCCAGCAGGGCACCAATTAAGGGCGTACTGGACCTTCACTCTAGCAATGTTGGCACGCGCGCACGGCAGTGCCGACATGTGGAGCTGTAGCTGTGGTCAAGGAAAATACATGTCCTTTACAGCCCACTGGGTGAACATGGTTCCTGCACAGCGACAACAGTAACTTGGACAGGTTAAGCTGCTTCCACCTCCACACTCTCAGGCCGTTGGTCATGTGACAGTGTGTAACTCCGCCTCTTCATCCTCCACTGTGTCTTCAGCCTCCACTGTGTCCTCAGCCTCCACTGCATGGACAAGTCTCAGTGCCCCTCCAGAATACCATGTGTGCCGGGCACGGCGGTGTCATGCTGTTCTTCACATGGTTTGCCTTGGCGAACAGGGTAACACATGGGAGGAACTGCTAAAGGTAATTCTCAAGAAATCAAATCATGGTTTACTCCACGAAAACTGGAAAAAGAACCATGGTGACCAACAACAGGAAGAATATCTTGTCTGCGCTGCGACAAGGAAGCCTGAGACATGCGCCCTGCATGGCAATCTGGTTGTCAAGCGGTTCATGAAGTTTTTCCCCCCATCTGCAAAACATCCTAACAATGGGAAGGAAACTTTGCATGCACTTCAGCGGCTCATGCACCGCAAAGCACACCCTCCTTGAGCTGCAGCGTCAGACCGGTGTGGTGTCCCGGCACTGGATTGCATCTGTTGCCTTGTGGTGAGGTCCCCAAAGTCAGAGTCCCTAGGTGTAGGTGGGGTCCTCATCCTTAGTTAGCCCCTTGTCACCCCTTTTGTAATTAAAATTATTTAAATTTAATGTGTATATATTTGTATAGTAAGTGTACTTGCCTAGTTAGTGTCGTAGGACCTGCGGGTCACGTGATGCGTTCCAAAGACTCTATGGTTTCTGTGTATAGGACCTTTGGAGGAAGTCCGGTGTTCACCCATCAGGCTATGTAACGGTGAGTGACAGCGGACAATGGACCAATCCAAAAAGGCCCTGCCCATATAAGGGCGCGGCGGCCATGGCTCGCTCTCTTGTTCCTGGGCTGCTGACATGGAAGGATCTGCGCTGCTGTCTTCAGTGAGTTTAGGCCCGAGCTCTGTGGCGACGGCTGATCTTTACTAAACTGTGAGTGTAATCAATCCCTACGCACTCTGCAAGATCACCGGACCATATCTAACCCCTAAATCCGGACAGATCTTCACAAATTACCCTAAATTCTGAGACTTATGACTTAAAAAGTCATGGACCACAACAACTGTCAGTCACTGAGGTGTACGGAGACTGTATTAATGAGACTGTTACTGTTCATTGGATGTACCACAAGTTTTTAAGTAAAGTTTATCCAAGTTCAAGTTCAACTACCTTGTGGACCTTCAATCATTATATGCATGCACCTATCGTAACTAGGAAGGGCGGCGATAGGCCGGAGAATTACCTCAGCATACTAGCCCTCAGCCTGGCGTCACGAGTGATAGGGTTAACCTTAACCCCTGATATACTGAAGCAACACCCTGACTACACTACGTAAGAGGTCTACCACACTGGCATCCCCCAACATAGTCTGATTTGTGACATTTCCACACATTGAAATTCCACCCTCCATTTGTTGGACCGACTGTACGAACAGATAAAAGCCATCACTGATTTATTGATGATCCAAGCAGATAGGGGGACTCCCCTGTGTAACTTCAATGTCAACCAGTGGCATCTCATACGTGACACCTGCCATTTGCTCAGGCCCTTTGAGGAAGCCACATTATTAGTCATTCGCTAGGATTACGGGATGAACAATGTCATTCCACTGCTTCATCAACTACAACACGTGTTGGAAACAATGGCTGGTCAGGGCACTGGTGACATGGCGCCTACATCTCATGGCCACATGAGCCCTGTGGGGGCTGAACTGGAGGAGGAAGGGGGGGGATGGGCACAGTGGAGCACAGTTTAGATTTCGCAAGATGGGTGGTTTTTCTAGTCATCTGACAGGAGAGGAGGAGCAGGAGCTGCTAGAAAAGCTAGGGAATTATGAGGAAGGTGAGACAGAGGACTCAGGCAGACCGTGGCAGTATGAAGTGGAGATTAAAGCAGGGAGTCACTATGCATGCTCACTTGCTTGCGTCGTCCACATTCACGGCCATGTTTGTTTACTGGTGTGGACAAGACATCAGTGCTGCAGGCGTTGCTGTTTTTTTTTTTTTCTCCTGCAATGGTTTTGCCCCTTTTCCACACCCCAGTAATGATTATTCATTGAATTGTTGCGGGAGGATGGATGTCTCCTCCCGCTGTCAGCCAGCCCGGCGCCCGGCTCACAATGTATTGAATACCCTGTATCAGCGCTGCGGCTGACATGTAACCCCTTCTCCGCCATGGGGACCGTGCGCCCATGGGGGGATTCAGGGGAATTGGCTATCATGGTTCCCCCCACGGGCGCACGGTCCCCATGGCAGGGACATTAGTAACATGTCAGCTGCAGCGCTATCATGATTTCCCCTGCGGACACACTGTCAGCTTCTCACCCCACAGTCCCCACATCAGAGAATGAATAAATAGTCATCCGGAGCACGCTGTCCCCACATCAGGGTACTAATCGTATGTGACCCGTGGGCGCTGCTCTCCTTCTCCCCCCTCAATGAATTGTCATCCGCACCGCGCTGTCTCCACATAGGGAACTAATCATATGTGACCCGCGGGCGCTGCTCTGCTTCCTGCCCTTCCACCCCTCTCCCCCCCCCCCCCAAAGGAATGTCCCTGCAAGGGTTAAAGGACAAATGTACTGATGAATTTTACATGTTCCTGTGCCCGGGCTGCAAAAATAAACAAAAGAAACGATGACTCACCTTCCTGCGTTCCCCCGTTGCTACGGTATTGACCTCACAATCCTCATGCTGCTTCCTGGGGACGGGAACGTCACAGATCCATCAGCGTATCACCGGACGCAGCGATGCCCTGCCTCGGCCGGTGATAGGCTGAGTGCACTGTCATGTAAGGAGCTGGCCGGCTCCCCTGATGTGGGGACTGTGGGGTGAGAAGCTGACAGTGAGGGTGGGATGGGTATACTAATAAGCAGGGCGGGGAAAGGGAGTGCTAAAAGGGAAAGAAAACAAAAGCCGCCCACAAACAGGGCTGGGCGGCAACGCAAAACAAGTTGGGCAGAGCACTGAAAGAGCATACAGGCTACAAGGCATGCTGGGAGCTGTAGTTTCTAAAACAAAAGCAAAATGGAAATAAATGCTACACTACATGGACACACTTGTGCAAAGAAAGGAAAAGAAAGACAAACAAAGAGCAAGCACGAGACCAGAGATATGAAAACTCGTCTGCAAGGATAAGTAGAAACTGAAAAAACACATTGGTGACCAGTGTACCCCTATAAGGCACTGCTCCCCAAGTACAGATGTTCCTCGCCATCAGACCACAAGTAAGTATTGAGTATATGCATTAAGTAAAATGTAACTTTTAATAATATTCTTAGGTTAAAATATATGTACCCAACGTTTCTTTTAAATCAAACAAAAGGAAAGGTGTGAAAAAAACACCATGTGCCACCTACACCACAAAGTATTGATGTGATACAAAGACCTCTAAAAGGTGGAAGGGAACAATGTATGATCCATTGTAACGGGTGGAGGTAAAAACTTCCCCCTGTAAGGCCCTACTCTCTCTTTATTAATTCCCTTCTTGGCCAGTGTTACTCGCTCTTAAAAGGGCGGCTTCACACAGGAAAGGCTGACGATTATATACGGCTGTGACATCACAGGGATGGCTTGCTGCTGATAGACTGCAATGTGATTCAGGGTCATACCGCCTACCCGCCTTCCCAGAGTTCCTTCCCCTTTGTCCTCACATGCGGATGCACCATTTTAGATGCCCTGGAGCCTGGACCGCACTAAATGGAGTTTAATGAAACGATTTGTGCATTTGAATCATGGCGATATTTGAATTTGTGGCAAAGCTAATTTTTCCTGAAATTCATAACAAATTCGGATTTGCCAGATTCGATTCACTCATCCTTAGTATTTACCCCTAAAATCAATAATGTTTATCTATCTATCTAATCCAAGAAATTTCAGCAGCACACCCGTGTGTTCAAGTGAAGCAGTGGGATTTTATTTACCCATATCAGATTTAACGTTTCAACTGCATCTCGCAGTCTTTTTCAAGCATAGTGCACAGATTACAACACTCACAATATATCAGGTGTCCAATTAACAATCCAATTATTTAAAAGTCATCATAAAAAAAACGATCAGAAACAAAATACATAACAATCAAAGTGCATATCCCATTGTGCAAACTGCAATATACATCATACATTAGCATGATCCTGCAATAATATACAAAACACCATAATATTCTATATATGCATTATCCCATGTGTTAAAGTTTCAGGTGTAAGGTGTCCTGTGCTGATAAAAAACAAATTAAAAACAAATCGTTACCTGGAGACAGACCCACGTTCTACTATGTGTTCTATAGTCGCCATTACAGCGCCTCATACTTCCTGGTCGGCATCTCGGAGTCATGTGACAGTCATGTGACCGCCAGGCGTCACATGATCGTGGCTCTCCGGCCGGAGAGCTCAGCGCATGAGCACATGACACCTAAATGCTGACCCTAATGTAAATCTCATATTTTCAAGTAACAACCCATGCATTATGTATACTAATGGGGGAGTAAAAAATCATTTATGGGCTGTATATGTGATAGGCGCTATACAAAATATAAGCCAGCTAATTATGTGTATATTTATATCATACGCTCTAGATACTATTGTATAATACAACATTTAAAACAACATTTAAAGGGCCTTTCAGGGGGAAGTATACATAATGCATGGGTTGTTACTTGAAAATATGAGATTTACATTAGGGTCGGCATTTAGGTGTCATGTGCGCATGCGCTGAGCTCTCCGGCCGGAGAGCCACGATCATGTGACGCCTGGCGGTCACATGACTGTCACATGACTCTGAGATGCCGACCAGGAAGTATGAGACGCTGTAATGGCGACTATAGAACACATAGTAGAACGTGGGTCTGTCTCCAGGTAACGATTTGTTTTTAATGTGTTTTTAATCAGCACAGGACACCTTACACCTGAAACTTTAACACATGGGATAATGCATATATAGAATATAATGGTGTTTTGTATATTATTGTAGGATCATGCTAATGTATCATGTATATTGCGGTTTGCACAATAGGACATGCACTTTGATTGTTATGTATTTTGTATTTGATCGTTTTTATGATGACTTTTATAATAATTGGATTGTTAATTGGACACCTGATATATTGTGAGTGTTGTAATCTGTGCACTGTGCTTGAAAAAGACTGTGAGATGCAGTTGAAACGTATCTGATATGGGTAAATAAAATCCCACTGCTTCACTTGAACATACGGGTGTGCTGCTGAAATTTCTTGGATTGCATTATCTGAGCAGTCTGCGACTGGGACTGCAAGTGTCTGCCTGCACCCCGGGACTTTGTCACTACTTTTGCAGTTGTGCTGCCTTCCTTTTGGATTGATATCTATCTATCTATCAATCTATAAATCTAATATCTCTCCATTTATCTCCTATGTATGGTCTATCTAGTGACAAAATTACACACAAGGAAAATGGTCAATAGCTTCAGCAACAAACGCCTAGCATGAGAAACTAAGCAAATGATAAATCCCCTCCAATTTGTCTAATTTTATATTAAAATAATATTTCTCATAACATTTTATTGAAGAGCCGAGGTATGTGCTCTCAAGTCACCAGAGTGCAAGTAAAAAGTGCAAGTGTTCACCCAAAAAACTGTGCACAAGGATGTGGTCCATCGCACGCACTTCTCTAACAGGAAATAGGCCCCCCAACAAACTAAACCCTTCGCCTCCGGGCCAAAAGGCACCTGCATGGTTCCAGGTATGATTTCCCGAAGCTACTCAGGGGCCGAAAAGTGTTCCTGGCGAACAACTAGGCGTTAACCAAGTTGCCACCGAGGAACCAGTAAAACCGGTTTGGAATTCCTGCCGAAGCAGGAATACCATGGGGTATGGCAGGGAGGTGAGGAACCTGATGGCCACATACACCTCCCCTAGACTGGCAGGAGGGACAACCAGAAAGGCTACCGCACCCTGACCAAATCCTAGTATACATAAAAAAAACACAAACGTGAGCACAGTGACAAAAAACATATAAAAAAAATAAGTGGATGTGCACAGTGTGATACTGCCCGGACCTATAAAAATTCCTCTGCAGAACAAACAGCCTGAAGGCCAAAATGCTAGAGGTGAGTTCTGAGAAGGGCGAGAGATAAAGTGCGGGCTGCGCACCATGCGTCAAGTGGGGTCGCTACTCCCAAGTGAGTTCCGGCACCTTGGGGTCACCACTCCCAGGGCACTTTTGCACCTCGGCCTTCACTCTAACCGAACCTTAGGGCGAGATCCAGAAGATACAGCTCGCTTCAGGGACTTCTGCCTAGCCATACAGCTGGCCCTGGTACCCCTGCACCATTCTGTGTGGTCTTCCACATCACCAACTAACAGGAAGATACTACACTTGTTTTTAGCCAAAAGACTGAGAAGAGTATATTTCTCATAACATGTGCACGAGATTTTTGTCTCAAGCTGCACCAAAATTGAAGCATACACTCTTTTGTTTACCTCCCCTATACTTCACCTAGAGTTAGAAAGTCAATGAGAGTTTAAAGGTGTCTTCCCATTAAGAAAAATAGGTCTATACAGGTGCATTATGTGAAATTAAACATATTTCAAATATACACGCATTTCTGAAAATGTCCTACTGCAGAGATATATAGACGTTTTAATCCCCTATGGGCCTGCATTGCTTTGATAACTGTTGTCCTTGGTTACGACCCATTAATGCAGGTCACACATGCTCAGTAAAACTGGTTTCTCCTGCAGGAGATCTCCAATGCACATTGAAGCAAGGAGGATTGTGGGAAAGTGTGTGTTATGTAGCAGGGTCACAGCTCAGATAGGAAATCTGGAAATGATCAGATCTATGGGGAAAAAGAACAGTACAGGCATGGAGGTCAATTTACCTAAAACAGTGTATTTAAACTCATTTACATACATGAATGTGGTGCACATTTGATTTTTCCAACTATGGTTTGTGGAAAACCCCTTAAACTAGGAGTAAGGAAGGGAAAGGATTGTTTATTATCCTTTGTCTCCACAAAATTATGTCTTAAACCCTGGGAATGCCTGGAGCATACAGACCCCTACAGAGAAAGTGAAAAATCCTGGTGAACACAATTCAACCAAAACTGAGGAAAAAAAACTGAGAGAGAAATAAGTGGCAAGATGTAGAGACACATGAGAGAAGTACCTCTTTGCTTCAAAAGGACCCTAAAGGGCTTCAGACCGGGCCTAGTATGCTTCATGGCTAGTGTTGGGCGTGAATATTTGCATTTAGAATTTTTATCGCAAATATCGCAAATTTGCGAATTTGCAAATATATTCGTTATATATTCGAAATTGTAAATATTCACTTTTTTCCCACATATGCCCATATTTGCATATTCACATATGTGAATATTTGCATATGTGCATATTCGCATATGTGAATATTTGCATATTCCTTCTTTTCACTTGTGGGCCAATTAGAATGATGCAAATACACTTGTCAGAGGTTATCAGCAACATCCTTAGCAACCAATAGTAAAGTTGTCCACCCCCTCACTGTTTTCTTCCTTGAATAGGCGATTATGCAAATATTCACATATGCGAATATAACGAATATGCAAAATTTGTGAATATAGGACGAATATTCGTCTATATATCCGCGAAATATCGCAAATTTGAATATGGGCAATGCCGCTCATCACTATTCATGGCTACCAAGACACCATCTACAATGAGATTCCACTGATCAGGCAGTGATGATATATTAACCCAATATGCTGTCATCTGGCAACCCATTTTCTTAGGGTTACCCCTGAGACCTTAATTATTCAGATGTCAACAAAGGTGGAAACTGTAGGGGGTACACATAAATGTAGAATTAGGTGTTGCCCATTTAAGTTAACAGGGTATTACCTTTCTGTGCTTTACCAATGCTCCCACAACAACCACTAGCATAGCAATAGGGGCTATGGTACCACCTGTACAATAGATTGAGTAGTCAGTGTAATAGGTTACTCAATGCACCCAGTGACTTATAATGGAGTCCATGAGAGTTCCATGGTTTCAACAAATAGAACATCCCCAAATTTTATGCAATTCTTGCGGTCTACAAACAGAGCCTCCAATGCAAGTGTGAAAATAGACTAAGTCAGTGTTAAACAGGTATCTCCTCTATACAGATAATACAATAGCAACAAATAACATTTTTCATTATAGACCACAATATGATCTTTTAGGACACCATAAGCTTGCAAATGTGCATTCTAATGATACTGCAAAATTTGGTTCACAGCCCAGAGAACACATAGCAGGAAAAGGGCATCTGTTCTCATTACGGTTCTGTTTTCTTGTTGACCTCACAATAACATACTTACTTTTACAAGGTTCAGCTCTGGTATCCATCACTAAATCATGGACCAGACATATGCATCCTGTATAATATTGCTACCACATTATACATTGGGGAGATTTATCAAAAACTGTGCAGAGGAAGAGCAGTGAAGTTGCCCATAGCAACCAATCAGATTGCTTCTTTCATTTTTAAAGATACCTGTGAAAAATTAAATAAGCAAGCTGATTGGTTGCCATGTGCAACTGCACCACTCTTCCTCTACACAGATTATGATAAATCTCCCCTATTGTCTTTTATGTATTTTACCTAGATCACTAGCCCTCAAAGTGTCCATTCTGTCAACCTCTTAAAAATGATATTTAGTCATAACTAGGTTATATTTGTTATAACAAAAGAAAATTAGTTTACCAATGTGTTTTAATTACAACAGCCTTCAGGAATTGTCACCAAACTTTCTTAGGTGACTGTAAGGCCCTGCATATAATTCTATAATGGTAGTGTTACATGGGTTCTTTGTTGTTCAGCATGCCTTTCAGATAGATGACTGCCTCATTTCTAAATGACTCTCAAGTATAGGGGCAGCCCCTTTCCCAACATGGAAAATAGCTTCCACCGCCACATGCTCGCATTGCAGCACAGTGCCCACCCTTCTGTTCCCATAATACAATGCCTGCAATCACATGCCCCCATAAGTGTCAGACACATGTTTCCCTAAAGTTAAAGGGGTACTCCACCCCTAGACACCTTATCCCTTATCCAAAGGATAGGGGATAAGATGTCTGATCACGGGAGTCTGGCCGCTGGGAACCCCTGTGATCTCTCCTGCAGCACCCCCTGTCATCTGCTATCCTTTGGATAGGGGATAAGAAGTCTAGGGGCGGAGTACCCCTTTAATCCCAAAGCCATTTCACCTACTTTGGCTTCAAATAAATTTTTAGGTTTCATTCCATCAACAGAAGGCAGTACTGAGTGATGGTTCCGGTTGGTGGTGGCACTCATTGTATGTCTAGTATAACAATGAAAAATATAGGAGGCCTTCTAAGATCCTAACAGCCTGAGATGGAATAAAAACTGATCTTCCTCTTCTCTGTTGGCACCACGTAACCTGTCAAACTGGCTGTTTGGTTGCAAAATAATTCACTGCCTTATAACTACAGCGACCCCCCGACCTACGATGGCCCCGACATACGATAATTTCAACATGCGATGGCCTCTCAGAGGCCATCGCAAGTTGAAGGCAGCATCAACATACAATGCTTTTGTATGTCGGGGCCATAGCATAAACGGCTATCCGGCAGCGCAGACTGCTTCAGCTGCCGCCGGATAGCCGTTTACGGTGCCCCGTGTGCTCCGGTGATGGTCTCTTACCTGTCCTCGGGGCTCCGAAGTGTCCTCTTCAGGATCCCCTGCATCGCCGGCTCTCTCTGTTGTCGTCGTCACCGCACACGCCATCCCGTCATCCAATAGGAGCGGCATGCGTAGTGACGTGATCGCGGCAATGGAGAGCGAGGATCCTGTGGAAGCAGAGACGTCCGGAGCGTCGGGGACACCCCGGGGACGTGGCGACAGTAATAATGGAGGCTACAGGGAACTGAAGAAGGTAAGTATTATTTATTTTGTTTATGCAGGCAGCTTGGACATCTTTTTAATGTTTTAAAAAAATTTCACCAGACAATCCCTTTAAGGCTTCAACTTAGAAGACTACACAGAGATGGTAACAATGTAGTGATGCTGTTGCGCTCGCCTGCTCTTTGACAAGGGCAGCAGATGCCTACGGCCTAAACAGTTGTGGGAACAGATTTAGGTGAATATTTTTTTTGTGAGCAATTCTATTTCGTAGGGGCACTAAGGGCTGCTATAGGGCAATTTTTTTTAAAACAGCTCATATTTACTGGAATTTCTATCTTTTCTAATTTTGAGGGAAATGTTCTTTATCATTCAGTTTGATTTAGGTCAAATGCCAGTCATGGAAGCATTTGAGACAAGTGTAACATGAAGGTGAAGTAGCAAAATGTGTTTAATAGTACTGTATGGACCATTGTGCTACAGACCTGGGGAATATACCGTATATCTGAATATGATTAACATGAATAGTAAACAATATTTTTTGTACTCATTGCTTATAGGCATCTTTAGGATTAATAATTCATTTAAAAAAGGCTTAAAGCAAAACACAGACTTGAAGAATGTAGCATTGTACCTCTATGCTCAAGTCAATAATTCATGCAAAGGTCAAAGAAAAAATAAGGAAAATTATAGCAAAAAAATATATAAAATCAATCACCTCAAAGGTCATATGAAAAACTGCAGATCCTTAAAAAGGAGCCTTTGTTTGGTTTTGCCTATTTACTGCCCCTCCTTTGGCAAAAAAAAAATGCATTAAATTGCATAATGTGAGCTAATACAGAGAATTAAGAGAATAGTACCACTGAGGTTGTTTAACTCCCATGGAGAATTTCCCCTACTAAGGCATATGAGCATCCTCATCATTGTCTTTGATCTTGGTCGTTCCCTCCAATTGAGGCCTCTGGTCATGATGGGAAGGGGTTTGTTGACCTCCCAATATAGTGCTTTAAAACTGGAATTACACATGGAAATTTGGTTTAAATGTGACTGATCCAACTTGGCCACTGGCCTTTGTGAATGATCATATTGAGATCATTTTCAAACAATGGTTAGCTTAAATGGCAAAAAATTGCCCTTTCAGCTGACCTTTATCTCATGTGTAAAGCCACAGGAAAAGTAAAAAAAAAAGTGAGTCGGTGTCACGCCGAGAGCTCCGAGGCCCGCTGCCTCCCGGAGCGCTCACGGCGTTCCTCTGGCTGCAGCGCTCCGGTCGGCATTGCTGACCGCGAGCGCTGCTCTCTGGTCCCCGAAGGGGACGCGATCCGAGGCACGGCTCGTGTCCGCTCTCGGGTTGCACCCTGTCTCACTCACCTCTCGCCCCCGTCTGCTTCCTCCCGGCGCGCGCAGTTCCGCTCCCTAGGGCGCGCGCGCGCGCGCCGACTTGCTTAAATTTAAAGGGCCAGTGCACCACTAATTGGTGCCTGGCCCAATCACTCCCTAACCTATAAAAACCCACTTCCCCTTCCTCTCCTTGTCGGATCTTGTTGCCTTGTGCACTGAGAAGGTGTTTTAAGTGTGTCCCAAGCCTGTGTACCTAGACCTTCTGCTGTTGCCCCTGACTACGAACCTCGCTGTCTGGCCTGACCTTCTGCTACGTCTGACCTCGCCTCTGTCTAGTCCTTGTGTATCGAGCCAGTCTCAGCTACCTGAGAGGTCGAGTCGCTACTGGGGAACACGACCTGGTAATTACTGCCGCAGCAAGTCCATCCTGCTTTGCGGCGGGCTCTGGTGAACACCAGTAACTGCTTAGAACAGATTCCCCAGTACGGCCCGCGTCATAGCCTCTCTGGTACAGGGGATCCACCTCCAGTGTCTACACCAGCCGCTAGTCCGGACCCTGACAGTCGGCACTGCCGTGTAAAAATTACCGCAGGTGGTGTGAACTGCATCCGACACCCGGAGAAATGGCACAGCTGCTCTTTCACGGTGCTCAATCCCAAAGGAAACCAGCTTCTGATAAATCCATAGAAAGAGCATAGAGAGGCACTCGTAGATGACAACAGCGTTATATTCTGGTATGGTCACAGGATACAACATAGGCCAACGGGCCGTTTCACGCTCACATGCACTTAATCATGACCAAAGGTTTTTCTATGGATTTATCTCATGTGTCTGTCCACCTTTATAGGTTAAAACAATGATGCTGCCCTTGTCTTAATATTCACAGTTTTTCAATTTATTTAAGTTAAATTTTTTATCTTACATCAGTGGTGGTCATACCTTCAGCTTTGCCCCTTTGTTCACTTGATCAGTGGATCCCAGCAGTGGGACCACAGCAATCATGTGGTGATGGCCTAGCCTTTAGATAGGCTAAAAATATTAGAGCTCTTTTATGAAAATTAATATGGTGCTGGTGTCCATAAAAAAAGAGATAAAAAAAATACCTAGCTCTGATCACCTCAGCACCTGTTCTGACCCATACAATCCCCCGATCTTCTGTCTTCTACCTTCTTCTGAGACAAGTGTTGGTGGAGGATCGACCTGCACAGGCTATTACTGTATTTTGCAGCTTATAAGACGACTGGGCGTATAAGACTACCCCCAACTTTTACAGTTAAAATATAGAGTTTGGGATATACTCACCATTTAAGACTACCCCTCTAGGTACTACCCACATTTGGTTGTCAGCATAGTTGCCCCACATTAGGTTGTCAGCATAGTTGCCCCCCATTCAGTTGTCAGCATAGTTCCCCCACATTAGGTTGACAGTATAGTTCCCCCACAATAGGTTGGTAGTATAGTTCCCCAACATTGGGTCGGCAGTATAGTCCCCCCATATTAGGTTGGCAGTATAGTTCCCCCACATTAGGTTGGCAGTATAGTTCCCCCACATTAGGTTGGCAGTATTGTTCCCCCCACATTAGGTTGTAGTTCCCCCACATTAGGTTGGCAGTGTAGTCCCCCACATTAGGTTGGCAGTATAGTTCCCCACATTAGGTTGGCAGTATAGTTCCCCCAAATTAGGTTGGCAGTATAGTTCACCCACACTAGGTAGGCAGTATAGTTCCCCCACATTTGGTAGGCAGTATAGTTCCCCCACATTAGGTTGGCAGTATAGTTCCCCAACATTAGGTTGGCAGTATAGTTCCCCCACATTAGGTTGGCAGTATAGTTCCCCCCACATTAGGTTGGCAGTATAGTTCCCCCACACTAGGTTGTAGTTCCCCCACATTAGGTCGGCAGTATAGTTTCCCCCACATTAGGTTGGCAGTATAGTTCCCCCACACTAGGTTGTAGTTCCCCCACATTAGGTTGGTAGTATTGTTCCCGCCCACATTAGGTTGGCAATATAGTTCCCCCACATTAGGTTGGCAGTATAGTTCCCCCACATTAAGTTGGCAGTATAGTTCCCCCACATTAGGTTGGCAGTGGCCCCCACAGACATACACCCTTTAGCCATATACAGTGTATGGCTGGAGGCTGTATGTCTGTGTACTGCCGCACTTCAGTGCTCTGACCACCGCTCCTCTGGTCCAGGGTCATGATCTACTGCTATGGCCTATAGGCCATAGCAGTAGGTCCCGGGACCAGAGAATCGGAGGTCGGAGGAAGTCAGAAAGTTTCCATCTGTAACTTACCATATCCCCGCATCCTCGCTGCTCTGCTGTTTCCATAGGCGCATGCATGGGACGTCAGTGACGTCCCTGCAAGCGCTACCTCCCAGTGTTTTTAAAGTTAACGCGGGGCCCCAGAAAGGTAACTGGGACATCCTTGTGTCCCGAAAAGATCTTTGTGGGCACAGGGATGTCCCGAATATGACGGGGGGGATGAGGGAGTCAACGGGGCTGAGGCTGCAGTCGGCAGTCCCGGCCGACTGCAGCACCCGACGTATAAGACAACGCCCGATTTTGGGAACATTCTCCACTGTTTAAAAGTCATCTTATATGCCAGAAAAGACGGTACTAGCTAAGATGGGACACTACTTTGAATAGCTATTTGCTGAGCAGGGAAGTTCTGCACCAAACACTTTTCTTGGAAGCAGAAAAAAGACAGGAGATTGGGGGACTGATTGGAGCTGAAAGGGTGCTGCAGCAGAGCAGAGTTAGAAGCATGCTTTTTTTCATCTATATTTCTAAAGGCCCCAACACCATGTACCCCTTTAGGGCAGGGTCACACATAGTTTATTTTGCTGCCTATTTGCTGCTGCATATTTTCCTACCCATTAAAGTCAATGGGTAGCAAAATATGCCATTGTTTGCTACCTATTAACTTCAATGTGTAGGAAAATACGCAGCAACAAATATGCAGCAAAGTATGGCATGTGTGACCCTACCCTTAAAGAGTTTCTTCACTATGGAAAATCTCATCTATGACTAAAGCCCGGTAGGGCATAAACATGTCAGATCAGTTGGAGGAACAACTCACTGTGGTCTTGCCCTATGATCTTATAAAAAGATGGAATAAAGGTGATTTTTTTTTTAACTGCCAGTGCAGTGATTTCCCCTTACTGCTTTTGGATTCTGTCTGTTAATGGTTGAAGAGGACCGTATTCACATGCACAGGAGAGGTGACCATTATATAAACCTTTTTTTGCTAACACTGTGAGAGAATTTCTAACACTGTGAGCCAACGAAAAGAGGGATTTTTATAACAAATATAGGTGAAAGCGGAAGAAAACCTACAAGGTACATGGTCAGGATTAGGTACTGAGTAACATATAATATTTTTGGTTAAATCTGACAGGTACACTTTAACCCCTTAACCCCTTGGGGACGGAGCCCATTATGACCCTAAGGACGGGAGCATTTTTTGCAAATCTGACCACTGTCACTTTAAGCATTAATAACTCTGGGATGCTTTTACTTATAAATTTGATTCCGAGATTGTTTTTTCGTGACATATTCTACTTTATGTTAGTGGTAAATTTTCGTCGATACTTGCATCCTTTCTTGGTGAAAAATTCAAAAATGTCATGAAAAATTTGAACATTTTGCATTTTTCTAACTTTGAAGCTCTCTGCTTATAAGGAATATGGATGTTCCAAATCAATTATATATATATATATATATATATATATATATATATATATATATATATATATATATTCACATATGCAATATGTCTACTTTATGTTTGCATCATAAAATTGATGAGTTTTTACTTTTGGAAAACATCAGAGGGCTTCAAAGTTCAGCAGCTATTTTTCGCCAAATTTTCAAAATCTGAATTTTTCAGGGACCAGTTCAGGTTTGAAGTGGATTTGAAGGGTCTTCTGGTTAGAAATACCCCATAAATGACCCCATTATAAAAACTGCACCCCTCAAAGTATTCAAAATTACATTCAGTAAGTATGTTAACCCTTTAGGTGTTTCACAGGAATAGCAGCAAAGTGAAGGAGAAAATTCAAAATCTTAATTTTTTAATTAGTTTTTGAATTTTTACAAGGGGTAAAAGGAAAATTATCCTCTCAAAATGTGTAACCCAATTTCTCTCAAGAAAATACCTCATATGTGTATGTCAAGTGTTCGGCGGGCGCACTAGAGGGCTCAGAAGCGAAGGAGCAACAATGGGATTTAGGAGAGTGAGTTTTTCTGAAATGGTTTTTGGGGAGCATGTCCTATTTAGGAAGCCCCTATGGTGCCAGGACAGCAAAACTCCCCACATCGCACACTATTATAGAAACAACACCTCTCAAGGAACGTAACAAGGGGTACCGTGAGCCTTAACACCCCACAGGTGTTTGACAACTTTTTGTTAAAGTCGGATGTGTAAATGAAAAAAAAAATTTCCACTACAATGCTGGTTTTTCCCCAAATTTTACTTTTTTTTTAAAAAGGGTAATAGGAGAAAATGCCCCCCAAAATGTGTAACCCCATTTCTTCTGAGTATGGAAATACCCCATGTTTGGACGTCAAGTGCACTGCGAGCGAACTACAATGCTCAGAAGAGAAGGAGCACCATTGAGCTTTTAGAGAGATAATTTGTTTGGAATGGAAGTCGGGGGCCATGTGCATTTACAAAGCCCCCCGTGGTGCCAGAACAGTGGACCCCCCCCCCACACGTGACCCCATTTTGGAAACTACACCCCTCACGGAATGTAATAAGGGGTACAGTGAGCATTTATACCCTACTGGCGTTTGACAGATCTTTGGAACAGTGGGCTGTGCAAACAAAAAAATAACATTTTTCATTTTCACGGATCACTGTTCCAAAAATCTGTCAGACACTTCTGGGGCATAAATGCTCACTGTACCCCTTATTACATTACATGAGGGGTGTAGTTTCCAAAATGGGATCACATGTGGGTATTTATTTTTTTGGGTTTATGTCAGAACCGCTGTAAAATCAGCCACCCCTGTGCAAATCACCAATTTCGGCCTCAAATGTACATAGTGCGCTCTCACTCTTGAGCCTTGTTGTGCGCCCGCAGAGCATTTTACGCCTACATATGGGGTATTTCCGTACTCAGGAGAAATTGCGTTACAAATTTTTTGGGTCTTTTTTTCCTTTTACTTCTTGTGAAAATAAAAAAGTAAAGGGCAACACCAGCATGTTAGTGTAAAAAAATTATTTTTTACACTAACAGGCTGGTGTAGACCCCAACTTTTCCTTTTCATAAGGGGTAAAAGGAGAAAAAGCCCCCAAAATTAGTAGTGCAATTTCTCCCGAGTACGGAGATACCCCATATGTGGCACTAAACTGTTTCCTTGAAATACGACAGGGCTCCGAAGTGAGAGAGCGCCATGCGCATTTGAGGACTAAATTAGGTATTGCATATGGGTGGACATAGGGGTATTCTACGCCAGTGATTCCCAAACAGGGTGCCTCCAGCTGTTGCTAAACTCCCAGCATGCCTGGACAGTCAGTGGCTGTCCGGAAATGCTGGGAGTTGTTGTTTTGCAACAGCTGGAGGCTCCGTTTTGGAAACACTGCCGTACAATACATTTTTCATTTTTATTGGGGGGGGGGGGGGGCAGTGTAAGGGGGTGTATATGTAGTGTTTTACTCTTTATTAGGTGTTAGTGTAGTGTAGTGTTTTTAGGGTACAGTCACACTGGCGGGTTACGGTGAGTTTCCCACTAGGAATTTGCGCTGCGGCTCATACTTGAAGCAGGAAACTTGCTGTAAACCCACCTGTGTGAATGTACCCTGTACGTTCACATGGGGGGGGGGGGGGGGGGCAAACCTCCAGCTGTTTCAAAACTGCAACTTCCAGCATGTACTGACAGACCGTGCATGCTGGGAGTTGTAGTTTTGCAACAGCTGGAGGTACACTGGTTGGAGAACCTTCAGTTAGGTTCTGTTACCTAACTCAGTATTTTCCAACCAGTGAGCCTCCAGCTGTGGCAAAACTACAACTCCCAGCATGCACGGTCTGTCAGTACATGCTGGGAGTTGTAGTTTTGCAACAGCTGGAGGCACACTGGTTGGAAAACCTTCAGTTAGGTTCTGTTATCTAACACAGTATTTTCCAACCAGTGTGCCTCCAGCTGTTGCAAAACTACAATTCCCACCATGTACTGATCACAGAAGGGCAAGCTGGGAGATGTAGTTATGCAACAGCTGGAGGTACGCAACTACAACTCCCAGCATACCGAGACAGCTGTTTTCTGTGTGGGCATGCTGAAATTTGTAGTTTTGCAACATCTGGAGTGCTACAATTTAGAGACCCCTGAACAGTGATCTCCAAACTGTGGACCTCCAGATGTTGAAAAACTACAACTCCCAGCATGCCCAGACAGCAAACAGCTGTGTGAGCATGCTAGGAGTTATAGTTTTGCAAGATCTAGAGGGCAGTATAGAGATCACTGTGCAATGATCTCTAAACTGTAGACCTCCAGCTGTTGCAAAACTACAAATTCCAGCATGCCCACACAGCAAACAGCTGTCTGGGCATGCTGGGAGTTGTAGTTTTGCAACATCTGGAGGGCTACAGTCTAGAGACCACTATAGTGGTCTCAGACTGTAGCCCTCTAGATGTTGCTAGGCAACTACTCACCGACTTCCGTCGCATCCAGGGAGCCGCCCTCTTCTGCTGCACGGAGCCTCCGGAGGGGTAAGTGGACTCCGGCGCCGCTCCTCTTCGTTTTCCCCGTTCTGCCCCGCCTATTGTGGGAGAGAAGGACGGGGAAAACGAAAGTAAACCCCCCCCCCCCCCCCCCGCCTCAGATCTGCTATTGGTGGTCGCGTCTAGACCACCAATAGCAGGGATAGGAGGGGTGGCACCCCTGCCACCTCACTCCTATCGCTTTAGGGGGATCGTGGGTGTCTTAGACACCCGCGATCCCCCTTCTATTCCGGGTCACCATAGACCCGTAATGACCCGGAATCGGTGCAAATCACTTGCGATTTGTGCCGATTGCCGACATGAGGGGGTCTAATGACCCCCCTGGGCATTTGCACGGGGTGCCTGCTGAAAGATATCAGCAGTCACGCTGGCCGGTCCCCGCCCGGCACGCGGCGGGGACCGAAATTCCCACGGGCGTATGGATACGCCCTTCGTCCTTAAGTACCAGGACGCAAGGGCGTATGCATACGCCCTTCGCCCCCAACAGATTAAGGACCAAGCCAATTTTGACCTTAAAGGGGTACTCCGCCCCTAGACATATTATCCCCTATCCAAAGGATAGGGGATAAGATGTCAGATCGCCGCGGTTCCACTGCTGGGGAGCCCCGGGATCCCCGCTGCGGCACTGCGCTATCATTACAGCACAGAGCGAGTTCGCTCTGCACGTAATGACGGGCAATACAGGGGCCAGAGCATTGTTACGTCACGGCTCCGCCCCTCGTGATGTCACGGCCCTCCCCTTTCAATACAAGTCTATGGGAGGGGGCGTGGCAGTCATCATGCCCCCTGCCATAGACTTGTATTAAGGGGACGGGCCTTGATGTCATGAGGGGCGGAGCCATGACGTCACACTGCTCCGTCCCCAGTATCGTCCGTCATTACGCACAGAGCGAACTCGCTCTGTGCTGTAATGATAGCGGGGAGCCGCTGCCGGGATCCCGGGGCTACCCAGCAACGGGACCGCGGTGATCTGACATCTTATCCCCTATCCTTTGGATAGGGGATAAGATGTCTAGGGGCGGAGTACCCCTTTAAGGACCAGGCCAATTTTATTTTAGCATTTTAATTTTTTCCATCTTCTAAAAATCATCTCTTTTATATTTTCATCCACAGACTAGTGTGAGGGCTAGTTTTTTGCGTGACCAGTTGTCCTGCATAATGGCATCACTCATTTTACCATAAAATGTATGGTGCAACCAAAAAAATACTATTTGTGTGTGGAAATTAAAAAGAAAACTGCAATTTTGCAAATTTTGGAAGGTTTCGTTTTCACGCTGTACAATTTATGGTAAAAAATGACATGTGTTCTTTATTCTGTGAGTCAATACGATTAAAATGATACCCATGATAATATACTTTTCTATTATTGTTGCGCTTAAAAAAAAAATCGCAAACTTTTTAACCAAATTAGTATGTTTAAAATCCTTCTAAACTTATGACCTATAACTTTTAAATTTTTTCGTATAAGCGGTGGTATGGGGGCTCATTTTTTGCGCCATGATCTGTACTTTTTATTGATACCCCATTTGTGTTTATAAAACTTTTATTAATTATTTTATATATATATATTTTATTTTTTTTATGAAATTTTGTTTCATTTTTACATTTACGCCGTTCACCGTATGGGATCAATAACATTGTATTTTTAAAGTTCAGACATTTACGCATGCGGCAATACCAAATACGTGTATTAATTTTTTTTTACACTTTACGGGGATAAAATGGGAAAAAAGGACATTTTATATTTTTATTGGGGGAGGGGATTTTTCACATGCTTTTACTTTTTTTTTACTTTAATTTTTACACTTTAATATTCCCTATAGCAATTTATTGATTGCTAATTATGTTCAGTGCTATGCATAGGGCATAGCACTGATCAGTATTATCTGTGATTTTCTGCTCTGGTCTGCTCGATCTCAGACCAGAGCAGAAGAACCCGGGAGACGACCGGAGCAAGGTGAGGTGACCTCCGGTCGCCATGCTGGATGATCGGATCGCCGCAGCAGCGCTGCGGGCGATCCGATCATCCATTGAAAGTACTGCACTGACGCAGATGTCGTGATCTGTATTGATCACGGCATTTGAGGGGTTAATGGTGTACATCCGCACGATCGTGGGTGTCCGCCATTACCGGCAGGTCCTTGGCTGCTGATAACAGCCGGGACCTGCCGCACATGATGTGAGCACCGGTCCGATGCTCACAGTCATGGCGGCACGTAACTGTACGTCATGGTGTGTTAAGTACCACGGCAACATGAAGTACATTTACATCCATTGTCGTTAAGGGGTTAAAGGGGTACTCCCGTGGAAACCTTTTTTTTTTTTTTTTTTTAAATCAACAGGTGCCAGAAAGTTAAACAGATTTGTAAATTACTTCTATTAAAAAATCTTAATCCTTCCAGTACTATTAGCTGCTGAATACTACAGAGGAAATGGTTTCCTTTTTGGAACACAGAGCTCTCTGCTGACATCACGAGCACAGTGCTCTCTACTGACATTTCTGTCCATTTTAAGAACTGTCCAGAGTAGGAGAAAATCCCCATAGCAAACATATGCTGCTCTGGACAGTTCCTAAAATGGATAGAGATGTCAGCAGAGAGCACTGTGGTCATGATGTCAGCAGAGGTCTGTGTTCCAAAAAGAAAACCATTTCCTCTATAGTATACAGACCCTAAAAAGTACTGGAAATATTAAGATTTTGTAATGGAAGTAATTTACAAATCTGTTTAACTTTCTGGCACCAGTTGATTTAACCCCTTCCCGACCTATGACATACCTGTACGTCATGAGTGGCAAGGTGTTCCCGACCCATGACATACAGGTACGTCATGAACATTTTTGCCGCTACTCGCGGCATCCCGCAGCGCCCGGTAAGATGGTGGCTATCACTGATAGCCAGCCATCTTACCATGCGACCATGGGGGGTTTGATCCCCCCCCCCCAGCGATCGCTGCTATCAGCTAGTCAAATCTGACTAGCTGATAGCAGTGTTTCGCTATCAGAATACTTAGCAGCGCGGTGTTTAAGTCCCGGTCACGGGGATCGGGACACACACCGCTCTGCTAAGTGTCCCTTACCCGTCCCCCGGCGTCACTTACTCGGCCATGCGGTGTCCCGAGCGGTCCCGGCGCGAGCGGCGTCCTCCAGACGGTCCCGGCGGTGGTGCGTCCCGGCGGTGAGTTTCCGCCAGCAGTGTGGCATCTTCATTGGCAGCAGTGAGATCGCCGTAAAACGATCTCACTGCTGCCTCTGGGAGTTTCAAAACTGCAACTCCCAGCATGCCCAGACAGCCTTTGGCTTTCTGGGCATGCTGGGAGTTGTAGTTTTGTAACATCTGGAGGTCCACAGTTTGGAGACCACTGTATAATGGGCTCCAATCTGTGCTCTTCCAGATGTTGCAAAACTACAAATCTCAGCATGCTCAGTCTGTCCAGGCATGCTGGGAGTTGTAGTTCTCTAACATCTGGAAGAGCACAGATTGGAGACCATTATACAGTGGTCTCCAAACTGTGGACCTCCAGATGTTGCAAAACTACAACTCCCAGCATGCCCAGACTGCCCAAGCATGCTGGAAGTTGTAGTTCTGGAAGTTGTAGTTCGGCAACATCTGATCCTTCAGATATTGCTGAACTACAACTTCCAGCATGCCTGGGCAGTCTGGGCATGCTGGGAGTTGTAGTTTTGCAACAACTGGAGGCACACTAGTTGGGAAACATTGTCCGTTTCCTACCTCAGTGCCTCCAGCTGTTGCAATTGTTGCAAAACTATAACTCCCAGCATGCACTAACAGACCATGCATGCTGGGAGTTGTAGTTTTGCAACAGCTGGAGGCTCACTGGTTTGGAAACACTAAGTTTGGTTGCAAAACACTTGAAAGTTTATTACTTAATTAGTGTTTCCAAACCAGTGTGCCTCCAGCTGTTGCAAAACTACAACTCCCATCATGCACGGACAGCCAAAGGGAATGCTCGGAGTTTGCAACAGCTGGATGTTTGCCTCCTCCCCCCAATGTGAATGTACAGGGTACACTCACATGGGCGGAGGTTTACAGTGAGTTCTGCAAGTTTGAGATGGCGCAAATTTTGCGCTGCAGCTCAAACTTCCAGCGGCAAACTTGCTGTGAACCTCTGACCATGTGACTGTACTCTAAAAACACTACACTACACTAACACTAACCTAAAATAAAAAGTAAAAAACACTACATATACACATACCCCTACACAGCCCCCCTCCCCCCAAAAAATGAAAAACGTCTGGTACGCTACTGTTTCCAAAACGGAGCCTCCAGCTGTTGCAAAATAACAACTCCCAGTATTGCCGGACAGCCATTGACTGTCCAGGCATGCTGGGAGTTTTGCAACAGCTGGAGGCACCCTGTTTGGGAATCACTGGCGTAGAATACCCCTATGTCCACCCCTATGCAAATCCCTAATTTAGGCCTCAAATGCGCATGGCGCTCTCTCACTTTGGAGCCCTGTCGTATTTCAGGGCAACAGTTTTGGGACACATATGGGGTATTGCAGTACTCGGGAGAAATTGCCTTACAAATTTTGGGGGGTATTTTCTTCTTTAACCCCTTATGAAAAGGTGAAGTTGGGGACTACACCAGCATGTTAGTGTAAAAAAATAATTTTTTTACATTGACATGCTGGTGTTGCCCTATACTTTTCATTTTCACAAGAGGTAAAAGGGAAAAAAGACCCTCTAAATTTGTAATGCAATTTCTCCCGAGTACGGATACACCCCATATGTGGACGCAAAGTGCTCTGGGGGCGCACAACAAGGCCCAGAAGGGAGAGTGCACCATGTACATTTGAGGTGATTTGCACAGGGGTGGCTGATTGTTACAGCAGTTCTAACAAACGCAAAACAATAAATACCCACATGTGACCCCATTTTGGAAACTAAACCCCTCACGGAATGTAATAAGGGGTGCAGTGAGAATTTACACCCCACTGGCGTATGACAGATTTTTGGAACAGTGGTCTGTGAAAATGAAAAATAAAATGTTTCATTTGCACAGTCCACTGTTTCAAATATCTGTCAAACACCAGTGGGGTGTAAATGCTCACTGCACCCCTTATTAAATTCCATGAGGGGTGCAGTTTCCAAAATGGGGTCACTTTTGGGGGGGTCCACTGTTCTGGCACCATAGGGGCTTCCTAAATGGGACATGCCCCCCAGAAAAACTCACTCTCCAAAATCCCATTGTCGCTCCTTCCCTTCTGAGCCCTCTACTGCGCCCGCCGAACAATTTACATACGCATATGAGGTATTTCCTTACTCGAGAGAAATTGGGTTACAAATTTTAGGGTGATTTCTCTCCTTTTACCCCTTGTAAAAATTAAAAAATTGGGTCTACAAGAACATGCGAGTGTAAAAAATGAAGATTTAGAATTTTCTCCTTCACTTTGCTGCTATTTCTGTGAAACACCTAAAGGGTTAAAACACTTACTGAATGTCATTTTGAATACTTTGGGGGGTGCAGTTTTTATAATGGGGTCATTTGTGGGGTTTTTCTAATATGAAGACCCTTAAAATCCACTTCCAACCTGAACTGGGCCCTGAAAAAGTACGATTTTGAAAATCTTGAGAAAAAGTGGAAAATTGCTGCAGAACTTTGAAGCCCTCTGGTGTCTTCCAAAAGTAAAAACTTGTCAATTTTTTAATGCAAACACAAAGTAGACATATTGTATATGTGAATCAATATGTAATTTATTTGGAATATCCATTTTTCCTTCAAGCAGAGACTTTCAAATTTAGAAAAATGCTAAATTTTCAAAATTTTCATGAAATTTTTAGATTTTTTACCAAGAAAGGATACAAATATCAGTGAAATTTTACCAATAACATAAAGTAGAATATGTCACAAAAAAACTATCTCGGAATCAGAATGATAAGTAAAAGCATTCCAGAGTTATTAATGTTTAAAGTAACAGTGGTCAGATTTTCAAAAAAATGCCTAGGTCCTGAAGATGAAAATGGGCTGGGTCATGAAGGGGTTAAAAAATACAAGTTTTCCACAGGAGTACCCCTTTAAGTTAAAGTCTTGGAACTTAGAAGCTGCTTGTAGAAACATATCTGTAAAGGGGACATATTTTCCTAATATATATCCTAATGTCTATTTTCCACTGCTGAGCCAGGTTTTTTTTTTTTTTTTTTTTTTTTTTTTTTTTTTTTAAAAGCCTTGAACTTTGGCTGGCTTTATCCTAATCTTTAAAAAAAATAAAAAATACCTGGCAGCAAATTTTCTTAGACAAAAATAGACTTTTCCCAAACCCCACTGTGAATGTTTTAAAAAGACCACCACACCCAAACGTCATCCACTGACAATGACAACCTTTTTTATATACTTCCCTTTCTGGATTCCTTATATTTCATTGTATGGGGGCAAATAGTTAATACAAATGAAGGGGAATAAGCTGTAATAATATCCAGTGCAGAGAATCTGGCCTCGTTCACAGCTTTTTCTCGGACCATAACATTTAATTAGATGTCTCTAGAAATAAACAGAAAATATATTCCAGCCATGCCCAAGGACACCCTAGTGTGGAATAACAATGCTTGCCGTCCAGATGCACAGTCTTGTACAGGACAGATTGCGTTTTCCCAAAGACTGCTTCTCTTCCAATTTAAACCTCATATTCGCCGTCATTTTAGCTGTTAAGTATGGACCTGCACTCTACAGTTCATATACTTTGTCATGTGGAACAAATGGAAAAAACTTAAGGGAGTGCTTATTTATTATTATCAGAACCACGTAAGGTAATCTCCCTCTCGCAGCCTTTTAGAAGCAAGGGAGCAATTTGCAGACAGAGAAGCGAATCATAAATCTATATAAATGGTTACCGAAATATATGTCATTAGTGAGGAGTAAACGCTTTCTGTTTTTTTTATTTTAAATTTTTTTTCTCCATAATTACTGCCGCCTGAGATGTGCCCGCTGCCATTAAAATGAATATTTTACAACACAACTAGCCTGGCCTGCCAAAACTGTAAAAACATCTGTGCTAGTAAGTTGGGGAATACATAACATCAAGGAAGAGTGGCACACCGGTAGAAAGAGCTGCAGCCTGCAGTCCATGCATTATAGAAGTGTCCTCCATAGGATCACCCATGTAGGGATGTAACACAGCTGCAATTTTGCACTTGCTGTGATAACTTTACTAGAAAACTGTTGGATAATGGTGAAACCTGGCTCACACAGGACATACAGTTACTTGTTTTTAGCTGACGGGAGTGGCACAAGTATGGTCTACTGCTGCTGTAGCCCATCTGTTTTAAGGTATTCTGCCTACCTTGGTAGCAACAAATGGATATTTGAGTAACTGTTACCCTTCTGTCATCTTGAACCTGTCTGCCCATTCTCCTCTGAATTTAACAAAGCATTTTTGTCCACATAACTGCCGCTCACTGGATATTTTCTCTATTTCACACAATTCTCTTTAAACCTTTACCATGGGCATGCCTGCAAATCCCAGAAGATCAGCCATTTATGGAAAACTCAGATCAGCCCATCTGGCACCAACAATCATGCCATGTTCAAAGTCACTTAAATCACCTTTCTTACACAAGTTGATGCTCAGTTTGAACTTCAGCAAGTTGTCTTGACCATTTCTACAAGCCTAAATGCATTGCATTGCTTCTTTGTGATTGGCTGATTAGCTATTTCTGTTAAAAAGCAGTTGTGCCTGATAAAGTGGCCAATGAGTCTATAACTTTAATTTACCAGGATTCTCCCATGAAAACATGTGTCAGGTAAGATGATGAACACTTACAGGAATTCCCTTTCCTCCAATGCAAAGTATGTAAGCACCTACTAGTGAAGTGAGATAAATGTATTGGTTCTAATGTGCTAGGACTGCAATGCAAAAGCAAACACTTTAAGGGTCCATGCACACTATGGATTTTCCAGAAGGTAATTCCGCTTTAGTATTCTACTTGGAAATTCTACAGCCGCAAAGTCTCATTAATATCAATGGGATGTTTTTATTTTTATTAATTTATTAAATTTTTGCATAAAATGGGCCTTGTGCAAAATATTTTTACTTTTCTATGCCTCAAAACTGCCATACAACCTTAAAATGATTGTCCATATTTTTATTTTTATTTTTTTCAGTTTTAAAGTCCCCAATGTGTTAAAATAACAAACTAACTGCTATTACTTACATCTCAGATCCTGCGCTGAGCTCCTGACTAGTGTTGCTCACGAATATTCGCAATTTGAATATTCATCACGATAATCGCATATTCGTGAATATTACGAATTTTGAGATTAAAATTCGCTATTACGAATATTCGTCTTTTTTTCAAACTGTTTTAAAAACTGAGCACATTGTAGGGATCTCCTTTGACTGATAAATGCAATGCTTGTATCCTTTCATTAAAGACCAAGGAATGAGACTGTGAGGCGAAAGGTTTATGCATGCGAATATTCGCATTGCGAATATTCGCAATACGAACATTCACAATGCGAATATTCGTGGAAATTCCGCCCTACTTATGCCTGTGAGCCAATGAGAGTTCTGCAAGCACAGTTGTCAGAGCTTAGCAACATTCCTAGCAACATCCCTCGCATGATGTTATAGCGCGCATGCGCAGACGAGCGAAATTTTGCTATTAATTTCGCATTCGCAATAGAGAAATTTTGCAATTCAAAAAAACGGCACGAATATAACGAATATTTGAATTTCACCAATATGGGATAAATATTCGTCCTCATATTCGCAAAATATCGCGAATTCGAATATGGCATATGCCGCTCATCACTACTCCTGACATCCCTATTGTACATTACATGATCCCTGCAGCCAATTGCCGGCCATACTCTGTAATACTGGCATCATGGCTCCCCTTACTAAGTGGTGATGCAAGGAATACGTAAAGTTAGTTATGGATTCTCCCCTTTCATCACTCAGAGCACATGCACACTACACATTCATATGTATGGAGGGATCCAGAGAGAGGGATTTTGGCCTGAAGAGCTGATATCTCTTATATGTACATGGGCAGCTTAAAGGAAAATGATCCGCCATTCACCCACACTATAATCCCGAGTTATAGTGCCAGTGAACAGGAGACCGATGCGGGGTCTCGGACTGCTATACCTACCTGCAGTCCGAAGCCCCGATCCTCTAAAGGTCCCCCTCTTCCAATGCTGACTTGCACTTAGTAGGCACGAGCACTCATGTGACCAGCGCTTATGAATATTTAAATCTAGCCGGCGGGCCGACCTCAAAGCGCAAGTCAGCGCTCCTTTGGAGAATCGGAGCTCTGGATTGCAGGTAGGTATAGCAGTCCGAGACCCAGCATCGGTCTTCTGTTCACCCGCACAATAACGGGTTATAGTGCCGGTGAAAAGTTGACCGTTTTCCTTTAAAGGGATTTTCCAGTGTTGAAAAACTTGTCCCCTATCCCCAAGATAAGTGTCTGATCGCGGGAGGTCCACCCTCTAGGACCACCCATCTAGTACAGCACTCATGTATCTCCGAACTCCCATAGAGAATGCATGGCCCTGTCCTGGAGATAGCAGGAGGGAGGATCCCAGAGGTCGGACCCCTATAATCTGACGCTTATCCCCCATCCTGTGGATAGTGAATATTGAAGATTGTTTTTTGTGACATCTCCTACATTTTGCTTTTTTTTTTTTACTTTGAAACTCTCTGCTTGTAGGGAAAATAGACATACCAAATTATGTTGACTCACATATACAATATGTTTTTACTTTTTGAAGACATTAGAGGGCTTCATAGTTTAGCATCAATTTTCCAATTTTTCACAAAAATTTCTAAATCGGAATTTTTCAGATATCAGTTCAGTTTGAAGTGGATTTGAGGGGCCTTCATATTAGAAATACCCCATAAATGACCCCATTATAAAAACTGAACCCCTCAAAGCATTTAAAATGACATTCAGAAGGTCTATTAACCCTTTAGGTGTTTCACAGGAATAACAACAAAGTGAAGGGGGAAATTCAAAATCAATGTTTTAAACTCACATGTTCTTGCAGACCCATATTTTTATTTTTACAAGGAGTAAAGGGCAAAGAGCCCCCCAAAATTTATATCCCAATTTCTCTTGAGTAAGCAAATACCTCATATGTAAAGTGCTCTTTGGGTGCAGTAGAGGACATTTTGCTGAAATAGATTTTGGGGGCATGTCACTTTTAGGGAGCCCCTATGGTGCCAGATCAGTAAAAAAATGAAAAATAAAAACACATGGCAAACTGTTTTAAGGGGTAAAGTGAGACTTTTACACCCCCAGGTGTTTGACGACTTTTCGTTAAAGAGGGATGGGTAAATACATTTTTTTTCACTAAAATGCTGGTACTCATACTAGTGTCAGGCACTGGGATTCTAGCATGGGGGGGATGTGGGCTCACCTGGTGATGTCTCTGCTGCCGTGCAGTGGGCACATTATCAGAACTAGATCATGAGGAGGACAAGAAAGACCACAAGAAAGTAGGGTCTTCCTCACCTTCACTGGCAGATTTGGTGTCAGAGGCAAGTAAGGCATGTGCCTCCTCCACCGAAAATCCCTGGCAGGTCAGTATCTATTTTTTTCTATGGTGGCGGGGGGAGGGTGCGTGTGTGTGTGTGGGGGGGGGGGGGGGGGGCGAAGTGTGTGTGCTTGGTGTACACCTAAATAACGGAGTGTGATTAATAAAAAAAAAAAAAGAGTCTGCCCCCACCTCAAAAAAAAAAAAAAAATGGGGCAGGTGCAGCTACCTGATGCCCTAATAGGGCCCAGGTCATGCTGCTTTTTTTACAACCACCTACCTGTCCTTCCAAGACAATCTGTCCCTGTGCTAACAGTGGCTGGATGCCACTTACCAGTGCCCTGGTTGCACAGATCTGGCTGAGTGAGGGTCCCTGGCTGCCTCTCTCTGATCTGCTCGCTGACTGAGGTGGGTTAGCGGGCAGAGTGGAGTGACCAATAACAGCGACCAGTAACAGTGCTCCTGGGGTGGTAGCGTCATCATCACCTCCCCCTAGCAACAGAGGATTATTGGCGGTGTGTAGTACACCACCGATTACCCTCCTCTTCCGAGCCATCGGGTCATCAGAGATCCGATAACTCGGAATCACCGCAAATCGCCGGTCTGAATTGACCAGCAGTTTACGGCGATCACCGACATGGGTCTCGGTACCCCAACTGGCATTGGCACAGGATGCCTGCTGAACAATTTCAGCAGCAATACCATTCCACTCACCACCCGGTTACCGATGGTGAACGGAAACACTGAGGGCACCCTCGGTCCTTAAAGGGGTACCTTTTTTCTTTTAAATCAACTGGTGGCAGAAAGTTAAACATATTTGTAAGTTACTTCTATTAAAAAAATCTTAATCCTTCCTGTACTTATTAGCTGCTGAATACTACAGAGGAAATTATTTTCTTTTTGTAATGCTCTCTGATGACATCACAAGCACAGTTCTCTCTGCTGACGTTATTATAATAATAATAACACTTTATTTATTGTTTTCCTTAGTGGGATTTGAACCCAAGTCCCCAGCACTGCAAGGCCGCAGTGCTAACCACTGAGCCACCATGCTGCCCTTAGCATACATCTGCTATGCATCTGCTATACATGGTTGCTAAATTGGACAGAGATGTCAGCAGAGAGCACTGTGCTTGTGATGTCATCTGTGTTCCAAAAATAAAGGAATTTCCTCTGTAGCATTCAGCAGCTAATAAGTACTGGAAGGATTACGATTTTTTAATAGAAGTAATTTACAAATATGTTTAACTTTCTGCCACCAGTTGATTTAAAAGAAAAAAGGTTTTCACCGGAGTACCCCTTTAAGTCCTAGGACATGAGGGCGTAGCTGTATGCCCTTGGTCCTGGTGGGGTTAACTCGTGCATAGAACCAAAACATATCTATCACTTTTATAATACATTTTCCCATTGTTCTCCACTCATGACTTACATGAAACATATATAGGGGGATTGATTTAGTTTTAATATTAAACAGCTCAATCATGGAAGACACGAGACAACCACCTCCGAAATCTGTTATTACACAGTGCAATGTATTTGCAAATCCATGGCCTATCTCATTGTGATCCCGGGAGGATGAGGAGGAGACCTGTTTTCCATGTAAATGAAGTGTTTGCTGAAATAGGGTTTTCATGAATGTAAAATGCTTTGCCAACACCAGCAGCTGTTTCTCACAATGTTGGAAAATGTGCGGAGGAAATCAAATGACAGGTCTGCCTGACAAGTTGATCAATGGTATTACAGCATATACAATGACTGCACAAATCATATGGATCGTGTCAAAAATATGATGCTTTATGGGAAACAAGAATACACAAGTAAACCTTTCAGATTCCTCTCTTTTTCCAAACACACTATAAATGTATTAACAAAAGAAGAGATTATGCCCGTGCCTTGTTGAGTTTCTATCAAACTAAATAATTCTCGTGTATTTTACCTGTAAAAAAATCTTATGTTATATGTTCTGAAAATCACATATCAAACAGACTGCATTACCGTCTCAGGACTTCTTAATGAATAATTTCATCTGTCTGTGAGCCATGGTATAAAATAATGATATATTTTATTACATCCGCTAATCGTGTTATCCTGCCAGCTTTCATCTTCCATTCAGACACTATGTAATGTTGACAGATTGTAAATAATAGATCTTTTTTTCCAGACATAAACCTATGTATATTACAGGTCTAACAGCTCGGCTCCTGCGGGGAAGCAAGGCATTATTTGGGCATTTTAGAGCAGACGTCTTGCTGGTCAATAGCATCAACGCACAAAGTGAGATTCCCGGCAACTGTGATGCTGGCCTTTGCCGTGAGTTTTAAATTCAATAACCTTGTGTCCGATAGGTAGGAAAAAATACATACCCTGCCGTTGGCATTTCTTAATTTTTAATAGCTTTGAAAAAAGATGAGCTATTGAAAGCGGCACGCCATTCCAGAGGGGGGTTGGTTTCAGTAGAGGGACTAGGGTTATCAAAGTGTCGCCAATTCATTTGATCACTGCTACTAAAGGGGCGGCAAGGGAGAGAGTTGTCCCCCATGGGACTGACAGGCTGTGCGCTTGCTGCTAGCACCCACTTGTAAAATAAATTATGCATGATGAATATGAAGTGAGCTGTATTCCCAGCACGCCGGCTTCCTAATTATGAGCACCGCGCGGCAAATATATCCTCATTATGTTCAGGAAATTTGTATTGTGTTAGTACAAGGACACAGTATGGCTTTAACCCTGGAGCTGCTATAGACAAACATGGCATATTACAGAATGTTATAGGACGTGTCAGGAAGTTTTAAATGTGCAAACCTTCCTCGGGGCACCTATATAATTTTTGGAATTAATAACTGGGGACATTCATGGGATTTGACATTTTCTTAACCCATAAGAATCAATTTTTTCCTACTATTTTAAATAAAAAATGATGGTACGGTAGTCATGGAAGAGTAGCCTATTCTTATTTATGAAGTTTATTCTTAGTTACGGAAAAGAGTGAATTAGAATGAATGCTCCAGGGAAAGACAAGGTGTGAGGCCTGTTGGCCTGGGTTATGCTAATAAACACAACATTGTTTTTTGCTATTTAATTACAACCAATTCCGGAATTATTTAGACAGTGAAAGTTTTTATGATTTTGTCTCTGGACATCACTACAATGGACACAAAACAAAGCCATCAACATGTGGTTGAAGTGGAGGCTTTTGGCTTTCTTTCAAGGGGTTTGATAAAAATATTGCATAAACCATGTAAATTTTACAGCCGTTTTTTACACGGCCCCTTCATTTTAATAGGTTCAATGAATTTGGACAAACTGATTAAATTATAAATATAGGAATTGATTTACTCCTCGATTTCAAATACTTAATTTTTTTTTTTTTTTGCCAGACATTAATTTAAAATCTATTGTGCGATAATTCCCTACAACTAAAGTGTTTTCCTGTGCTGTTTGTTTGGCATTTTTTAAAATGCATCATGCTTTGGCTATAGCATTTTTTTCCCATTGGCTATTAGACAGGACTCGAAAAATGCCCCAAAAAAAGTGTGATGAGTGGAGTAACCTGTCAAGTATCCGTAATGGAGGGAGCAACTGGTTAAGCAATGGTGCTCCCACAGGAAGTCATTGTGGTGGCTATTATACATGGATGGGCTATCTTAAACATCTTATCCAAAGGATAGGGAATAAGATGTCTGATCGCGGGGGTCCGGCCACTGGGCCCCCCTGCGATCTCTGTTGCAGCACCCTAGTCTTCCAGTGCATGGAGTGAACTACACTCTGTGCCGAATGACTGGCAACCAAAGCTGTCATGCCCCCTCCATCCATGTGTATAGGAGGGGGTGTGATGGCTATGTACTAGCCTTCATGCCTCTTCCCATAGATATAAATGGAGGGGGAAATAGCGTGATGTCGCAAACACGAAAGCTTCCAGCTTCAGAACTACTATAAATCCACAATATTGACACGGGGCACACACACACTGTACTGATATGTATACAGCTGAGGGCCTACACTCAGTAAGAATTAACTGTACTCTCGTGCAGTGACTTAAATGATAACTTCTGGGTCCTGATGCTAAATCTGCAACAGGGCCCCATGTGCCAATTATAAAACTGTTCTCTTATTAAGCAGATGGGCTTTGGGGCTCCCTTAGGCACCAGGGTCCTTGTGCGACTTCTACCTCTGCACCCCCTATAACTACACCTATGGTCTCAGGACACAAGCAATTACCTTTCTCCTTGATATGTCTGGTCTTACTCCTTTCTTGCTGGATCCTTATGTCAGAGATGTAGGATTTAGAATGGTGAGCTGTATGTGTTAAAAATATCAAGGAGACTGCTGTTGTAGTTTCAGGGATTGAATAAACCTGTTGATTTATATTGTATACAGTTATAGTGAATTAGTAGTGTCACAAAATACTCAACCATCAAAGGGATAAAGGTAAACAGGCCATGTGCATATATTATACATATGTATAGACATCTGCGCCAGGATACATATGTATTGACACCTACTTACATTCTTAGGCACTGGAGAAGAACAAGATGTCTGGGCACATGTATAAGGAGGCATGGTAAGAAATTCTAATTTATGATCCCAATACCTGGAAAAGGTTAGATGGGAACGCTGCTTTGCATATCCTTTACAGATCTTCCAGTGGAACATGAACACTTCTTTTTGATGTTCTCCTTGAGAAGAAACATAACCCCTTTATTCTGTGGAGAAAACTTGCAATAAGGATTTAATTTCCATGCAATGCCACCACAGGGGAAATAGGTATTACACAACACCCTTCTACATACATGGCTAGTCTGTTTAATGCAGGACAGGACAGGTCCTCCAAAAGCAGCGACACTTTATTACCACTCTCCACTCCATTCAAGATGATGGGGCTCCTAAACAGGATCCTCTAAATTAGCTTACAATTCCCTAACAGGAATAAGTTTTCTAGACAATCCTTTTAATGGAAACTGCCTAATATTATATTGTCCCATCCCTATACACAGGAATACATTCTGTGAAGATCAATTTATTTGCCCTGATCT
This sequence comes from Hyla sarda, assembly GCF_029499605.1. Lineage (NCBI taxonomy): Eukaryota > Metazoa > Chordata > Amphibia > Anura > Hylidae > Hyla > Hyla sarda. The sequence continues at coordinate 73,630,841 of NC_079192.1, forward strand.
ACTTTCATTCTATTCAGGCAGATACTTTGATAAGAATCGCATTCGGAAATGTCTCGTATTACTAAATTTGCTGTAATCTGGGCCAGGTCTCTGATTTAATCTCATTAGTGGTGTATGCGGAAGAGGAAGAGAACCCTTTACTACAGACTGATTGACTTATATCTTCACAAATACAGACATCTAGATTGGTTGGCGAGAGATAAAGCCTTATATTGCTGGGAGGTTAGTTCATTAGGATAAATTACATCACTTAAATGTATTTAAATGATCTCATTTAAATATTGTAATTTATTCTAATAACCTTACCTCTAGAGATCTCTTATTTTTCTCCCCACGATCAATATAGATGTCTCTCTTTTGAGATAAGAAAATCAATCAAGGTTTTGCTAAATTGGTCTTGTTCTTTCTCTGCGAAAGCCCTACAGCACATTACTTCACTCGGAGTAGTTAGATTTCATACTGGTGTAATTCTCATCCCTTTCATAAACTTCCAATTACTACAATCCTGCTAAATCGTTCAGAAATGCAAATAAGTTACACTGTATTAGCAAGTGAAGGTAGTTAGCCACATCTAAGATAGAGACATGTGAATAAAAAATGCCCAAAATGGGTTTTCTCCACTATGACTGTGAATTCAAAGAATTATAGGTGTTTTATAGTTTATACAATGTTCTGATATACTGTAATGGTTTTGTCCAGTGACTGAACAGCCATACAGGTTCCCCATATTGTGGGTTAAAAAATCTGAATGAATACTCACCATCACTTAAATATGATTACATGATTTCCCCCATTTTGAAAGGAGTACCGGAAAAAAAAAAAAAAAACACTGAAACACCCTCTTTAATGAAATTCAGCATAGACAGTACTGTGGAAATTAAAACTTTTCGAAAGAATTAATCATTCACTTTTGACTGAATAGATCACCAGTGCCAACTTACAGATGTAGGAGAGAGAGAGCAACTAGATGTGTTAACCCACAGGACTGTTAACCCCTTAAGGACCCATGACGTATGCATACGTCTCCGCACCCTGGGCTTTAAGGACCCATGACGTATGAGTACGTCATGGCGTTTTCCGGTCCCTGCCGTGCGCCGGGCAGAGATCGGAAGCGGATGCCTGCTTAAATGCTTCAGCAGGCATCCAGGGCAAACGCCGAGGGGGGCCATGCAGGCCCCCCATGTTGGCGATCATCGCAAATCGCAAGGGACCCGACTGCCCGATAATTTTGCATGATCCCGGTTGTCACAGACAGCCAGGACCATGCTGAAGTATAGGTGCGAGGTGGCAAGCCTGCCACCTCCTCCTATCCCCTGCAATTCCTCGGTTAGCTAACCGACCAATCACAGGGGGGGGGGGTGTTACTTCCTCCCGCTCTGCCCGGCCCCTGGAAGTCCGGAGAGAGCGGGAGGGAGACCAGAGGACGCGGCGGGGGACGGGGGAGTGCTGGGGACCAGCCCCGGTACTTACCGCGTCCCTGAAGACCCGGATCCCAGCGATAGAGACGGCGGCAGCGGCGACAGGTGAGTGGATCTTCGGCGGCATTGCGGGACCTTTGCAGCAGTCCAGACCGCCGTAAAACGATCTGGACTGCTCCATCTGGTCCCCTTACACTACAGCTCCCAGCATGCCCAGACAGCCCTTGGCGTTGCAGTTGCAGTTTTGCAACATCTGGAGGTCCACAGTTTTGGGACCACTGTGACCTTCCAGATGTTGCAAAACTACACATCCTCAGCATGCCCTTACTGTCCAGGCATGCTGGGAGTTGTAGTTCTGTAACATCTGGCCCTTCACATGTTGCAGAACTACAACTTCCAGCATGCCTGGACAGTTTTGGCATACTGGGAGTTGTAGTTTTGCAACATCCGGAAGGGCACAGATTGGGAACCACTGTATTAGTGGTCTGCAAACTGTAGTCCCCCAGTTGCAAAACTACAACTCCAAGCATGCTGGGAGTTGTAGTTCGGTAACATCTGACTCTAAAGATGTTGCCGAACTACTACTTTCAGCATGCCTGAGAATGTTTGGGAGTAGTGGATTTGCAACAACTGGAGGCACACTGGTTAAGAAACATTGTCTGTTTCCTAACTCAGTGTTTCCCAACCCGTGTGCCTCCAGCTGTTGCAAAACTATAACTACCAGCATGCACTGATAGACTGTGCATGCTGGGAGTTGTAGTTTTGCAACAGCTGGAGGCCCCCCCCCCCCCTTGTGAATGTACAGGGGGCTTACAGTGAGTATCAGGCTGCAAGTTTGCGATGCAGCAAATTTTGCGCGGCAGCTCAAACTCGCAGCGGGAAACTCGCTGTAATCCCTCGCCCGTGTGACTGTACCCTAAAGACACTACTAACATAAAATAAAAAGTAAAAAACACTACCTATACACATACCCCTATACAGCCCCCCTACCCTCCCCAATAAAAATGAAAAACGTCTGGTACGCCACTGTTTCCAAAATGGAGCCTCCAGCTGTTGCAAAACAACAACTCCCATTATTGCCGGACAGCCGTTGACTGTCCAAGCATGCTGGGAGTTTTGCAACAGCTGGAGGCACCCTGTTTGGGAATCACTGGTGTAGAATACCCCTATGTCCACCCCTATGCAAATCCCTAATTCAGGCCGCAAATGCGCATGGCGCTCTCACTTTGGAGCCCTTTCGTATTTCAAGGCAACAGTTTAGGGCCACATATGGGGCATCGCCATACTCGGGAGAAATCGCCTAACAAATTTTGGGGGGCTTTTTCTCCTTTCACCCCTTATGAAAAGGTGAAGTTGGGGTCTACACCATCATGTTAGTGTAAAAAAATTAATTTTTTACACTAACATGCTGGTGTTGCCCTATGCTTTTCATTTTGACAAGAGGTAAAAGGGAAAAAAGCCCCCCAAAATTTGTAATGCAATTTCTCCCGACTATGGAGATACCCCATATGTGGGCGCAAAGTGCTCTGGGGGCGCACAACAAGGCCCAGAAGGGAGAGTGCACCATGTACATTTGAGGTGATTTGCACAGGGGTGGCTGATTGTTACAGCGGTTTTGACAAACGCAAAAAAAAAAAAAAAAAAAAACACATGTGTCCCCATTTCGGAAACTACTCCCCTCACGGAATGTAATGAGGGGTGCAGTGAGAATTTACACCCCAGTGGTGTATGACAGATCTTTGGAACAGTGGGCTGTGCAAATTAAAAAATTTGTACAGCCCACTGTTCCAAAGATCTGACAGACACCAGTGGGGGGTAAATGCTCACTGTACCCCTTTTTACATTCCTCAAGGGGTCTATTCTCCAAAATGTTATGCCATGTGGTTTTTTTTTTTTTGCTGTCCTGGCACCATAGGGGCTTCCTAAATGCGACATGCTCCCCGAGCAAAATTTGCTCTCAAAAAGCCAAATATGACTCCTTCTCTTCTAAGCATTGCAGTTCCCTTGTAGTGCACTTCAGGTCAATTTATGGGGTACCTTCATGTATTTTCTGCTATTAACCCTTGCAAAAATGTGAAATTTGGGGGGGAAACACACATTTAAGTGACATTTTTTACATTCTTTTTTTACATATGCAAAAGTCGTGAAACACCTGTGGGGTATTAAGGCTCACTTTATTCCTTGTTACATTCCTCAAGGGGTCTAGTTTCCAAAATGGTAGGCCATGTGGGTATTTTTTGCTGTCCTGGAACTATTCCTCAATGCGACATGCCCCGAGCAAAATTTGCTCTCAAAAAGCCAAATATGACTCCTTCTCTTCTGAGCATTGTAGTTCGCCCGTAGTACACTTCAGGTCAACTTATGGGGTAACTCCATACTCAGAAGAGAAGGGGTTACAAATATTGGGGGGTATTTTCTGCTATTAACCCTTGCAAAAATGTGAAATTTGGGGGGGAAACACACATTTAATGACATTTTATTTTTATTTTACATATGCAAAAGTCGTGAAACACCTGTGGGGTATTAAGGCTCACTTTATTCCTTGTTACGTTCCTCAAGGGGTCTAGTTTCCAAAATTGGAGGCCATGTTTTTTTTTTGCTGTTCTGGCACCATAGGGGCTTCCTAAATGAAACATCCCCCCAAAAAAAAAACATTTCAGAAAAACGTACTCTCCAAAATCCCCTTGTCGCTCCTTCGCTTCTGAGCCCTCTACTGCGCCCGCCAAACACTTTACATAGACATATGAGGTATCTGCTTACTGGAGAGAAATTGGGCTACAAATATAAGTATACACTTTCTCCTTTTACCCCTTGTAAAAATTTTAAACTTGGGTCTACAAGAACATGCGAGTGTAAAAAATGAAGATTGTGAATTTTCTCCTTCACATTGCTGCTATTCCTGTGAAACACCTAAAGGGTTAAAACGCTGACTGAATGTCATTTTGAATACTTTAGGGGGTGCAGTTTTTATAATGGGGTCATTTGTGGGTTATTTCTAATATGAAGACCCTTCAAATCTACTTCAAACCTGAACTGGTCCCTGAAAAATTGTGAGTTTGGACATTTTGTGAAAAATTGGAAAATTGCTGCTGAACTTTGAAGCCCTCTGGTGTCTTCCAAAAGTAAAAAATCATCAATTTTATGATGGAAGCATAAAGTAGACATATTGTATATGTGAAAAAAAAATATTTGGAATATCCATTTTCCTTACAAGCAGAGAGCTTAAAAGTTAGAAAAATGCAAAATTTTCAAATTTTTCATAAAAGTTTGGGATTTTTCACCAAGAAAGGATGCAAGTTACCACAAAATTTTACCACTATGTTAAATTAGAATATGTCACAATAAAACAATCTCGGAATCAGAATGATAAATAAAAGCATTCCAGAGTTATTAATGTTTAAAGTGACAGTGGTCAGATGTGCAAAAAATGGCTGGGTCCTAAGGTGTAAAATGGCTTGGTCCTTAAGGGGTTAAAGGAGTACTCCAGGGAACTAAATTCATAGCCCATCCTTTGTCTAAATATCATTTTATGTCTACATAGAGCAGTTTCCCTCTATTTCAGTCGTCACGTACATGCAGGGAGTGAGAGAAATACGCCATCCAGCCATCCACTGTGTCTTTGTTCAAGTCCCTCTCTAAAAGCTGCCCTCACCCTCTTGAGAGGCACAGACCACATGATTACTGCCCTTGACGAGTCATGCTCTCTTTAGTGCTGAGAGCTGGGAGGTGTGTGCAGCCTCAGCCAATCACACACTGTATTTTCTGCTCACAGAGCAGGAGGTTGGCTGCTGCTCTCAGAGAGGGAGCTGGACAGCAGCAAGAACTTGCAGTATTCATGCTGAAAGGTAGGGAAGGATGGCAAAGAATATTAAGCAGCCAAAGAAGACAACAATAGCCACAGGAGCCATGCATATTAGGCAGGATCATTTACAGGGAACTTATCCAGATAGTATGGTGACTTTGGAGTTTTTTTTTATTTATTTTTTAAATATATTCTTCCCTGGAGCACCCCTTTAACACTACTACATCTGTTCATATCTCCACTAAAAGTAATGTTTTATTTAACTAAAGAAAATAAAAAAGTAAACCAATATCATGTCTGTGCAAATACTAAGGCTCACTGCTGCTGATAGCGGTATCTTAGTCTACTATATCAACCTTATTCATTTTCACTAACATAATCATAGATGTTAATAAGCTTTTATTCATTTTTAGGATCACTTATAGGACCCGAGATTATATAATCCACCTGACATATTTCAACTGTATTGGTAACCTCAGGAGTTTAGTGCCAAATGTAACCTTTGGGACCTAAACCTTTTATTTCCTTCACTTTCCCACTAACTTTCTGCTAGTTAGCTCCTAGTCTGATCCTGAGCAGAAAGGGGGACAAGGGGATGGGAGCTCAGCTTTCAGAAAATGTGACGTGATGTCACAGGTGTAAAGCAGACAGCCCAGCTGATAATGGAAGTTCTGTGCAGTATGGCTAGTAACATTTGAATAGGGGTTAAGATGTGTAAGAACCGGAGAACCCCTTTAATAAAATGGGAATGATTTGTGATATTAACTTCCTGTTTGTGGCACATTAGTATATGTGAGGGGGGAAACTTTTCAAGATTGGTGGTGACCATGGTGGCCATTTTGAAGTTTGCCATTTTGAATCCAACTTTTGTTTTTTCAATAGGAGGAGGGTCATGTGACACATCAAACTTATTGGGAATTTCATAAGAAAAACAATGATGTGCTTGGTTTTAACGTAACTTTATTCTTTCATGATTCATTTACAAGTTTCTGACCACTTATAAAATGTGTTGAATGTGCTGCCCATTGTGTTGGATTGTCAATGCAACCCTCTTTTCCCACTCTTCACTCACTGATAGCAACACCGCAGGAGAAATGCGAGCACAGGCTTCCAGTATCCGTAGTTTCAGGTGCTGCACATCTCTTATCTTCACAGCATAGACAATTGCCCTCAGATGACCCCAAAGATAAAAGTCTAAGGGGGTCAGATCGGAGACCTTGGGGGCCATTCAACTGGCCCACGATGACCAATCCACTTTCCAGGAAACTGTTCATCTAGGAATGCTGAAACTTGTAAATAACTCATGAAAGGATAAAGTTATGTTAAAACCAAGCACATAATTGTTTTTCATGTGAAATTCCCAATAAGATTGATGTGTCACATGAACCTCTTCCTATTGAAAAAACTAAAGTTGGATTCAAAATGGTCGACTTCAAAATGGCCGCAATGGTCACCACCCATCTTGAAAAGTTTCCCTCCCTCACATATACTAATGTGCCACAAACAGGAAGTTAATATCACCAATCATTCCCATTTTATTAAGGTGTATCCATATAAATGGCCCACCCTTTATATACAGTATATATATATATATATATATATATATATATATATATATATATATATATATATTTTCATCTTGGCTAAAATTATAAAAAAAAATAATAATAATTTATATATATATATATATATATATATATATATAGATCTATATATATATATATATATACACATATACATATATATATATATATATATATATATATATATATATATAGATATAGATATATATATTATAGAAATCATGTCTTATAAAAAACACCACTAGAGGTCACCACACCATCAAGTACATAGTTCTGTCCGGCTGCAGCATCATCTTTGTCTCAACTAAAACACAGGCCAGGACAAAGTCCACAAAGTGAGGATAACACTTTTTTTTTTAAATAAATAATTAGGCTTAATGAGATGATTTACATACAGTACAGACCAAAAGTTTGGACACACCTTCTCATTCAAAGAGTTTTCTTTATTTTCATGACTATGAAAATTGTAGATTCACACTGAAGCCATCAAAACTATGAATTAACACATGTGGAATTATAGACATAACAAAAAGTGTGAAACAACTGAAAATATGTCATATTCTAGGTTCTTCAAAGTAGCCACCTTTTGCTTTGATTACTGCTTTGCACACTCTTGGCATTCTCTTGATGAGCTTAAAGAGGTAGTCACCTAAAATGGTCTTCCAACAATCTTGAAGAAGTTCCCAGAGATGCTTAGCACTTGTTGGCCCTTTTGCCTTCATTTGGTTTAGGGCTGGTGACTGTGGAGGCCAGGTCATCTGGGGCAGCACCCCATCACTCTTCTTCTTGGTCAAATAGCCCTTAGACAGCCTGGAGGTGTGTTTGGGGTCATTGTCCAATTGAAAAATAAATGATGGTCACACTAAACGCAAACCGGATGGAATAGCATGTCGCTGCAAGATGCTGTGGTAGCCATGCTGGTTCAGTATGCCTTCTATTTTGAATAAATCCCCAACAGTGTCCCCAACAAAGCACCCCACACCATCACACCTCCTCCCCCACACCATCACACCTCCTCCTCCACACCATCACACCTCCTCCTCCATGCTTCACGGTGGGAACCAGGCTTGTAGAGTCCATACGTTCACCTTTTCTGCGTCGCACAAAGACACGGTGGTTAGAACCAAAGATCTCAAATTTGGACTCATCAGACCAAAGCACAGATTTCCACTGGTCTAATGTCCATTCCTTGTGTTCTTTAGCCCAAACAAGTCTCTTCTGCTGGTTGCCTGTCCTTAGCAGTGGTTTCCTAACAGATATTCTACCATGAAGGCCTGAGTCACACAGTCTCCTCTGAACAGTTGTTCTAGAGATGTGTCTGCTGCTAGAACTCTGTGTGGCATTGACCTGGTCTCTAATCTGAGCTGCTGTTAACCTGCGATTTCTGAGGCTGGTGACTCGGATGAACTTATCCTCCGCAGCAGAGGTGACTCTTGGTCTTCCTTTCCTGGGGTGGTCCGCATGTGAGCCAGTTTCTTTGTAGCTCTTGATGGTTTTTGTGACTGCACTTGGGACACTTTCCACCTAGAATATGACATGTTTTCAGTTGTTTCACACTTTTTTATATCTATAATTTCACATGTGTTAATTCATAGTTTTGATGCCTTCAGTGTCAATCTACAATTTTCATAGTCATGAAAATAAAGAAAACTCTGAATGAGAAGGTGTGTCCAAACTTTTGGTCTGTACTGTGTATGTATGTATATATATATATATATATATATATATATATATATATATATATATATATTGTGTTTTTATTTATTACCTCTATGGGTATAATTATTTAAATATCTGCTGCCTGCATAACGTTTAACTTTTTGGGGTTTTGCAGTCACACTTTCATATGCAGTGGATTAATATAAGTAGCAGCCTAATGGTGATATTAAGTATTATAAAAATGTAAGTGTAGTCATACCATTCGAACTGGGCTGTAAAAAGAGGTTGGGCTCTATTAAAATGTACCTATGTATTTGGGGCATAAGTGTGCTGAACAGAGAGGGGATTTATCTCAAACTCAAATAATTTAAGACATGCTACAGAAGTACCATTTACCGGGGAAAACCTTTTTTTTTTTTTTTTTTTTTAATCAACTGGTGCCAGAAAGTTAAACAGATTTGTATATCACTTCTATTAAAAAATCTTAATCCTTCCAGTTTTAAGGGGCTATATACTACAGAGGAAATGCTTTACTTTTTAGATTTCTCTGATGCCATGGCCACAGTGCTCTCTGCTCACCTCTTCTGTCCATTTTAGGAACTGTCCAGAACAGCATATGTTTTCTATTGGGATTTTCTCCTGCTCTGGACAGTTCCTAAAATGGACAGCAGAGGTCAGCAGAGAGCACTGCGATCATGACATCAGAGAAATCTAAAAAGTAAAGCATTTCCTCTGTAGTATACAGCTCCTAAAAAATACTGGAAGGATTAAGATTTTTTAATATAAATTATTTACATATCTGTTTAACTTTATGGCACCAGTTTATTTAAAAAAAAAAGTTTTCCATGGAAGTACCCCTTTAATATAAAGGCAAGACAACACATCCATAGAAAAATTGATGTATGCAGCCCTTTCCCTTGAGCTCATGGTTGATTGAGCATTTTAGATCAACACATTTTAGCTGTATACCTAAATGCTTCAGTTTTGTTTAATTACAATAAATTATATATCTCTATATCACAGATACATCCCTGAAAGCACCTGAGAGTATAATATATCACTGGCAATAAATACTGGGCCGGTAGGAAATGTAGCATTTACTGATTATCCTCTAAAATAAAAGATGACATAAAAAGCAATGTGTGACTGTTTTTCAGACTCTTACTTAATATATGACTCCTCATTGTAAAGTTAAGAGTGGGGGACAATAAAATTAAGTTTTGCTTGGAGATAGACAAGTCCCTCCTCATCCATCCCTCGGAAACCAAAACACAGAAGTAACCTCAATGAGATAGTAAAAGATGAAGATGTCATTAAAACAGCTCTACCAGCTTTATAGCACAACTAACAAATGACATTTAAATGGCATTGAACAGTGTGATCCGGCTCCTCCGAGAGTTTTATTATTTTTCTGAAAACCTCATTAGTACATTTCTTATGGAAAAAAAAAAAGGAGTGAAATAAACTTGTAAAACCGATGCAGCTGGCCCCCCTAAGGGCGATGGCTGAAGATCTGGAGTATCAGATATATGCTTGTCTAGATACATATGTATTTTAACCCCTTAAAGGAGTAGTCCAGTGGTGAACAACTTATCCCCTATCCTAAGGATAGGAGATAAGTTTGAGATCGCGGGGGGTCCGACCGCTGGGGCCCCCTGCGATCTCCTGTATGGAGCCCCGAAAGCCCGCGGGAAGGGGGTGTGTCGACCTCGGCATGAAGCGGCGGCCGACACGCCCCCTTAATACAACTCTATGGCAGAGCCGAAGCGCTGCCTTCGGCAATCTCCGGATCTGCCATAGAGATGTATTGAGGGGGCGTGTCGGCCGCCGCTTCGTGCGGGGGTCGACACCCGCTATCTGGCCGGAGAGCCTGGCCCCCCGTCAGAGAGATCGCGGGGGGCCCAGCGGTCAGACCCCCCGCGATCTCAAACTTATCCCCTATCCTTAGGATAGGGGATAAGTTTTTCACCACTGGACTACCCCTTTAAGGACCAACACAAGTAAACCTGTACGCCCCTGAAAGACCAGGCCTGTTTTTTTTCAAATCGGGGATGTCTGACTTTATTAGAGAATAACTCTGATAACATTTTGCCAATCACGATAATTCTGACAATATGACAATATTTTTTTTGTCACAAGTTGTCCTTCATGTACATAGTAAAAGTAAGCCAATATATTTGTAGTTTTTTTTTTATAATGCAAAAAATCATGAAATAAAAAAATAAAAAAAATAAATAAAGATTTCTTGCCATTTTAACACTAATAGTTTTCCAATATTTGTACTTTCTGACCAAATAGTTTATTAAACTTATACTTTCAGATGTCTACTTTGTTTTGAAAGCATTTCTTTTGTTTTTAATAAACATTTTAAATGAATTAGAAGCCTAACAATTTAACTTGAAATTTTCAAAATTTAAAAAATGTGAAAAGGACATCTTTTTTTCATGTGCTATGCAAGGTTTGCAGAAATTTGAAGGTGGCAGAACATAGGAACACTACCCCCCCCCCCCCCCCCAAATGACACCATATTAAAAACTAGACTCCTCAAGGTATTCGCTAGGGGGTACAGTGAGTATTTTAACACCATCGTTTTATGGCAGGAATTATTAAAAAAGTCAGTGTTAAAAATTTGAAATTAGCTTTTTTTCACAAATGCATCATTTGTGGGACATGCTTTTTGTTCATTGCTTCTGATTTTGAAATGCGCCCTATATTTTATTAAGCTGCTCGGCCAGTGCTTGGTAATATCCCCGCTTAGGCCATATTTGGTTCCTTGGCCGCGTGGTAGGACCCAGAAGGAGAGGAGCGCCATTTGGCTTTCAGGGCATCATTTTAGGCTGAATGGATTGTAGGCCGCACTTCATGTCTGCAAAGGGTTTTAGCTGCTGGAACCATACAGAACCCCCACAAGTGACCCCCATTTTGGAAACTACACACCCTAAATTATTCGCCTAGACGAATAGTGAGTACTTTGAGTCCTTTTTGTGTGGCTGGAATGGTTACAAAGTCAGTGGAAAAATGTCAATTTTCTTGCATCATTGCATCATTTGTGGGACATATTTTTGTACATTGCATCTGAAAAGTACAAAATGTGCCCCATATTTTATTACACTGTTTGTTCGGTAATAGGCCATATTTAGGCCATATTTGGTTGCATGGCCACATGGTGGGACCCAAAAGAAGAGGAGCACCATTTGGCTTATCATTATACAAATTATAGCCCGCACTTCATCTTGCAAAGCATTCTAGCTGTCAGAACAATACCGCACCCCCAGAAGTGACCCCATTTCCAAAACTACACCCCTAAAGTATTCACCTAGGGCAAAAGTGAGTAAGTTGAGCGCTTATTGTGTGGCTAGAATTATTTCAAAGTCAGTGGAAAAAAATAGCAATTCGCTTTTTTTCCCCCACAAATTCTTTATTTGTGGGACATCATTTTGGTAAGTCGTTTTTGAAATGGAGGAAATGCGCACCATATTTTATCACGCTGTTCCTCCCGGGCTGGGCAGTACCCCTACTTAGGCCATATCTGGTTGCCTGACCCCCTGATAAGACCAAGAAGGAGAGGAGCCCCCTTTGGCTTTCAGGGCATGATTATATGAATTATAGATCCCACTCCATGCCTGCAAAGGATCGGAGCTGTCAGAACGATACCGCACCCCTACAAGTGTATTGGCTGGACCAGGAACCGCTCTGATCTGTCCTTGATTTACTAGCAGTGATGCACGGTTGTCTGTGACAGTTAAAGTTCCTGATGGATATATCCATCATGTTGTGGGAATAAGCACCCACTCATGGCCAATATATTCATCACTGGGCGTTAAAAAAAAAAATCTTGAAAAAACTGGTTTATTTTATTGGAAGGGGGGTAGGTTAGGTGATAGTCCCCATTCATACTGCATTTCCGCAGTATAGGTGTCTGTTGTCAAGTCAAAAAAGGGATGCCAATGTATACTGTAGCAGTCTCATTCAGAAATGAATAGAGCTGCTACAGTATACGTCAGCATCACTTTTTTTGACATGATGCTGATAAATACCTCTAACATACTGCTGAAATGCAGTATGGATGGGATACAGTGTAGGGTAACATAGAGCTCATCCGCATCATATTTCACACCACGGATATCCCCGGCAGTCGCAAGGGCAAGATCACTGCTGTGGCTGGGTAGCTCAGTGTGTCCGCTCATGACTGCCAGCGGGAAATCTGCCGCTATGAGTGGACACACAACTGCTGCTGGTGGGCAGCCGCAGCATGTAATATGCTGCGGATGTGCGCCGTGTGATCCTACACATTACGCATTTTTATTTTTCATTTTATTTATTTACTAAATCTATTTTTAATTTTTATTTTATTTTTAACACTTTTTTACATTTTATTACACTTATAGTTTTTACATTTTTTTTTACACTTTTATTTATTTAAATTATTTTTTCACACTTTTTTTTTTTTTTAATGCTTTGGAATGCTTAGTATTCCAAAGCAGTGCAGTTATATGCTGCCTGCTGGTTTTACTTTGGCAGGCAGCATATCAGGACATGCCTCTGGCAATAACCGGGGTAGACCTCGGGGTCCTTGTACAGACCCCCGGCTGCCCAGGTAACCAGCAGCACCCCACGTTTGTTGTGGGGTGCTACGGGAGAGAGACAGCAGGAGCCCCCTCCCTCTGACAAAACTACTTACAGCTCATAATGGTTAAACTGCCGGGACTGAAGTTTACTTTGGTCCCGGCAGTGCGGCAGGCCCGTGCCTGCCGGGGATCACACACAGCACCCCCCGATTGTGCGGGTGCTGCAGGGAAGACAAAGGGAGCTCCCTCTATCAAAACACTTACAGCCCGCGGTCACTTGTGACCATGGCTGTAAGGGTTAAACTGGCGGGACCGAAGTTTACCTTGGTCCTGGCAGTGCGGCAGGGTCCTGGCTGTGTGTTACAACCGAGTGCCTGCCGCAATCTCGTGGGTGCACTGGGCAGCACCCACGAGAACCATACTTATCCTAGTGCGGGAACATGCATCCTGCCTGGACGTGCATACACGTCCATGGTAGTGAAGGTGTTAATAATAGAATAGTCATCTATCCCATTCTATATCAAAACACATATAATAGGGTATACACAAAAGTCTTAAAACATAGCTTTTATTAATTTTACAATAAAATGAACATGTACAAAATTAATAATTATAATGATAAAGAAAATGCAATCAGTAACAGCCGGCCATAGATGATGGGCCCCCCACTGTTTAGTCCTGTACTCTTACCCTACTGGTCAACAGACCCCCTACCTGTTAATGCAGGGAGGCCTTCCTTGAGAGAGCCAGCCCGCATTTGGAACCTCCTACCTCACACTACATGCACTAGGATATAGGAGAGGTGGGTGCTGGGTATTACAGAGAAAAACAGTGGCCAAATTGCTAACTGAAGTAACCTCCAATAGAAGCACCATGTGAGTCTGGTTTATGCAAAACACAGTTTTACATGTGATGCAGATATTTTAAATACAATAATGCAACACATTTTGTTGCGTCCGTTACATAGCAACACAACTCATCAGGGAGAGATCCAGAGGGACTAGGGGCGTACACATGATAGGTGCCCCTGTCTCTCTTCTCACAGTAGTATATATCTAGATCCAGTGGTGAGAAGGTAAAAGGTGTAATTTATAGGTCAAGTGCCATCAAGAGATACTACATGTATATGTCCATCAGAGCATAATTATAATTATTTAGATAATATAGAAAGAACCATATGTGAATGAAGAAGATGTCCAGCGCAGGTAGGTCAAACAAACTCTTTATTGAATGTTGCTTCAGCACATGGAAAACACACAGAGTGATGTGTTTCGGCCCGAACGTAGAGCCTTAGTCATTTGGTATGACTAAGGCTCTACGTTTGGGCCGAAACGCGTCACTCTGTGTGTTTTCCATGTGCTGAAGCAACATTCAATAAAGAGGTCGTTTGACCTACCTACGCTGGACATCTTCTTCATTCACATTACTGTGCTATAGGCGTTGCCCACGCCAGTCCGCGTGCTACGGGCTTGGGAGAGAGCTGGACTTTCATCTGTTTGCTGAGAAAGAACCATATGAATACAAATCTCAAGTAGAGTGATGGACTTATTCCACAAATTGGGTTACCCACAATAAGGCAGCTTATTAATGGTGAGCTTTTCATTTCCATATGTGGAAGCGTGCACAGGCACGGCCGTCCACAGGCATCGCTACATAATATGTACAACTGTGTTTTGCATAAAACAGACTTACATGGTGCTTCTATTGGAGGTTACTTCAGTCAGCAATTTGGCCACTGTTTTTCTCTGTAATACCCAGCACCCACCTCTCCTATATCCTAGTGCATGTAGTGTGAGGTAGGAGGTTCCGAATGTGGGCTGGCTCTCTCAAGGAAGGCCTCCCTGCATTAACAGGTAGGGGGTCTGTTGACCAGTAGGGTCAGAGTACAGGAATAAACAGTGGGGGGCCCACCATCTATGGCCGGCTGTTACTGATTGCATTTTCTTTATCATTATAATTATTAATTTTGTACCTGTTCATTTTATTGAAAAATGTATTTCAAGGTAGCAACTGGTAGCAGCAAAGTCTAGATCCTTATACAGGGGTATATAAAATAAACTATAATTTTGGCTTCAAATGTCTTTCTTTCTTGGGTGTTTTTGAAGTTTCCTTTCAGAATCTCGATTTTTAGGTAATGTATGGAATGACCTGTTTGGGTGAAATGGTGCCCAACTAGGGTGCAATAGTCTTTTTCTCTATGGTTGTTGATGGAACAAAGACATTAGAAGCAAAAATTATATATATATATATATATATATATATATATATATATATATATATATATATATATATATATATTATGATTCCAAGAACATAGGACATGTGTGGATTTGAGCCTCTTTGCCCATTATCAAAACTTCCTATAACCTGTGGCTAATTGTCTTCTCTCCTGTATCTTCTGTCCTGCTGTAACACCATTCTCACCCCTGCCCCCCCCCCCCCCCTTCCCCTGTCTCTGCCTTATCTACAATCTATGGTCCTGATGCTGGTTTGTTTTCTCTCCTACATCTTCCAATGTCCTTCTTAATTACTATTCTCACCCCCTGCTGAGACTATCATCCTATAGCTGTACAATTTATGGCCCAACTTAGTGTGAATTCTCCACATCTTTTATTTTAACACCTGCATATTTTGTGAGATGGAACCTATGTGTTTTCTTCTTGTGTGCTCAGAAATGCTTTTTTCTTGATAAAGGGATGAATCCCAAAAGCTTGTCTTTACAAAATACTGTTAGTCCAATAAAAAGGTATTACAAGATCCTATGATTTTGCATTTGCATTACTGGACTAATGCAGCTAATCCAAACTACTAATCTAGGCCTTAAGAATCATGCTACGCAGGGTTCATGGCCTGCACCTGCCTAGAGCCTGTGGAGTGATCATTGGACTGGTAGAGTGTGATGGTTTTATGCCTCTTCTAGGAGGTGGCACCCAAGTTTATTTAAGGAGGAACAAGCAAGGTAAGGGGTGTGTGTAACTGCTATATGAGTGAGTGCTAGAGATGAGTGATACAAGTGGTGTTGCACTGCGGTCTTATCTAGGAGGGCTTAACATGTGGGTGAAGTGGAGGTTTTTGGAATCCAAGCTGAGGAAATGCAAAAGAGACATCTGTGTTGCTGTGCAGCAGGTACCACAGATAAAGAGATGCTCCTTGTCCCACGAGAGGCCTTTACCTACAGTGGATGTGGTGAAGACAACTGTCATTTGAACATTTGCCTTGGGGACTCTCTTCCGAAGTGGCAGATTTGGCTGATCCTTCCAGCTTCCTGGAGCAAGAGACTGGTCCAATTTCCTGTAACTTTACAGTACTACTTTACAGTAGTTTCAGCCAGTGTCCCAAGTGTGAGTGGAAAGCAGCAACTACTAGTCTTGTGGGTAAAGTGGGTATTCCAGGATTTTTTTCTTTAGCCTTTGAGCCCATAACGAGATGAGTCGTACGGACTGAGAGCTCCTGCCTGGACCGCTGAATTTGGGGCCCCTACACCTGCTATGGGAGGCAGATCTATAAAGAAAAAACCTCAAGCAGCACCCTCATCAACTCAGCGATGGCCCCGGCTCGATCGTAAGTTTCTTCACATAGCGGAAACTGTCAATCACGCGGCCTCCGGCTCCCCTGTCGCCTCAGCGAGACACCGCTGTGCAAGCCTTGCAGGAGGAGACTTCCGGCGCTGCAGCTCCCGTACTGGCCTCCAGACTGCTACGCTCCCCTGAGATGGCTTCGGCACTGCCGCACCATCCTCCGACTGCTCCTGCACTGAGGAGCGTGCCTCGGGCACCATCACTGGCCCCGCTCCCGCCGCGCACGGATACCAGAAGCGCACGTAATGAACAGCACGGCCTGGAAGCGTGGCCTCCTCCCAGTCCCCTCACTTGCCACCTGGGTGTGGAGGCCCTTCCTCACTGGAGAACACTGCTGTTAGAGGTGAAGCAGCACCCCACCAGTAGTCTCCCACACTGCAAAATACCCCAGTTCTACCCACTGCTGTAAGGGCTGCAGTAGCCTTCATTTCTTCCATTAACCCCTTGCTTCTTGCCAGTACACCTAAATGGGGTTAAGCCTGACCGCTGCGGGAGCCTCTCCATGGCCCTATCCTCCTGCCCACCCTCTCCCGCAATATGATGCCAAGGAACCCGCTGTACCTCCCTTACCAGCTCCTATCAGTGCACCAATGCTAGGCCACCGAAGCTACGCCACTGCAGCAGCACCTGCTGCTCCCCATAACCCTGACCATCAACCTCCACTACCACTCTGCCAACAGCCTGTTCCTGGTCCTCCAGCTATTAATGCACTTAGCTGGGCCAACACCATGGACTTGGCTGAGTCGCACTCAGACAGTGACACTCATGACTTAAACTCCAATTAAAGCATGTACAGATGCTGCTTTGCATGCCGACCACTCATCCTTTGATGATACGCTGACTGAACACAGATGGCCTCGCCACCTACAGGAATCTACACATAACCTCTCTCTACACAAGGCAGCCGATATTGCCCACCTAGATGTCCTGGATAACAGAAACAGGCAAAATAATATAAGGATCAAGGGCCTGCCAGAATCAGTACCTCCTCAGGAAATCACTCCGACCCTGCAGAAAATATTTAATGATATACTTCAGAAACCTCTGGACTCTCCTCTAGAATTGGACAGAGCCCACTGAGCACTCAGGGCAAAAAATCCTGATCCAGCTAAAGTCAGGGACATCATATGCAGAATCCACCACTTCGTCCTGAAGGACGAAATAATGAAAAAAGCAAGACACTTGAAGTCTCTTTCCTACAATGGACCTGTTCCCTGACCTTTTCTTGCGCACCCTCAAGATGAGAGCCACACTCAAACCACTGCTCCAGCTACTATAGAATACTCAGATCGACTACAGATGGGGATTCCCATTTTCCCTAATTGCCAAGTACGGGACTACCACAGCAGAACTCTGCTCCCCGGTGGATCTTCAGAATTTCCTATTCATTTTTCGGCTACCTCAAGTGCCCTTACCTGAAAGGGATAGATTCTTTCAACTCACTTCTGCTCCACCGATTATGCGAAGCTCCTCTCAATGCCCAGCACTTCCTCTCCAAAGTGGGCACCATCAGATGTCCTGCACACCTCCGACGCGATGCAAGACCTGAGGCTTGCACTGCCCACCTAGATTGTGACGCCAGTGCATCCCTCCTGACTGACTTCGGGCTCCTGTGAAGACTCCCCAGTCCTGTTCCAGTTGCTGCGTATTACACTTCGGTTACTGTTTACTTGCACTGTTAAACTTGATAACTTTGCTATTTGATGTTTTGCCGCATTATTAGAAAGGGCCCACTTTCTGTTGACCATCCTTCATTTTGTAGAGACCTGACATGGGTCACATAGTTCTATAGGGCTTACAACCTGTCGGACTGTTGCGTTAATTTTTCTGCCCACCCTTATTTGTTCTGTTACGATTAGACAACCACCCTAGTTCTGTACTGTACATTGACCATATCCTCCCATACTTCGCTATCACCCGAGGCAGCACGCTGGTTCACCTCTCTAGTAGCCCATAGCTCCACCCAGACCACTGCAGACACTTAGCTCTCTCCAGTGGTACCATTTTTTAATAACACTAGCAGTCATGGCTGAGACCCGTGTATCTTTTCCCACGCTATTTAGTGCTTTTGCTCCTTCTGCGCACCCCCACTAACTGTATCATTAGGCTGGCCCTAGTCTGCTTTCTGGCCCTTCTGGCCCCCCTTCTAGCACCCACGTTCCCATTTCCTTATGGAAACTCTTTTCTTCCCTCGCTCTGTCACCACCTAACTTATCCTCCATCTTTCCCTTTCTCTTTTCTATCAAGGACCCCACATATTATCCATGAACTGACAGGCGGTTCAGACGACCTGGAGCCCCCCGATGTCTCGGGTAAGTTGTACTTACTGACATTGACTGACTGCGATGGCTGACTTTAAACTACCTTCCCTCAATGTCCAAGGACTTAACACACCGGAGAAGAGGGCCCAGACCCTCTATTCTTTTCACAAGCAGAGGGTAGATGTCCTCTTTCTACAAGAAACCCACTTTAAGGAAGGTCATATCCCGAAAATTTCTAATCAATACTACCAGACCTCGTTCCACAGTTTGAACCCCGACTCCCCTTCTAAAGGAACCTCCCTAGGCTTTCATAGGTCCCTCCCAGTCACCATTACCTCTTCTAAACTAGACCCCCTCTTCCGCTATGAATTTGTGAACTGTGACATACAGGGCCTCAGACTCACTTTTGTGAATATTTATGCACCAAACTGGGATCAAATTCCCTTGCTCCTTAGGCCTCTGGATGCTCTGGAGGCTTTCGCTACTGGCCAAATACTACTTGGTGGCAATTTCAACCTACCACTCTTCCCTCAGGTGGACATGTCCACTGGTACCTCTGCTATCTCACATGTCAGGCTCAGAGCCCTGAGGAGAAAACTCCACACACTGCAACTCAGTGATGTTTGGAGATCCCACCCCCCTCAGGATAGGGACTATTCTTTACTACTTGTTCTGTCCTCACCATCTCCTGCTCAATCACGCACACGGAAATCGGTACAATGACACTCTCTGACCATGCCCCAGTGTTCTGCTCGCTCTTGCTTCTGTCCTTGGCCAGACCCCATCCTATGTGGCGCCTCAATTAATCGCTACTCTCGGATGTGATATGTCTGCAGGATCTCAAAGATTCTATCACTCATTTTATCTCGGGTCATGCCTCGGACACGTCCTCCTACTTAATCAAGTGGGAGGCCCTGAAATGTGTTTGAGGGGGGTCCTGGTGAGCCATGGGGCCCGGCTAAAGAAAGAGGCATCGGTGAAATTTCTTGCACTCCAGTCACAGCTGCAGTCCCTTGAATCCTTGTTACGCCGAGCGCTCCGGGTCCCCGCTCCTCCCCGGAGCGCTCGCTTCACTCCCTCCGCTGCAGCGCTCCGGTCACGTCCTCTGACCCGGGGCGCTGCGATCCTGCTGCCAGCCGGGATGCGATTCGCGATGCGGGTAGCGCCCGCTCGCGATGCGCACCCCGGCTCCCCTACCTGACTCGCTCCCCGTCTGTTCTGTCCCGGCGCGCGCGGCCCCGCTCCCTAGGGCGCGCGCGCGCCGGGTCTCTGCGATTTAAAGGGCCACTGCGCCGCTGATTGGCGCAGTGGTTCCAATTAGGGTTTTCACCTGTGCACTTCCCTATATTACCTCACTTCCCTTGCACTCCCTTGCCGGATCTTGTTGCCTTAGTGCCAGTGAAAGCGTTCCTTGTGTGTTCCTTGCCTGTGTTTCCAGACCTTCTGCCGTTGCCCCTGACTACGATCCTTGCTGCCTGCCCCGACCTTCTGCTACGTCCGACCTTGCTTCTGCCTACTCCCTTGTACCGCGCCTATCTTCAGCAGCCAGAGAGGTGAGCCGTTGCTAGTGGATACGACCTGGTCACTACCGCCGCAGCAAGACCATCCCGCTTTGCGGCGGGCTCTGGTGAAAACCAGTAGTGGCTTAGAACCGGTCCACTAGCACGGTCCACGCCAATCCCTCTCTGGCACAGAGGGTCCACTACCTGCCAGCCGGCATCGTGACAGTAGATCCGGCCATGGATCCCGCTGAAGTTCCTCTGCCAGTTGTCGCTGACCTCACCACGGTGGTCGCCCAGCAGTCACAACAGATAGCGCAACAAGGCCAACAGCTGTCTCAACTGACCGTTATGCTACAACAGTTGCTACCACAGCTTCAGCAGTCATCTCCTCCGCCAGCTCCTGCACCTCCTCCGCAGCGAGTGGCCGCTCCTGGGATACGCTTATCCTTGCCGGATAAATTTGATGGGGACTCTAAGTTTTGCCGTGGCTTTCTTTCCCAATGTTCCCTGCATCTGGAGATGATGTCGGACCTGTTTCCCACTGAAAGGTCTAAGGTGGCTTTCGTAGTCAGTCTTCTGTCCGGAAAAGCCCTGTCATGGGCCACACCGCTCTGGGACCGCAATGACCCCGTCACTGCCTCTGTACACTCCTTCTTCTCGGAAATCCGAAGTGTCTTTGAGGAACCTGCCCGAGCCTCTTCTGCTGAGACTGCCCTGTTGAACCTGGTCCAGGGTAATTCTTCCGTTGGCGAGTATGCCGTACAATTCCGTACACTTGCTTCAGAATTGTCCTGGAATAATGAGGCCCTCTGCGCGACCTTCAAAAAAGGCCTATCCAGCAACATTAAAGATGTTCTGGCCGCACGAGAAATTCCTGCTAATCTACATGAACTTATTCACCTAGCCACTCGCATTGACATGCGTTTTTCTGAAAGGCGTCAGGAACTCCGCCAAGATATGGACTCTGTTCGCACGAGGCGTTTCGTCTCCTCGGCTCCTCTCTCCTCTGGTCCCCTGCAATCTGTTCCTGTGCCTCCCGCCGTGGAGGCTATGCAGGTCGACCGGTCTCGCCTGACACCTCAAGAGAGGACACGACGCCGTATGGAGAACCTCTGCCTGTACTGTGCTAGTACCGAACACTTCCTGAGGGATTGTCCTATCCGTCCTCCCCGCCTGGAAAGACGTACGCTGACTCCGCACAAAAGTGAGACAGTCCTTGATGTCTACTCTGCTTCTCCACGTCTTACTGTGCCTGTGCGGATGTCTGCCTCTGCCTTCTCCTTCTCTACAGTGGCCTTCTTGGACTCTGGATCTGCAGGAAATTTTATTTTGGCCTCTCTCGTCAACAGGTTCAACATCCCAGTGACCAGTCTCGCCAGACCCCTCTACATCAATTGTGTAAATAATGAAAGATTGGACTGTACCATACGTTTCCGCACGGAGCCCCTTCTTATGAGCATCGGGTCTCATCATGAGAGGATTGAACTTTTGGTCCTCCCCAATTGCACCTCGGAGATTCTCCTTGGACTTCCCTGGCTTCAACTTCATTCCCCAACCCTGGATTGGTCCACTGGGGAGATCAAGAGTTGGGGGTCCTCTTGTTCCAAGAACTGTCTAAAACCGGTTCCCAGTAACCCTTGCCGTAACTCTGTGGTTCCTCCAGTAACCGGTCTCCCTAAGGCCTATATGGACTTCGCGGATGTTTTCTGCAAAAAACAAGCTGAGACTCTACCTCCTCACAGGCCTTATGATTGCCCTATCGACCTCCTCCCGGGTACTACTCCACCCCGGGGCAGAATTTATCCTCTCTCTGCCCCAGAGACTCTTGCCATGTCCGAATACGTCCAGGAGAATCTAAAAAAGGGCTTTATCCGTAAATCCTCCTCTCCTGCCGGAGCCGGATTTTTCTTTGTGTCCAAAAAAGATGGCTCCCTACGTCCTTGCATTGACTACCGCGGTCTTAATAAAATCACGGTTAAGAACCGCTACCCCTTACCCCTCATCTCTGAACTCTTTGATCGCCTCCAAGGTGCCCACATCTTCACTAAATTGGACTTAAGAGGCGCCTATAACCTCATCCGCATCAGAGAGGGGGACGAGTGGAAAACGGCATTTAACACCAGAGATGGACACTTTGAGTATCTGGTCATGCCCTTTGGACTGTGCAATGCCCCTGCCGTCTTCCAAGACTTTGTCAATGAAATTTTTCGTGATCTGTTATACTCCTGTGTTGTGGTATATCTGGACGATATCCTAATTTTTTCTGCCAATCTAGAAGAACACCGCCAGCATGTCCGTATGGTTCTTCAGAGACTTCGTGACAACCAACTCTATGCCAAAATTGAGAAATGTCTGTTTGAATGCCAATCTCTTCCTTTTCTAGGATATTTGGTCTCTGGCCAGGGACTACAGATGGATCCAGACAAACTCTCTGCCGTCTTAAATTGGCCACGCCCCTCCGGACTCCGTGCTATCCAACGCTTTTTGGGGTTCGCCAATTATTACAGGCAATTTATTCCACATTTTTCTACCATTGTGGCTCCTATCGTGGCTTTAACCAAGAAAAATGCTGATCCCAAGTCCTGGCCTCCTCAAGCAGAAGACTCCTTTAAACGACTCAAGTCTGCCTTTTCTTCGGCTCCCGTGCTCTCCAGACCTGACCCTTCCAAACCCTTCCTATTGGAGGTTGATGCCTCCTCAGTAGGAGCTGGAGCTGTTCTTCTACAAAAAAATCCTTCCGGGCATGCTGTCACTTGTGGTTTTTTCTCTAGGACCTTCTCTCCAGCGGAGAGGAACTACTCCATCGGGGATCGAGAGCTTCTAGCCATTAAATTAGCACTTGAGGAATGGAGGCATCTGCTGGAGGGATCAAGATTTCCTGTTATTATCTACACCGACCACAAGAACCTCTCCTACCTCCAGTCGGCCCAACGGCTGAATCCTCGCCAGGCCCGGTGGTCTCTGTTCTTTGCCCGATTTAATTTTGAGATTCACTTTCGTCCTGCCGATAAGAACATTAGGGCCGATGCTCTCTCTCGTTCCTCGGATGCCTCAGAAGTTGATCTCCCTCCGCAACACATCATTCCACCTGACTGCCTGATCTCCACTTCTCCTGCCTCCATCAGGCAGACTCCTCCAGGAAAGACCTTTGTTTCTCCACGCCAACGCCTCGGAATCCTCAAATGGGGTCACTCCTCCCATCTCGCAGGTCATGCGGGCATCAAGAAATCTGTGCAACTCATCTCCCGCTTCTATTGGTGGCCGACTCTGGAGACGGATGTTGGGGACTTTGTGCGAGCCTGCACTATCTGTGCCCGGGATAAGACTCCTCGCCAGAAGCCCGCTGGTTTTCTTCATCCTCTGCCTGTCCCCGAACAGCCTTGGTCTCTGATTGGTATGGATTTTATTACTGATTTACCCCCTTCCCGTGGCAACACCGTTATTTGGGTGGTCGTTGATCGATTCTCCAAAATGGCACATTTCATCCCTCTTCCTGGTCTTCCTTCTGCGCCTCAGTTGGCTAAACAATTTTTTGTACACATTTTTCGTCTTCACGGGTTGCCTACGCAGATTGTCTCGGATAGAGGGGTCCAATTCGTGTCTAAATTCTGGAGGGCTCTCTGTAAACAACTCAAGATTAAATTAAATTTTTCCTCTGCATATCATCCCCAGTCCAATGGACAAGTAGAAAGAATTAACCAGATCCTGGGTGATTATTTGCGACATTTTGTTTCCTCCCGCCAGGATGACTGGGCAGATCTCCTTCCATGGGCCGAATTTTCGTATAACTTCAGGGTCTCTGAATCTTCCTCCAAATCCCCATTTTTCGTGGTGTACGGCCGTCACCCTCTTCCCCCCCTCCCTACCCCCTTGCCCTCTGGTCTGCCCGCTGTGGATGAAATTTCTCGTGACCTTTCCATTATATGGAGAGAGACCCAAAATTCTCTCTTACAGGCTTCTTCACGCATGAAGAGGTTCGCGGATAAGAAAAGAAGAGCTCCCCCCGTTTTTTCCCCTGGAGACAAGGTATGGCTCTCCGCTAAATATGTCCGCTTCCGTGTCCCTAGCTACAAGTTGGGACCACGCTATCTTGGTCCTTTCAAAATTTTGTGTCAAATTAATCCTGTCTCTTATAAACTTCTTCTTCCTCCTTCTCTTCGTATCCCTAATGCCTTTCACGTCTCTCTTCTCAAACCACTCATCCTCAACCGTTTTTCTCCCAAATCTGTTCCTCCCACTCCTGTTTCCGGCTCCTCGGACGTCTTCTCGGTCAAGGAAATTTTGGCTGCCAAAAAGGTCAGAGGGAAAAATTTTTTTTTAGTAGACTGGGAGGGTTGTGGTCCTGAAGAGAGATCCTGGGAACCTGAGGACAACATCCTTGACAAAAGTCTGCTCCTCAGGTTCTCAGGCTCCAAGAAGAGGGGGAGACCCAAGGGGGGGGGTACTGTTACGCCGAGCGCTCCGGGTCCCCGCTCCTCCCCGGAGCGCTCGCTTCACTCCCTCCGCTGCAGCGCTCCGGTCACGTCCTCTGACCCGGGGCGCTGCGATCCTGCTGCCAGCCGGGATGCGATTCGCGATGCGGGTAGCGCCCGCTCGCGATGCGCACCCCGGCTCCCCTACCTGACTCGCTCCCCGTCTGTTCTGTCCCGGCGCGCGCGGCCCCGCTCCCTAGGGCGCGCGCGCGCCGGGTCTCTGCGATTTAAAGGGCCACTGCGCCGCTGATTGGCGCAGTGGTTCCAATTAGGGTTTTCACCTGTGCACTTCCCTATATTACCTCACTTCCCTTGCACTCCCTTGCCGGATCTTGTTGCCTTAGTGCCAGTGAAAGCGTTCCTTGTGTGTTCCTTGCCTGTGTTTCCAGACCTTCTGCCGTTGCCCCTGACTACGATCCTTGCTGCCTGCCCCGACCTTCTGCTACGTCCGACCTTGCTTCTGCCTACTCCCTTGTACCGCGCCTATCTTCAGCAGCCAGAGAGGTGAGCCGTTGCTAGTGGATACGACCTGGTCACTACCGCCGCAGCAAGACCATCCCGCTTTGCGGCGGGCTCTGGTGAAAACCAGTAGTGGCTTAGAACCGGTCCACTAGCACGGTCCACGCCAATCCCTCTCTGGCACAGAGGGTCCACTACCTGCCAGCCGGCATCGTGACAATCCTTACACAAATGCACTCAACAAGATATGGTATACAGAGACCTTATTAAGGTATGCACCGACCTGCTGGCTCTTATGAATGCCAAACACAGACACTACAAACAATTGACAGGAAGGCTGTTTTATAAATGGGGCAATACATCCAGGAAGCTTTTAGCTAGGGCGCTTAGGGCGAGATAATCATCTCTCTATCCCGTCCATAAAATCCCAGACTGGTGCCCCCTCATTTATGACCTCTGACATATTAAACTCTTTCCAGCAATATTACATGTCCCTATACAACCTCCCGATGCCACAGGCCACATTGATCCTGACACCTGAGACACCTTCACTGTCCCAATATATCTCGGACACAGCACTTCCTCGTTTGCCGATGGAGGCAATACAAGCGATGGAAAAGCCTTTCTCTCAAGAGGAACTGTTGGACGCCATTGCCTCAATGCCACAAGCAAAAGTCCAGGCCCTGACGGCTACACCTCCAAATTCTATAAAACTCTCCAAACAGAGATCACTCCTCCTTTGCTTGATGCCTTTAACAATATTTCGGCTACCCCCCCCCCCCCCCCCTCTCCATCATTTCTGAGAGCATTTATTACAGTTCTTCCCAAGGAAGGCAAAGATCCTTTACTCTGCCCCAGCTACAGGCCCATCTCACTCCTCAATTCTGACACTAAACTGTTTGCGAAGTTACTCGCCAACAGACTGGCCCCATACATGAGATCCCTTATCCACCCGGATCAAGTGGGCTTCGTTAGAGGTCGCAAGGCCAGGGACAACACCCTCCGCTCTTTCTCCGTCATCCACCATGCTCACAAAAATGCAATACACTTGTTTCTGTCCCTGGATGCGGAGAAAGCGTTTGACCGGGTGGACTGGGACTTCATGACGGCCTCTCTGTACCAAATAGGTTTAGGCAACACTATGCTATCTCGCATAAGTGCACTTTATTCCTGTCCCCAAGCCCAAATTAGAATAAATAGTCAGCTGTCAGCCCCATTCGATATTTGTAATGGCATAAGGCAGGGCTGTCCCCTTTCCCCGTTGCTCTATGTGCTCTGCATGGAACACCTTCTGGTGGCCATATGCCACAACCCGGACATAAGGGGTCTCCCCATGCCCTTGTGCCATAGCAAATGTGCCGCGTTTGTGGACGACCTCTTACTCTACCTCTCCTCCCCCCTCACCTCCCTCCCATCCCTGTTATCCACAATTAAATGCTTCTCCTCCCTCAGCAACTACAAGATGAATATGACCAAATGTGAGGCACTCAATGTCATGCTTTCCGAACCGACAGTGGACCTCCTCAAATCCTCCTACCCCTTTTAAATGGCAACCCACCACTAAATGCCTAGGGATCCAGGTTCCTTTACACACTCCTACAGACTTAATTAACCAGCGATACTCTCTGCGATACGGAACAACTTAACCAAATGGGAGACTTTTCCTGGATAGGCAGAATAAATATTCTCAAAATGAACATCCTAACCACGCCTGCTTTATCTTTTCTTGTTCTGCGCTGAAGCCTCTTGTGGTTATTCTGGAGGGGGCTCACCCTCCCCCCATCCATCTCTTTCAATCTGTCCAACCACAACATTTCTACTCATCTACTAAGCATATCATACATCTTTACCACCAACTCTCTAAGTTATAAAGCTGTATATGTCGACAACATCTATACCTCACACAATTAGTGTGCTCTACCCTCTCATCCTGGAAACGCAAATAAACAAACCCCTCCCCTTAAGAGCTGGTTGGGAGAGGGACATTGGCCACCCGATCCTGGAGACAGACTGGTCGAACGCTCTTGCCCAATGTCATACTTCCTCTATTTCTGCAAAGCCCAGGACATTAACTATAAGATACTATCAAGATGGTATAGGGTTCCGGCTCTGCTGTCCACCATGTAATCGGGGTCCTCTGACCTGTGCTGGAGGTGCTCTGATGAAAGGGGCACAATGCTCCACATCTGGCTTACCTGTTCATCCCTGTTGGCCTATTGGTCCAGAGTGATTGGTGTCATCAAACGCATCACCTCAGTGTGCCTCCAGTGCATGCCCGAACCCCTGTTGCTTTCCATCCTACTCCCATCGATTCCCAGGGCCTCCTCATGCCTAATCACTTTCATGCTCCTAGCAGCTAGGACGGTAATCCATAGACTTTGGAAATCGCAGACCACCCCCTCAGTGTGGCTACAAGACATCTCCCAGCTCCAGAGAATGGAGGAGTTGCTGGCTGAATACCCCCAGGCAAATACCCCAGTTTAGTCCAATAGGGTCACCCTGGCTGTCTTTTACATCCTCTAGGGACTACCTCACCAATTGACCCTCACTAGTCTATCCTGATGCAACCCCTCCCCTGGTGATCCCAACGGCCCAATCTTTACGCCCTCTCCCGACTCTATTGCTCCCCTCTTCTCCTGACGAGTGACGTGACGCAACTAGATGTCGAGGGGGCTTCTGGATCAGTTTGGACGGCCTGGTAAATACTCTCTCCTGCGCTTGGGGTCCTTTCCTCTTTCCTTGCATGAATTCTTCTCATTTTACTCTCTCATTCTTCTTCCTCCTTCTTTTCTTCTCCCCCTCCACTTCCTCTTCTCCTCCTCTCCCTACCTCTCCCTGTTGTATTGTACTTTATTATATTATATCATATTGTAGCAACAAGTAATGCTGCTCACTCCTTCAACCAAATCCGAAGCACCTGTGCAAGGACACGCCGGTCCCGCCCCTGGCTTTGTGCACAATAGAAAAGAAGTGTGGTGCCTTGGTGGGGAATGTAGCGTAGTTGGAGTGTTGCTGTCCTGGATTATAAAGGGCGCTGTTAACCCTTGTCACTCGTGATACCAGGGTGAGGGTTAAATACTGTAATGGTGCTGGGCCTATCGCCACTCTTCCCAAGAGCGATAGGTGAATGCATAATAAATAGATTGTCCACAACCACTGTCAACTGAAACTTGCAGGAACTTTTACTGAAGCTTTTCTGAAGCAGGCAACAGCAATAAAAGTCCAGATAACAAAGTCTATTTGTAGTTGAACAGCAATTGACAGTTGGTTGAGATCAGATAAGCTCATTTTAGCTTTAGGAAGATTCCGTTGCATAGATCCGCTGGATTTAGAGGTGGGTTAAGGTCCAGTGATCTTGCGGAGAGTAGCAGGGAATTATTTATATATAACCGCTGTGGTATAGGACGAGGCCGCAAGGCTTTGGCCTAGTAAATGTACTTGAAAGTTGCGGAGGTCCTACCTCGTTCAGAGTCAGCAACCCAAGAGAGAAGTGAGAGAAGAGACCGATTAATGGCCGCAGCTCCCTTATATGGGCAGGGGCATGCCATTTTGGATTGGTCCAAAATAACTGTCACTCACTGTTACACGGCATTATGGGAGAACACGTGACTCAAGAACCACCTAAAGTTCTTCAATATACCATAGAGTTCTGAACCAAGTCACATGGTCCTGCGACGCTAAACAAGTGAGTAACACAATATACACATTTACAATGATAATATTTATAAATATCAAGTTACTAAGGGGTGACTAGGGGCTAATTAGGGAGGCAAACCCCGACAGTCCTAGGGACTCTGACTTTGGCGACTAATAACCAAGGCACAGTATGAAATACGGTGTCGGGGCACCACAGAAGAATTGTCCAGCGCTGGGCTTGCAGGTAAAAGTTTGCTTTTATTTAGAAAATCCAACAGAAAACACTTGACAGAGGACAATGTCTGACGCGTTTCGCACCTAAGTACTTAATCGTAGACTACAGTCTACGATTAAGGTTAGGTGCGAAACGCGTCCGAAATTGTCCTCTGTCAAGTGTTTTCTGTTGGATTTTCTAGATAAAAGCAAGCTTTTACCTGTAAGCCCAACGCTGGACAATTCTTCTTTTCTATATCATATTGTGTTGTGTACTGTAGGCCGTTTACGAAGACAGTCAAGACACGTAGTTCCCAGGTTCACTTCCTTAGTTCAACACCAGTAGTCAAGTATTCACACATTTCAGGAGATATTGACCACAACCAATTGCCACGCTTTTCTCTCTCCTGCTTACTTGAAGTGATCCTGATCGCAGGGCCTCTCCTTTGCTCTTCTAGCACTCTGCATTCAGAAGTGTTAAATGCCATGTGCCATGGCTGTTACTGGTATTTGAGTGCTTGATATTCTTATGTACTCATTTTGTTCATTGTATGTAACCTATGTCCTTCAAACTTAATAAAATGTTTTATTGGAAAAAAAAAACTGTGTAATAGGCACTGCTTTGTCTTGTTTTCATGTGGAGGGCCTACACCTGGTAGTGCTGTAGTGCAAGTTTTTTTATCTTAATGTTGTCTTTGACCTTTTCTAGCATTCCATGTGGCCATAAACAATCTGTAAAAAGTCACATGGTCTAAAGGGGGCGTGACTATGTTGCAGTGGGTGGATAGCAGGGTGAAAGAAATGTACTGAAGTAATGCTATCCACCCACCCTCGGCAGCATAACCACGCCCTCTAAAGACCATGTGATATATTGTATCTTGCTGCATGGAATGCTGAGAAAGGTCCGACAAAACAGTAAAATAAAAATACTTGCACTACAGCATTACCGGGTGTGGGTCCCATGCATAAAAGTGGTGCACAGAGGTAATAGAACCATATTACACAGTATTATAATTTGGCATCAAGGGCTCAAAGGATAAATAAATGTATAAAATCTTGAAATACTTCTTAAAGAGTGTATCTCACAGATGGCAATGAAAGATATGTCTTCTCATTGTTCCTGTGGTGCCAAGAAATTTTTCAGCTTTAGAGTTTAGAGCCTGTTTCCTTGCAGTGACTCAGGAAATGAGGACTATCGATGAGTGGTATACTGCCCTACCTCTACCTTGTGCCTCTGGGTACACTTTGCCATTACAGTAGTGATGCAGAAGAATTGAACACTTACTGTCAGGTTGGCCCATTAATCATAGCTGAACGCTCCCATCTGTGATCAGCTTATCTTGACCCTTCTGATAAAAAGACAATATAAAAGGGAAAAAAAGGCTTTAAAATTATGCTTAGTCTTAGTACTAATATAAAATGTATTTAATTGCTGGTTAATGTGTATAAATGCAATAAAAGATTACTTTAATCCCCTTTCTTTCTTTGACAAAAATAACCCAAGGCAAACTATGTGTAGATGGAAAAAGGCAAAGGCTATAAAGTAAAAATGCACTCTAGAGGTAGTGTTTTATTAAGATGTTATGCATTTGCATTCGTGTCACACTTGAAAAAGAAACTTTCAGAGGTAGGCCTTAAAATATTAATTTGTTTCACAACATTTTCCCTGGAATTTTGAAGATGCTGTCAATTTTCATAAATGCTTTCTGTATTTATATTTTACTAACAAAACCTGTGTCATAATATAACAAGTCTACCATTAATTCCTCATTGATACCTCCAAAATGAACCGATAAATGACTCAAACTGATAAGCACAAGACTTTTATTAATGGTAGACTTAACCCAGTACCAAAGTTGGCATTTGTGCTGTTCCTATAAATATCTACCAGAAAATACTGACAGGTGCATTATACCTCTCCATAAAAGAAGGAATGTTTACAAATGCTTTTAGAATGCTACTACTGCACATTGTGCTTCTTGTAATCCAGTAACTAACCCCATTAGCTTTTATTTTCTAGGTATTTTTTTGACATCACAGAAATCCATAAGTGTAAGGATATGAGTTGAAATACTGTAGACTAGAGTTAAGTGAACCTTTAGAAAGTTTGGATTGGCGGGCTCACAAAACTTTCCAGAGAATGTTGGCTTGAGACAAAGAACCGACAATGAAATAAGCTTTAATACTGCCTAAGAGCTCTAAAGCCCTGAATAACACTGTTATGAATGTATTCACATAGTTCAAGTGGTTTTAAGGCTTAGTTAATGTCAAAGTTCTTTTTGTTGGCAATTGCTGGTGTTTAAACACACACGGAGGTATCAGAAGATGCAGGGGCTTTTTCTGCGTGTTCCCAAAATTTGTCCTTTTTGCCTTTTGCAACAGAATTGGTGAAGGTATCTTAAAATTGGGAAAAATTTTAAGATAGTGAAGAAATTGCTTTTGTAAATATCAAAAAGTTGATCACAGTAAAAAAAAAAATTCTCTCCTTTTGGGAGTTGCAGCAGGATTGGTGATGAGGTGTTTTAAAATTTTGAAGAAACATTAAACAGCGAAAAAATCACTTTTGTAAACATTGAAAAGTGAAAAAAAAATCCCCAAATTCTCTTTTGTGGAATAGCAACCGGTTTTGAGACAACATGGATTTTTCCAAGTGTTTCAAAATTCTTCCTTTTGGGAGTTGCAACAGGATTGGTTTCCAAAAATTTTGAGGAATAAATATATTTTGTACGAAAATCTGAAAAATTATCCCTTTTTTGGGGATTGTGGGTTGTGTATGTGTAGGCTGGCTGGTAGTAGCAGTCACAAGGATGATGACAGTTTGGTGGTAGTTTTAGCCAGTGGACAGCAAGCAGTAATGGACTAGTGGAAGTTGTAGTAGCCAATGTAAAACAAGCATTGGTGGACTGGTGCAATCTGTAGTAGCCAGTGAACAGCAGGCAGTGGTGGACTAGTGGGTTGTTGAAGTATCCAGCGGACAGCAGGAGCTGGCAGACTGGCATTATCCAGCATACAGCAGGAGGTGGCAGGGGGCCTGACCATGTGAAAGGTGCCTTTGATAAGTTGCCAATTCCTCAGCTGAAAGTCACACTGGCTCCAAAATGTGTCTGTCTGCTGCATTAAGAAGTCTGTCATCGCTTTGTGCTGCTGGTACAATGTACCAGTGTATTGTTACACCTGTTAATGCAACCAGTGCAAGTCAATGCAGAACCTCACAGATATTAAAAAGAACATGAAACTAGGCACTTGTCAGACAATACCCAACCACAGGCTCTGCAGGAATCCTAATGGGATAATGCATGCATGTACTAAAAGAACAACATTTGTATTTTTTGTTATTTATTTCTGTTACTTATACAGCATTGACATTGTGCTGCACAGAGATGATCACCATTCACATTAGTCCCTGTCTTCAATGAGTAACATATTCTTTTACTTCCAGGACAAGAGATGAGCGAACCAAACCCATAGAATCTAATTTGGCCAGAATTTTGCTAAAATTCAAGAACTTAAACTTTGGGTGGGTTGGTTTGGCAGAAGTTCCTAAAAACATTAGCCACGTGGCAAAAAAGAGAAGAGGGAGGGATCACATGACCTCAGCGAATCCCTTTCTTTGATGAAAGCACTCCTGTAAGTGGCCCCTGTATTTTCTCCACCACTCTGCCAACATCATATTATTGTTCTTTGATGTAGCTCTTTTTCTTGTCCTTGCACAACTGTTATTCATCCATATTAATGAACATACCAGCATTACTGGGTTGTGATAATGAAACATTACAGCTGTAATAAACATTTCTTTAGCTGCTTATCATTATAATTGATGTGTCACACATCATTATCATATACATCATTATCATTAGAGATGAGCGAATCGAACTGTCAAAACTGAATTTCTTACGAATTTAATGAAAAATTCAATTCGCAATAAATGCGGATATCACCGCAATTCTATTGCGCAAATCGCTTAATTAAACTCCATTTAGTGCGGACCAGGCTCCAGGGCATCTAAAATGGCGGATCCACATGTGAGGACATGGAGCAAGAAACTCTGGGAAGGCGGGAAGGCAAGGCGGGAAAGCGGGTAGGCGGGATGACCCTGAATTACAAGCAGGATGCAGACTATCAGCAGCCAGTCACCCCTATGATGTCACAGCCCTATCGGCACCCATATTCCGGATCGTCACTTCATCCTTTCACAGCAGAGAGATAGTACGACTGTCCTGTGTGTGTGTGTGTCACATAGAAAAGCTTTTTTCCAGCAGTGTTTCACCTCCTAGTCACATCGGAGCAGTGCATTTTTGCAC
This sequence comes from Hyla sarda, assembly GCF_029499605.1. Taxonomy (NCBI): domain Eukaryota; kingdom Metazoa; phylum Chordata; class Amphibia; order Anura; family Hylidae; genus Hyla; species Hyla sarda. The sequence goes on from NC_079192.1 coordinate 73,664,293, forward strand.
AGAAAAGATGTTTTACTGCAGTCATTAACCTCCCAGTCATTTTCTACTGCATTCTATTACAGAGAGGGGCGGAGAGCTGTATGTTGCCTGATACATTTCAACAAGCTGGCTCATCTTGATAAACCTTAAGATGATGGAAGACTGATTTTTCAGCGCAATTCTGTGTCTTTTTTTCCACAACAAATGCTCTGCAGTTATACTTACCCAGCAGTCCATTCCTAATATTCTTTGAGAGAGTGCAATTTTGGGTTTAGTACACAGCGATTGTGTACTGCTGGTTTTGTACAAAAATAAGTTTTTTTTAAAGCTTACTGTAGGGAATTTTCTTCTCTCATAAGTGCATATCACATGCATACATCTAAGTAGTGTACTATTTTGTACCGGTTAATCTGCCAAGGGCCTACATAATATGAAAGTCCAGGCAAAAGTACCATATTTATTGGCAGATAACACTCGTTTTTAGGCTAAAATTTTTAGCCTAAAGTCTATCTACATGTTATACGCTGCAGTTCAATGATTTAAAGCGGGAGAGAATAGGTGCCGATAGCCAGGGGGAGAGAAGCAGTGCCGATAGCCAGGGAAGAGAAGCGGCGCCGATAGCCAGGGGGGAGAGAGGCGGCGGCAGCAGGGATCTAGACCCCAGGAAAGGCAGGGGGAGAGAAGCGGGCAGAGATGGCCTCTCTCCCCCTGCCCTTCATGGGGGCTTCTGCGGCATCAGAAACTGTGTATCGGGGTATACACATGCACACACACGCACCCTCATTTTACAAAGGATATTTGGGTAAAAAACTTTTTTAACCCAAATATCCTTGGTAAAATGATGGTGCGTGTTATAGGCCGGTGCGTGGTATACCCCGATAAATACGGTAATTACTGACTGGTGTTTTACTCCAATACTTTTTTTAAGCGTACTGTAGCGCATTTTTCTGCCCTCATAAGTGCATACCACATACCTTTATCTAAGTAGTGTACAATTTTGTACCTCTTAATCTGTCAAGGGCCTAGATGCTGTCAAAAGCCAGGCAAAAGTAATCACCGGCTGGTGTTGTACTCAAATACTTTTTTAATTGTACTGTAGCACATTTTTCTGCCCTCATAAGTGCATACCACATACGTACATCTAAGTAATTCACTATTTTGTACCTGTTAATCTGTGAAGCGCCTAGATACTGTGAAAATCCAGGCAAAGGTACTCACCGGCTGGTGTTTTGCTCCAATACGTTTTTTTTAAAGCGTACTGTAGCGCTTTTTTCTGCCCTGATGGTGCATACCACATACCTACATCTAAGTAGTGTATAATTTTCACCTGTTAATCTGTCAAGTGCCTACATACTGTGAAAGGACAGCCAAAAGTACACACCTGCTGCTGTTCTAGACAAATACTGTTTTAAGCATAGTGAAGTGTATTGTACTCCCCTCATATACGCACTAAATATGTCAGGCAGAGAAGTGCCAGGATGTGCACAGAAGAGTGGCAGAGGCCTAAATTCATCAGGCAGAGGTCGCAGTAGGCTAGGGGCGAGTGACAGCAGGAGTCGTAGCGAGAGGCCTTAGCTCCCGGTATCAGCTATGAACCCATCTGCCATCATTGATTGGTTAACACAGTCATCCACTTCATCACAAGTGACATCTGAAACCCCCAGTCAACAATCAGTGGGTTCCTCAGACAGAACCCTCAGTTGGCATGGCCCGGGAGCAGTCCCTGTCCTCCCATTGCCTCTGTCTTATGCTGTTCCCTCCCCTAAAGAAATATCTTATGCTGTGGGTTCAGCTCCACTATTCAGTGAGGACGATCTAATAGAGGACAGTCAGCAGCTACTGCCCAGCCAAGAAGTGGAGGAGACATCTGTCACTTCCTCTGCTAAGTGGTGCTAAGTGGGCAAGTAGTGATGAGAAGAGTGACGTGGGAGGCGGTGTTGCCAGCATTCAGGGTCCTAAAGCAGACACTGTTGAGGAAACTGAGGAGGACATCAGTGATGTGCAGACACAACTCGATGATGATGAAGCCGATCGCACTTGGGAGCCGGATGCAGAATGGGCTTCATCATCATCAGGAGAAGAGGGTTGCAGGTTGCCTGTGAGGCAGCAGCTGAGTCAGCAAGGTGGTAGCATGGTTTGCAGTCAGCATGGTCAGGGGCGGACACAGACAGCATAGGGCCCCTGTGCAAAGAACGCACCTGCCCCCCCCCCCCCCCCCCCCCACCATACATCAATTGTTCAGGTAGGAAATAAATATGAGATAGATAGATAGATAGATATGAGATAGATAGCTAGATAGAAAGATTTGAAATAGATAGATAGATATTAGATAGATAAATTGATAGATAGATAGATATGAGATGGATATAGATAGATAGATAGAAAGATAGATAGATAGATAGATAGATAGATAGATAGATAGAAAGATAGATAGATATGAGATGGATATAGATAGATATGAGATAGATAGATAGTTAGATAGATGTGAGATAGATAGACAGATAGATATGAGATGGATATGAGATAGATAGATAGATAGATAGATATGAGATGGATGGATAGACAGATAGATAGATGTGAGATGGATAGATAGATATTAGATGAATAGATAGATATTAGATGGATAGATAGATGATAGATAGAGATAGATAGATATAAGATAGATACAGTAGATAGTTAGATAGATAGATGATAGATAGGACATGGATATCTTTTTACCAACCAGGGTGCCTTCAGATGTTGCAAAACTAAAAAACTACAACTCCTGGGCCTTTGGCTGTTGAGGTATGCTGGGAGTTGTAGTTTTGCAACAGCTGGAGGCACCCTGTGGGATGGATAGATCGATAGGTAGATAGATAGTGTTTTCCAACCAGGGTGTCTCCAGCTGTTGCAAAACTACAACTCCCAGCATGCCTGGACTGTAGTTTTTCAACAGCTGGAGGCACCATGGTAGGAAAACACTGATCTATGCCCAGTCAATCTATCTATCTCAGTGTTTACCAACCAGTGTGCCTCCAGCTGTTGCAAAACTACAATTCCCAGCATGCCAGGACAGTCTTTAGCTGTATGGAAGTTGTATTTTTGCAACAGCTGGAGGCTCCCTTGTTGGAAAACACTGCCTTAATGGATTAATGATAAATAAACAAGCAATGTGTCCACATGTTGTGGCCCCAGTGGGGTCACTTTCCCTCCTCCGTGGTCCACAGGTCACCTACAGGTCACATTACAAGAACAATTTTTTTGAAAAATCGCGACAAAAATGGCGCAGTTTTACCGCGATTTTTCGAAATCGCGGTAAAAACCGCACCATTTTTGCTGCAATTTTTCCCAAAAATTGTTCTTGTAATGTGACCTGTAGGTGACCTGTGGATACCGGAGCAGGGAAAGTGACACCACTGGGCTGCTATCCCCAGCCCCAGGTTATACTGCTAGTGAGAAGAGAGGCAGGACAGGGGACATTACTCACCCTCACAGCCGCTGTGCTCCTGGGAGGCCTGTCAGCTCTCGGCCTCCGTCCTCTTCCTGTGCTGGGGGCGGAGCCATGAATCAAATACCTTCATCCCTGCGCTACTGCCTGTCTCCCTAATGATACCGGAGCAGGAGCAGCTCAGGGAATGTAAAAAAAAAATAGCGCTTGTCTGAGTGGGGATCGGGACAACTGCCCTGGATCCTCACCAGCTGCACCTCTCTCTCAAGGGGGCCCTTGGCCAGTGCCTGAGGGCCCATGTGTAGTGGCGGGCCCCTGTGCAGCTGAACATGCTGCACATGTGATTTGTCCGTCCCTGAGCATGGTAGCAAAAGTGGAAATTCTGGAGCCAAATGTGCCCTGGGAGACCACCTGCATCGCGACAGCCTACCTTCCCGGAAGGTAATGGAACAGGGGTTCCTGGAGACAGTTGCAGTAGCAGTCAATTAGTGCGGACTGTTGGTGGGAAAATAAGCTACTCGTCGGTGTGGCAGTTTTTCATCAAGCATCCGGCAGAGGTCAACACAACCACATACAAGTTATGTCTGCAGGAGGTGAAGCGTGGCCAGGGTCCCAATGTTGGCACCACGGCCCTGTGTCAATATATGCTGTGCCCCCATAAAGCAGCCTGGGAGAACCATGGCTCCGATGTAGTGGTCCAGCCTGCTGCATCATTCAGTGGCATGCCGCTCCCTCTTTCAGCCAGCCAAGGCTCCACCACCTCGGCTGAAGGGAGCTGTGTGTCATACCCTTCTTCTGTCGCTCCAGATGCTCCTGCTCATCCTACTTTTATTTAGTCATTCCGCCAACAATCCATCGGTGAAGCCATGTCGAAGAGACAACAGTATGCACCCACTCATCCAACGGCGCAAAAGCTAAATGTTCTCCTGTGTAAGTTGCTGGGGCTGCAGTTCCTCCCTTTTCAAGTGGTGGACTCTGAACCTTTCATAGAACTGTTGGCTTGTGCCGAGCCGAAGTGGAGAACACCACGCCGTCATTTATTTGCAAAGAATGCAGTACCAGCCCTGCACAATTTTGTGGAATAGAAGGTGGGCCAGTCTTTGAGTCTGTCGGTGTATACCAAAGTGCACGGCAGCACCGACATCTGGAGCTGTAACTATGGTCAGGGACAATTCATGTCCTTTTTGGATCACTGGGTGAATGTGGTTCTGGCACAGACACAAACCAAGTTGGACAGGTCACTCCGCTTCCTCCTCCTCCATTGTTCCTGTGACAGTGTGCAACTCCGCCTCCTCATCCTCCACCATGTCCTCAGCCTCCACTGCCCAGACAAGTCTCAGTGCCCTTTCAGCATACCATGTGTGCAGGGCACGGCCGTGTCACACTGTTCTTCACACAGGAGAAGAACTGATAAAAGTAATTCGTAAAGAATGGGGACTGACAACGAGAAGCGCATCTCGTCTGCGCTGCGACTGGGAAGGCTGAGCCAATGCGCCCTGCATGACACCCGTGTTCAATCTGGTTGTCAAGCATTTCCTGAAGTGTTCCTCCCATTTGCAAGCCATCCTAACAATGGGAAGGAAGCTTTGCATGCACTTCAGCCACTTGTACACCACAAAGCACACCCTCCTTGAGCTGCAGCGTCAGAACGGTATCCCCCAACATAGTCTGATTTGTGACATTGCCACATGTTGGAATTCCACCCTCCATATGTTGGACCGACTGTACAAACAGAGAAAAGCCATCACCGATTTCTTGATGATCCAAGCGGATAGGGGTACTCCCCCGTGTAACTTCAATGTGAACCAGTGGCAGCTCATACGTGACACCGGCCATTTGCTCAGGCCCTTTGAGGAAGCCACATTATTAGTCAGTCGCCAGGATTACGGGATAAATGACATCATTCCACTGCTTCATTTCTTACAACACGTTTTGGAAATTATGGCTAGTCAGGGCACTGGAGACATGGTGCCTACATCTCACGGCCACATGAGCCCTGTTGGGGCTGAACTGGAGGAGGAGGAGGGGGAAGGGCACAGTTTAGGTTTTGCAAAATGGGCAGTTTTTCTAGTCATCTGACAGGAAAGGAGGAGCATGAGCAGCCAGAGGAATTAGAGGGTTATGAGGAAGGCGAGAGAGAGGACCCAGAGACACCGTGGCAGTATTCAGTGGAGATGGAGGCAGGGAGTCCCTCCAAGTCAATTGCACAAGTGGCACAATGCATGCCCACTTGCTTGCGTAGTGACAGCCGAATTGTCACCATTCAGCAGCGGGATGACTTCTGGATCTCCACCTTATTAGACCCTCGCTACCGCCACAAAATAGGGGCCATTTATTACACCCACTGAGAGGGAGGACAAACTGACCTACTACAGAGGCATCCTATATAGTCAGTTGGCCGATGCTTATCGGCACCATCGTCCATCCTCTCGCAGGTCTGAATTGGGGGGAACCGTGCGCTCACCTTCCACTGCCATGGCTTCTAGGGAGGGGTGGGGTGGTAGGAGCAGTACCAGCTCCATCAGCAGCAGCCTGAGTCTACAGTAGCTGATGAGTATCTTTCTTCACCCCCATAGTGAAGCAACTCATCAGCAGCAGGTAGACCTGGAGCAGGACCTGAACCAGCAGCATAGTGAAGCAACTCATCAGCAGCAGGTAGACCTGGAGCAGGACCTGAACCAGCAGGTGGTGGCATACCTTGACATGCCCATGCCAACACACCTTGAAGATCCGCTGGACTTCTGGGCAGCCAAACTTGATTTGTTGCCGCAACTAGCAGAGTTTGCCCTAGAAAAGCTGTCCTGCCCGGCCAATAGTGTGCCATCAGGGCGAGTGTTTGGGGCAGCAAGGGCCATAGTCACCCCAAGGAGAACTTGTCTGTCCAAGTAAAATGTGAAGAGACTGACCTTTGTGAAGAAGAATCAGGCATGGATCAGCCAGGATTTCCACCCACCAATGCCCGATGCCTCAGAGTCGATTGACCATGGTGCCACACCAACACTTCACAAATATGGATAGTGCCAAACAGAGGCACAGCTCCCCAGTTAAAAACATTCCTCCGCATCAGACCTTTTTTCACCCACCTTCATTACCGGGTACTGGTATTGCCAGGTAGCACTGAATAGTGATTGTCACGATGCCGGCTGGCAGGAGGTGGATCCTCTGTGCCAGAGAGGGATTGGCGTGGACCGTGCTAGTGGACCGGTTCTAAGTCACTACTGGTATTCACCAGAGCCCGCCGCAAAGCGGGATGGTCTTGCTGCGGCGGTAGTGACCAGGTCGTATCCACTAGCAACGGCTCAACCTCTCTGACTGCTGAAGATAGGCGCGGTACAAGGGGGTAGACAGAAGCAAGGTCGGACGTAGCAGAAGGTCGGGGCAGGCAGCAAGGATCGTAGTCAGGGGCAACGGCAGGAGGTCTGGAACACAGGCTAGGAACACACAAGGGAACGCTTTCACTAGGCACAAGGGCAACAAGATCCGGCGAGGGAGTGCAGGGGAAGTGAGGTATATATAAGGGGTGCACAGGTGAACACACTAATTAGAACCACTGCGCCAATCAGCGGCGCAGTGGCCCTTTAAATCGCAGAGACCCGGCGCGCGCGCGCCCTAGGGAGCGGGGCCGCGCGCGCCGGGACAGGACCGACGGAGAGCGAGTCAGGTACGGGAGCCGGGGTGCGCATCGCGAGCGGGCGCCACCCGCATCGCGAATCGCATCCCGGCTGGAGGCGGTACCGCAGCGCACCCGGTCAGTGGATCTGACCGGGGCGCTGCAGCAACGAGGATGAGGCGAGCGCTCCGGGGAGGAACGGGGACCCGGAGCGCTCGGCGTAACAGTACCCCCCCCCTTGGGTCTCCCCCTCTTCTTGGGGCCAAAGAACCTGAGGACCAAAAACTAAATTTTTTCGTGATGAGGTCCGATGCACATTAGGAGGGGTTCCGTGCGGTAACGCACGGCACAGTCCAATCTTTCATTGTTAACACAATTGATGTAGAGGGGTCTGGCGAGACTGGTCACAGGAACGTTGAACCTGTTGATAAGAGAGGCCAAAAAAAAATTTCCTGCAGATCCGGAATTCAAGAAGGCCATAGTAGAGAAGGAGAAGGTAGAGGAAGATATCCGCACAGGCACAGTAAGACGTGGAGAAGCAGAGTTGACATCAAGAACTGTGTCACCTTTGTGCGGAGTCAGCGTACGTCTTTCCAGGCGGGGAGGACGGATAGGACAATCCTTCAGGAAGTGTTCGGTACCGGCATAGTACAGGCAAAGATTCTCCATGCGGCGTCGTGTCCTCTCTTGAGGTGTCAAGCGAGACCGGTCAACTTGCATAGCCTCCACGGCGGGAGGCACAGGAACGGATTGCAGAGGACCAGAGGAGAGAGGAGCCGGGGGGAAAAAACGCCTCGTGCGAACAAAGTCCATATCCAGGCGGAGCTCCAGACGCCATCCGGAAGAACGCATGTCAATGCGAGTGGCAAGATGAATGAGTTCATGTAGGTTAGCAGGAGTTTCTCGTGCGGCCAGAACATCTTTAATGTTGCTGGATAGGCCTTTTTTAAAGGTCGCGCAGAGGACCTCACTATTCCAGGACAACTCGGAAGCAAGAGCACGGAACTGAATGGCGTACTCGCCAACGGAAGAAACACCCTGGGCCAGGTTCAGCAGGGCAGTCTCGGCAGAAGAAGCTCGGGCAGGCTCCGCGAAGACACCACGGACCTCAGCGAAGAAGGACTGGACTGTGGCTGTGGCAGGATCATTGCGGTCCCAGAGCGGTGTGGCCCAAGACAAGGCCTTTCCAGAAAGGAGACCACGGCAGAGTCTAGAGTCCCCATCAAATTTGTCCGGCAGGGACAAGCAGGGGTTAGGAGCGGCCGGACGCTGCGGAGGAGTTGCAGGAGCCGGCGGAGGAGATGGTTGTTGCAGTTGCAGCTGCTGTGTCTGTGACTGCAGTTGCTGTATCTGCGGCAGCAGCTGCTGTATCTGTGACTGCAGTTGCTGTGTCACGGTGGTCAAGTATGCCAGCTGGTGATTTCGTTGGGTGATCATTAGGGACTGCTGGGCAATCACCGTGGAAATGTCGGCAAGACTTGACAGCGGCACCTCAGCGGAATCCATGGCCGGATCTACTGTCACGATGCCGGCTGGCAGGAGGTGGATCCTCTGTGCCAGAGAGGGATTGGCGTGGACCGTGCTAGTGGACCGGTTCTAAGTCACTACTGGTATTCACCAGAGCCCGCCGCAAAGCGGGATGGTCTTGCTGCGGCGGTAGTGACCAGGTCGTATCCACTAGCAACGGCTCAACCTCTCTGACTGCTGAAGATAGGCGCGGTACAAGGGGGTAGACAGAAGCAAGGTCGGACGTAGCAGAAGGTCGGGGCAGGCAGCAAGGATCGTAGTCAGGGGCAACGGCAGGAGGTCTGGAACACAGGCTAGGAACACACAAGGGAACGCTTTCACTAGGCACAAGGGCAACAAGATCCGGCGAGGGAGTGCAGGGGAAGTGAGGTATATATAAGGGGTGCACAGGTGAACACACTAATTAGAACCACTGCGCCAATCAGCGGCGCAGTGGCCCTTTAAATCGCAGAGACCCGGCGCGCGCGCGCCCTAGGGAGCGGGGCCGCGCGCGCCGGGACAGGACCGACGGAGAGCGAGTCAGGTACGGGAGCCGGGGTGCGCATCGCGAGCGGGCGCCACCCGCATCGCGAATCGCATCCCGGCTGGAGGCGGTACCGCAGCGCACCCGGTCAGTGGATCTGACCGGGGCGCTGCAGCAACGAGGATGAGGCGAGCGCTCCGGGGAGGAACGGGGACCCGGAGCGCTCGGCGTAACAGTGATATACACTCAATAGGTTCATAAACCAGAAATTCTTAGTATTTTCACAGAATTATATTGCACTGACGTAAATACTAATTAAAATTGTTAATGTTTATTAGGACTCAGATAAAATAACTAAAGTGCACAACAAAAATAATAATACTATATTAATAACACTATAATACGGTCGCCATCCACTAACTGATTGACATCTATTTTATAGTGTGTATCTACGGTATACTTTCAGGAATGTCACCGTGCAAAGATTGCATTGATAGCTGCCAATCTTGAAATTTATTCTGTAACCTATAAACACACCTGAATGAGGAATATTGGTCCCACAATATCTCAAAACTCCTCCTTCATATTGCACTTTGCCCAGGTAACGCCTTTATTTAAGGTGCATTGTTTCACAGCATCCACTAGATAATTGCTTTTTTGTTTTAGGCAAAGTGTAAGTGCCCAAGAGAGCAAGAAGATGATGACAATATGCAGTCCAATTCTATGCTTGCAAAATCTATAAGCGTCCACTTTAATATTGTCTTAGCAGGACTGTTCACATTGTTCACAAAATCCCATTGTTGGTAACATGCAACGGCATATAAAGTGACTTAGTGCATGTTCACAAAGTGCATATGCATAGCAGCCATACTCTCAGCACACATTGTCCAAAGTGCTTATGCCAGTTCTATTGCGCTTTGTCACATGGAATAAATCTTAATAAGTGCTGTGGTGTGTTTATAACAGAAAAAACCTGTCCTCCATGGTGCATGCTTCCCGTCACTGTGGCTATGCGGTAATTGCGATTCAACGCGTTTCACTGTTTCTCATCAGGAATCGCTGACAGTCAAGTAAAATATCATATTCGCTCCATGCTGTTTTGGCGTGCAGGGCTTCTGATGGCGGCCGTATTATAGTGAGATTATTTTTGTTGTGCAATTTAGTTATTTTATCTGAGTCCAAATAAACATTAACAATTTTAATTAGTATTTACGTCAGTCTATCACCAGGTCACTTTCAGGACTCCTGATGCTGCTGCGGCCACCTCCAGACTGTGCCTGTCAGCCAATATATGGTCTCTTCATGTTTCACCACCTACAGGCTGTGCCATTCAACCGCTATATGGTCTCCTCATGCTTCAGCCAAGTTCAGGTTGCGCCATTCAGACACTATATGGTCTCCTCATGCTGCCACAAACTCCAGGCTGTGCCATTTAGCCACTATATGGTCTCCACATGCTTCAGCCACCTCCAGGCTGTGCCATTCAGCCACTATATGGTCTCCTCATGCTGCCACAAACTCCAGGCTGTGCCAATCAGCCACTATATGTTCTACTAATGCTGCCGCCAACTCCAGGCTGTGCTATTCAGACACTATATATAGCATCCTCATGCTTCAGCCAACTCCAGGCTGTGCCATTCAGACACTATGCGGTCTCCTCATGCTTCAGGCAACTCCAGTTGTGATCATACAGTATTTGTTTTTTGATCATACAGTATTTGTTCAAAGTAAACACCGGGACATTATACTTGGGAATCTAATATAAATCTTATATTTAAATTTAAAAAAATATATGTAATCTTTTTAAGACTGAGGCCCTATGGTCGTCTACGTCATATTGTCTGTGGAATTATCACAAAAATCCAATGGAACAGCTTGGAGCTATAACAATGAACCATAACTGATTAAATTAAACATTCACACTTTCATTGTCAGGGGGCGCTGAGAGGCAGGGGCTGGAACCGGTGGTATCTCGTCTGGCAGAGAACCACCAGCTCGATGCTCACCAGAATGGGTACTCAAAAAATGTAAATAAATTCAAATTAAATTAAATTCAAATTACATAAAAAATCTCTTTTTTCTCTTCAATTTTCACACCATATGGTTTCCCTGCTGCCAAATCGATGCTCTGCAGCAGTGATTCTAATAGCAATGCCTGTAATCTGCATGTCATACTGAATAACAGTATTATTTCACTAACACAGCACACTCCTTATGCATATTAGGACAAGGCAAAGTGCTCTACACCCCTATTGAGGCTCTATCTAGGCCAGAAATAGACGTTTTTAATAGCGAAGAAATTCGGTTCAAAACAATTTTTTTCTGAAAATATTGATAATTTTTCTAAAGTTCACTCATCTCTAATTATCATCCAACAGTTTTCTCTTCTTCACATGTCGGGAAGTCTGCACAGAAAATCTCTGTACATACATTCTGTAGACTGTGCTGCTGGACTATGCTGCTCGGGAATGAGCTGTCTCATAGACAGCAATGCATTCTGTGTGTAGTCCGCAGAAAGAATAAACATGTCCATCATTTCTCAGACAACGGAATTAGATTCCATGCCAGATGTTTCCGGGATGGAAATTCTGCTGTGTGCACAGCACTGCAGAATCCCATTGAAATCAATGGAACTCTGCTGCTGCGGAATATCCGTGTGGAAGTCCAATGTGAAATTCTGCACAGAAATTCTGAGTAATTCTGTGAAAAGAACCTAACAGGCTCTATTACTAATTTTCAACTATTCCTGTGTTAGAGATTTGAGACTAGCTGCTATGATGTCTCCAATAGACTGCATGTAAACAGAAAAGGTATTCTGAGGGTGATAAATGTATTTAATAATGCATTTCTGATACCAGAATGCCCCTATGGGATATATTTAAACTTACCTTAAAAGGATGCAAGGTCAGCGATTCAGAAATTGGCAACAGGAATCAAGCTAAACAGATGATTATAATAATCCCTTTATTTATACACACCGATATATTCCACTGTGCAGTACAGAGCATGTTACTTGTAAACACTCACATTGGGACTCACAATTAGGGTTAAGGGAGATAAGTCAGAGGAGCCTGATTTCGACACAAACTTTGAGGAAACCATAGCTCGCCGGGCTTCTGAACATTTTAAGATTTAGCTCACGTGAACCTGGCAATTCAGTCAGTAAAGCAGCGATCTCTTTACTGTAACCCCTTGATGGGCTGAGGGCTTTTCTAAGCAGTGCTAGTTAACTCCTTGGGGGGAGGGGGGTACACCATATACTATATAGATGGCTGTATAATGTGAACTGAACGTTCACTTACCCACTCATTCCTGCAGTGGCCTCTTCTTGTGTAACCCTGCCTCTAGCGATAAGGTCACAAGAAGAAGATCCCCGTCTGGAACGAGGGTGGTAAGTATGGATCTGTTCAATTATCCATTTTAAGCGTGCCTTTTGTGTTCAAACAAAACACTTTCCGAAACTTTTGGAAAGTTCGCTTATCTCTACTCATAAGCTTAATTTTAAATTGACCTATTTGTTTCTTTTTAGAGTTAGGGAGGAAGCTCACGCAAACGTGAAGAGAACATACATTCTCTTTTCAGATGTTATCCTTTGTGAGATTTAATCTGACTCTTACTGACTCTAGTGCTATAAGGCAACATGATATGTTGTACAGAAGTGGTGGTCAAGGTAATAGGCTTTAGAAAAGTTGATGTTGCAGAGTAGCATATGTGGTACAGGCAAAAGATGAGTCAATATCAAAGGTCAGGATAACAGCAACAGCAGAAGAATGGCAAACCAAAGTATTAATGCCTACAGCTGGTACTGAGGCCAATGTGCTCAATGTTTATATGGCACTTTTAAATATGGTTAACCTAGTGGACTTACCATTTGTGCCATATTAGTCATTGGGGTAAGTATATAAGAGGCTCCCATTATTTCCTTTGGCTCTAGACTGTAACAGTATTATGATATTGAATACCATAAAGTATAAGGTGTTTAAAAAAAAAATATTACCTAACAAAGTTTGCCACAGCTGAGGCATATAAAATGTATGCTACACATGTCACACACACGTCATCATTATGGTCTGGCCTCATCTGTTTCCAGCTGGAAACAATATTGGATTTGTCCTTTTTTCCCTATGTGTTACTTTGTATTTGGGAAACAATTCTCATCATGTAAACAAATATTATTAGTTGTTATTCAAACTTACTTAGAATATACAGGGAGTTCTAATTGTAATGCAAATCATTCGCATTTGTGCCATTTCGCTGGAAGGGATTAGAATACGGTTTATTTTTAATTAGGGGGAAAACATATTCAATTGGGTCGTACCTGGAGACATTCCGAAGAGGCAGAGATAAAATATCTAGCGCACGCAGATTTGTCACAAACCAAAGCAATAAGTAATTCCTCTTATTTCCACCACAGCCTCTGTTGACATAACAAGGTTCCCCTGCATTTTCCCATTAAATTAATTTTAATAAAAGTTAATTGTGCTACTTAAAACATTAAATGATCATTAATGGCTTGATGATTTCACAAGCAAGGCCTTTAGGTAAAACAATGCAGCTTTGATCCATTGTAGTCTTAATGCGATGAAAAATATTCAATCTGATTATCTCGGTATAATTAAAAAGAAATATCAACACTTTTTTTCATATATTATTTTTTTTCTTCTTGATTTCCTTTAATGATTCACAGTGAAATGGAGTAATATGTTAAAAATAAATGACATTAATTAAAATAATTTAATTAAGAGTGTCTGGAACTAAATTATGCCATTGGCTGCCATGGGATAACAACATGGGCAGATAAATCAGAATTAATGAAGATTCATCGTCAAGCAGGAATCAATGGTGTTCTGGGCTTTGCTTTGGGATGTGTTGAAGTATAAATTAAGGTAAACGTTTTCACAATGGCCTAAAATATGGGTAAACAGTTAAGTACATTTGGTCAAAAAATCCTAAAAGTGTGTTGAGTTTTGTATTTTCAAAAGGAGTTATGGTAAAGCAGCGAACAAGCAGGTGACCAGTTGACGTCACAGCGGGAGCTTGGGGGTATCCAGCTAGGTGAGTGTCACATATGGGCAGGGAAGGAATGCACACTATTCTTGCCCAATCCCCCTGTCCCTGCTTGCTTGTGTATCTGTCCTAAATAACAGGTCCACAACCACGAAGACAGTCCCTTCCTATATACGTGAGGGGCATATTTGTCAAAATAATAAACTACAATGACACAGTCTAAAGTCCGGGGACTGTAATAACAGACAAACTAACAAAGAAGACTAAACAATAGAAGACTAAACTTCTAACAAAGAAGACTAAACTCACACAATAGGTCCAATGTCAACTATCCACGTCAGAAGCCAGGAGATGTCACACTACAAAATCACTAATAACAGAGAGAATAGTCAAAGAGAGGAGCCAAAGGTTCAAAAAGCCATATATAACCAATACAGAAAACAGCTAGCTAGAGTACCAACAGAGCTCTATAGCATGCACTCACAGAGTAGACTGCCAGCTTATATGGAGCCAGCACAGGTGCTGCAATCAAGGTCAGCTGACCAGTCCCAGCAGACAGGCATAACCAAGGCAACAAGACCAAACAAAAGCTCTCAGTGCAAGTTAACCCTTCAGTTCCTTACAGTGAGTATGGTGAGTGGCCTTTGGAATCCCTTAGGCACCTGAGCCCAGGTGCGACAGCTACTTCTGCACCCCTTATAGTTGACCCAATGGTTAGTTGCTAGTAGAAGTATTTCCTGATGTATGGTCACCACAGTACAACATGTGCCCTGCTGCTTAAAAAATAAAATAAAAAAATTTAACTACAGAAGTTATTTTGCCATCAAAAGGTTAATTGTTTGATAATTTAGCTCTAATACTAGTCAATAATATGTGCAGTTTCACATATTTTTCTTGCATGCAAGCAAAATAAAAGAAACTACACATCATCCAGCCTTTTACTCTGAAGTTGAACTCTTAAAAGGCAGTAATATTGCTACCAGAGGTATTTTTTATATTTTTTATTACAAGTAAAAAAAAAACTGTTTTTAGCTGCAAGAAAACATCTTTAGTGTTCTGATTCATATAATACAGGGGCTGGTGAAGAAATAAAATAAACTAAACACATCATACATACCTAGCCCCAATCCTTCACAGCTCCCACTGTAGCTCCAGTTAAAACTCCCTTCTGTCCCCTTATGCTCTTCTCTTCTGCCTGCTTCCCAGTTAACAGGTTGCAGACAGACCTGCCAACTTAGCCAATCACTGGATGCAGCAGTGTATCTTCTTGGCCAGTATACCGTATATACTCGAGTATAAGCCGACCCGAGTATAAGCCGAGACCCCTAATTTTAACCCAAAATCCCAGGAAAAGTTATTGACTCGAGTATAAGCCTAGGGTGGGAAATACCTCATCCCCCCCTGTCATCATCCAGACCCGTCATTAACATCCTCATCATCATCCCCTTGTCATCATCCCACACATCCCCCCTTCATCATCCCCTTATCATCCCACACATCCCCCCTTCATCATCCCCTTATCATCCCACACATCCCCCCTTCATCATCCCCTTATCATCCCACACATCCCCCCTTCATCATCCCCTTATCATCCCACACATCCCCCCTTCATCATCCCCTTATCATCCCACACATCCCCCCTTCATCATCCCCTTATCATCCCACACATCCCCCCTTCATCATCCCCTTATCATCCCCCCCCCCCCTTCATCATCCCCACACCCCCCCTTCATCATCCTCTTCTCATCATTCGCCCTCAGTGGTCTTCAACCTGCGGACCTCCAGAGGTTTCAAAACTACAACTCCCAGCAAGCCCGGGCAGCCATCGGCTGTCCGGGCTTGCTGGGAGTTGTAGTTTTGAAACCTCCGGAGGTCCGCAGGTTGAAGACCACTGCGGCCTTCAACATCATCCAGCCCCCCTCTCACCCCCCTTTAGTTCTGAGTACTCACCTCCGCTCGGCGCTGGTCCGGTCCTGCAGGACTGTCCGGTGAGGAGGTGGTCCGGTGAGGAGGTGGTCCGGGCTGCTATCTTCACCGGGGGCGCCTCTTCTCCGCGCTTCCGGCCCGGAATAGAGCCGTTGCCTTGGCAATGACGCAGAATTACGTTCGCAATGAACGCACCTCTGCGTCGTTGTCACGGCAACGTGACTATTCTGAGGCCGGGCCCGAAGCGCTTAGAAGAGGCCTCCCCGGTGAAGATAGCAGCCCGGAACACTATCCCACCGGACCACCTCCTCACCGGACAGTCCTGCAGGACCGGACCAGCGCCGAGCGGAGGTGAGTACTCAGAACTAAAGGGGGTGAGAG
This sequence comes from Hyla sarda, assembly GCF_029499605.1. Classification (NCBI taxonomy): domain Eukaryota; kingdom Metazoa; phylum Chordata; class Amphibia; order Anura; family Hylidae; genus Hyla; species Hyla sarda. The sequence goes on from NC_079192.1 coordinate 73,680,613, forward strand.
GGGGCTGGATGATGTTGAAGGCCGCAGTGGTCTTCAACCTGCGGACCTCCGGAGGTTTCAAAACTACAACTCCCAGCAAGCCCGGACAGCCGATGGCTGCCCGGGCTTGCTGTGAGTTGTAGTTTTGAAACCTCTGGAGGTCCGCAGGTTGAAGACCACTGCGGGTGGGGGAGTTCACTCGAGTATAAGCCGAGGGGGGTGTTTTCAGCACGAAAAATCGTGCTGAAAAACTCGGCCTATACTCGAGTATATACGGTATATATATTTTTTTACTAGCCCCAGCAATATATAAATTATTTTACAACACTGAAATACCCCTTTAAAAAGTGTTACAAATAATTAATTTAATAGAATAACAGATACTGTATATTTGGATCGTATGCCACTCATATTGCAAACATGCAATAGAGTTCACGGCAAAGATTCTGCATATAATGAAATCACAGTTCCATAACATATAGCATTTGGACCACAAATTGTTCATGTGATCCTCTTCATCACCCCCCATAATTAATTGAACCACTTAAATATACAATATAGCATAAATCCAATGCAAAAATATTTCCCCACCAAAAAGGAAACATTTATGCCCCTGCATGAGAGAGATAAAGATACAGACAGACAGAGACTAGGCTTTGCATCTGCAAGCTGAGCCAGTCTGTTGGCTCAATATGATCAACACTGTTCCTTAAAGTAAAATCATGGGTTCCCTCTATCACCCTGTATTAAGCTAAGGGCAGCAATCCCTTGTGTAAATGCCAGCATGTATGTCCATAGTGCTGTAGTGTGATCTCCTCTTCCTTTAGGTTCTCTATAGCAGCACTTCAGTGCTTAAAATGACCTATTCCTAGCTGTGCTGCTGGTTCTTTTATCTCAGCTCAAATAACACACGTTAGTGCCTCACTAACTCCTTCTTCCAGTGCATCAACCCCGTAACACTTATCGACTGTATAAATCCTCCCCCAGTACAGTGCCAGCCCATTCAGTCAAGTGCATTTTTGACAGCAAAATATCATGACATAACAGAGTCGTATTTGCTGTGCTGTGATTGGACAGAGAAGTAAAGGACTGGTCCCACCCCCTGAAATAGACAGAATGAGAAATAGTTGTTCATCATTAAAAAGGACTCTCAGGGGCTTAAAGGGGTTATCCAGGAAAAAACTTTTTTAGATATATCAACTGGCTCCAGAAAGTTAAACAGATTTGTAAATTACTTCTATTAAAAAATCGTAATCCTTTCAGTACTTATGAGCTAATGAAGTTGAGTTGTTCTTTTTCTGTCTAAGTGCTCTCTGATGACACGTGTCTCGGGAACCGCCCAGTTTAGAAGCAAATCCCCATAGCAAACCTATTCTACTCTGTGCAGTTCCCGAGATAAACAGAGATGTCAGCAGAGAGCACTGCTGTCAGACAGAAAACAACAACTCAACTTCAGCAGCTGATAATTATTGAAAGGACTAAGATTTTTTAATAGAAGTAATTAAAAAATCTGTTTAACTTTCTGAGCCAGTTGATATAAAAAAAAAAAAGTTTTTTCCTGGAATACCCCTATAAAAACAGCAGTGAAAGCACTAAAATTACCATGTCAACTAATCTAACAAAACCATGCAGGTTTATAAAAAATCTTTTGTAAAAAAAAGGGCATTTTAAAGGGGTTGTCTCTAGGGATGTCCCGATACCGATACTAGTATCAGTATCGGGGCCGATACTATCCATTTGAATGGTATCGGGAACTCGTTTAATGTCTGTGAAACCATGTCCGAAACCTGCTGCCGCTCTGCTGCCCCAGACTTCCATCCTCCCGTAGTGTTCCAAGGAGGAGCATGTGACACACACATCACTACACCTCCTCCCCTTCGCCCAGCGTAATGCTATGGAGGAACCAGAGTGACGTATATGTCACATGCTGCTCCATAGGACGCAATGATGCGGACGAGAGGATGGGAGAATGGGGCAGTGGAACATCAGCACCCGACAGAGGACAGCCGCAGGTGAGCTGTCTGCAAGGAGGGGGCTGCTACTAATGTCTACAGGGGGGCCTGCTGGTGTCTAAAGAGGGGGACCTACTGTTGTCTAAACAGGGGGCCCTGCTGCATTAGTAGTCTAATGTCTAAATGGGGGGCCCTGCTGCTGTCTATACGGGGGGCCTTGCTGCTGTCTAAAGGGGGGCTGCTGTCTAAATGGGGGGGCCCTGCTGCTGTCTAAATGTGGGCCCTGCTGCTGTCTATACGGGGGGCCCTGCTGCTGTCTAAAGGGGGGCTGCTGTCTAAATGGTAGGGGGCCCTGCTGCTATCTAAATGTGGGCCCTGCTGCTGTCTAAAGGGGGGCCTGCTGCTGTCTAAAGGGGAGGGGGGCTGCTGCTGTTTAAATGGGGTCTCACTGTCTAAAGGGGGGCTGCGGTCTACAGGGGGTCTTCTACTAATGTCTACAAGGGAGGCCTGCAGTCTATAGGGGGGGCTGCTATCTACAGGGGGGGGGGGCTTCTGTCTGCAAGTGGGGCTGCTGTCTACAGGGGGGCTGCTACTAATGACTACCGGAGGGCTGCTGCTAATGTCTGCAAGGGGATACTACCTACTATTAAAGGCAATCTTACAACAGAGTCACCTGCATTAACTTGAATTTATAGGTAGATAGTGCAGGTGACCCTGTTTCTACCACTGCTCACCATGTGATCATCGGTCTCCCCGCCAATGCAAATTCCCTGTTCTGCCCAATGGAGAAAAGAGAAATGTTGGCTCATACTACAGCAGCAGCCTCCATTGTACACAACATGGAACCCACATATCAGCACGGTAAAAAGCGCCAGAAACCGGGTCACCCTTGTGTCAGATTCCCTTTAAAATGTAAGTACTCGTACTTGGTATTGGCAAGAACTAGAATTAAAGTATTGGTACTCGTACTTGGTATTAAAAAAATGGTATCGGGGCATCCCTAGTTGTCTCAGCAACTAAAAATGATGGCGAACTTCTGTGGAGCATGTCAACAAAGCCCAATATATTTCTCCTTGATGGCACAACCTATCCACTACAAGTGGGTAGAAAAGTATGGGACTGTGTCGGCGTGCTTCCTTAGGTGACCCCCTAAATAAGGAGCACACAAATAACTTATTTACTGAGACAACCCCTTTAACTTTGCCTTTCTGATGTATTATCTAGAGTACCGTTCTCACGTTGATCTACCTATTGCTGTTAACAGACGAGTAACAATTTTTCGTTTAATGCATTTCTTTAGTATTTGCCTTTTATATTGGATTATCTTGTATATTGTTGACCTCTTAAAAACCCAAATTCTTAGGATCTTTTCTGCTCAAAGTAAAAATCCTTTGTTGAATCTTCAAAACAATTATGTAAATAAAAGGCATCTGAAACAGTTTAAACTACAGACACATTTTAGCAGGGAATGAAAAATAATTTGCATCTGAAACATAAACACTATAAATTGCTCCATTGTATGAAAAAGCTAAACTAGAGGAGCTTAGATCTGCCCAATGTATCCAATAATTCTCCGTATGCTATAGTATTCATTGCTATTCCATAAATCCTCTTAGCACTTCTTCTCCTTCCCTTCACAATTACACTTATTTTGAGTCTTCTTATAAAGATGTGGTCAGTATAACATTCCCATCCTTCAGAGACCTATGCAGCAATCTGAAGAAATTCGGCTCGATTACAAGACACTTACTCTGGGAATAGAGCTTATTTTAATGTAGAAATATTGCCAGCAGTACATATTTTGGAGAAAACCAATCACCCAAATGTCAGACGCTTCCATGGCTTCCAATCCATCATTTAAGGCAATTTCTTTGAGGATTTCTGTTTTTATATACTTAACCTGTTAATGACAAGAATTCAAAAATCCTTCATGGCCATAAGAGTAGAGAGAGACTTGAGCTACTTTATATAGTGGAAAAATGCTACAATATTTGATCAATTTAATAGAATATAAGAGGAATGTTTCTTCAACGGAGTTATCACAAATGCATGAAAAAACCTGCAAGAGTGTTCAGTGCAAAGAGTAAAATTGACATAAAAATATGTGACATTTCCACAACAAAAAAGCTATGTTTTGGATTTGAAAAATATTTAACATTACTCAAATTCATCGCAAAGGTTTTTTTTTTTTTTTTTTTCCCTCACTACTCAGAATCCCATCCACATGTGTTGCATGGTAAAATTTCACTCACAGGGAATCTGTCAGCTCTATGTCATGCTCGGAACTGCAGACATGGACAGAAAGTTGATAAGGCGGTAAAACAAATGATATCTGTGTCTTAGATGATAGCTATTTGCAAAGTAATACATTATATGTTTTATCTCCCTATTGATGTACAAGGCTGTGTGTTGGAAGTCAATCATACAGGGCAGGGAGGAATGGGGAGGGAAGAAACATGCACGTTGCAGCCCAGCACTGCCTCTATTACTTTTGAGCCTAGAAGGAAAACATTACTTTATAACTTTTTACAACAAAAAGAGAAAGTGACTAACACAATACATATTTTTCCTCCTGTATGTCCTTTATGTATTACATAACCATACAGGAATGCTATGTTTTAACAAAGGTAGTGCTCAACTTCACTAGGAGCTCAGTGTCCAACTTTAATTCTATACAAAGAATACATTGGCTCTCACTGATACTTTTCTCAGTTTTAATTCAGTTGCAGTGCAGATAAACATATTCAGCACACAGGCGGGTGGGACATCAGTGTACTTTTCCCTCATGTCTTATGCAAACAAGAGAGGGAAGCAGCCGGGCACCGCTTGCGGGCAGTGAATGGAATAACTTGACAGAGTGTCATTCAATAGTTGCACAAGAGTCCTAGGTGGTGCTGCACGTAGAAATAAAGTAGATACCGTATATACTGAACAGTAGAAGAAGGTCTGCCAGTATGATATGTTTTTCTGCACTGCAACTGAATTAAAGCAAAGAAAAGCATATGTGAGCACCCCTTTCTTCTTTCTTCATCATCTAATTATACTTACAATTTATAACTTTACACACAGAAGTCAGCAGAAACAGGTATCATTTGTTTTATCTTCCTTCCATTCTACATTCCTACATTACAAAGTCTGCAGCTCTGAGCATAATATGGAGCTGACATATTCCTTTTAGCAATGATCATGCTTTCTTAGGACACCACCTGAAATACGGTTCTGTCCCACTACATTTGAAGTGGTCATAATAAGTATATATGTCTTCATAGTTTATACAGTAAGTAAACTAAAGACAACATATACAGTCCAAGAAGAAGATTTCCAGCACAGAATATGCAGTAAAACACTATACGTTATCAGTCATCTCATATTAATAGCAGCTTGAACAAGTAATGCCAACATGTTTTGGATCTCCTTGGACCCTTAGTCTAATCTTGGACAACCACATTTATGGCCTTGTTTCAAAGTTCTATTACCTGTCATTCTGGTCATCTCTATCTCTATCTTCTTTTGGTCTTATGTGCACCTAAATTGTAGGGAACCTTTTTAACTCTAAAAGTCAAAAAACATTAAATTCACAAAAATTACCTAAACCTGATCATACCCTATCCAAGCAGCTCACAAGTGTCATATATAAATATACTGGATTTTTCTTTTCTTCAGGAGGAAAGGCTAAATGTACCTCTAGGCACAGTAGGCCTCTGCTTGTTAGTGGCCATAAGGGAAAGCTTTCTATTGAATGGGGTTTTACCAAATAAATGTATGAGTCATGTTTTTATATGTAAATAAAATAAATTTTGTATGCATGTCACATGACTAAACACCCAGATAGGACCCAGGAGGACAGTGCAGTAGGTGATAGATATTGTGAGATGTGCAACCCAAAGCTTTGCTTTGATTTGTAAAAGTAGATAAATATTTAAAAGGAGTACTAGGATACCTTGGTGTTTTTTTATTTTATTTTTTAAGATACCTGTCCCAACCTTCACTTAGCTTAGTGGCAATTTGACATATAGAGCTCTCATTGTGGTCTTCTTCCTGGTGCTGGGTTAGCTCAATGTGTCACATTACCGCTAAGAAAATAATTGGCTGAGGTAGAACATTGCTATGGCAAATGATTGGCTGTGCTGTACTGTGACAAATCGAACCCTGTCACCAGAAGGAGGCTCGCACTAGGGATCGGAGAAGCAATACTGAAGGTACATGGGGAGTGTAGGAGGTGGTAGAAGGTTATTTTTTTTATTTTTTTTATAATGGACAGGCTGGGCATTTAGAAAAAAAAAATCAATGAATAAATATTTCCGGAGTACCCCTTTAACCCCTTAAGGACTCAGGGTTTTTCCGTTTTTGCACTTTCGTTTTTTCCTCCTTACCTTTTAAAAATCATAACCCTTTCAATTTTCCACCTAAAAATCCATATTATGGCTTATTTTTTGCGTCGCGAATTCTACTTTGCAGTGACATTAGTCATTTTACCCAAAAATGCACGGAGAAACGAAAAAAAAAATCATTGTGCGACAAAATCGAAGAAAAAATGCCATTTTGTAACTTTTCGGGGCTTCCGTTTCTACGCAGTGCATATTTCGGTAAAAATTACACCTTATAATTATTCTGTAGGTCCATACGGTTAAAATGATATCCTACTTATATAGGTTTGATTTTGTCGCACTTCTGGAAAAAATCATAACTACATGCAGGAAAATGTATGCGTTTAAAAATGTAATTTTCTGACCCCTATAACTTTTTTATTTTTCCACCTACAGGGCAATATGAGGACTCATTTTTTTGCGCCGTGATCTGAAGTTTTTATGGGTATGATTTTTGTTTCGATCGGACTTTTTGATCACTTTTTATTCATTTTTTAATGGTATGAAAAGTGACCAAAATACGCTTTTTTGGACTTTGGAATTTTTTTGCGCGTACGCCATTGACCATACGGTTTAATTAATGATATATTTTTATAGTTCGGACATTTACACACACGGCGATACCACATATGTTTATTTTTATTTTTTTTTACACTGTTTTATTTTTTTTATGGGAAAAGGGGGGTGATTCAAACTTTTATGAGGGAAGGGGTAAAATGACCTTTATTAACACTTTTTTTTTACATTTTTTTTTGCAGTGTTATAGGTCCCATAGGGACCTATAACACTGCACACACTGATCTTTTACACAGATCACAGGCGTGTATTGACACGCCTGTGATCAGTGTTATCGGCGCTTGACTGCTCCTGCCTGGATCTCAGGCACGGAGCAGTCATTCGCCGATCGGACACCGAGGAGGCAGGTAAGGGCCCTCCCGGTTTCCTGCCAGCTGTTCGGGACGCCGCGGCGGTCCCGAACAGCCCGACTGAGCACCCGGGTCACTTTCACTTTCGCTTTAGAAGCGGCGGTCAGCTTTGACCGCCGCTTCTAAAGGGTTGATACCGCACATCGCCGCGATCGGCGATGTGTGGTATTAGCCGCGGGTCCCGGGCGTTGATGAGCGGGAGCCTGCGCAGGACGTAAATATACACCCTGCGTCGTTAAGGGGTTAAAGGCTAACTCTCATGAAAACTATATTGTTGCTATTGAACTCTTTATGGTAAATAAAAAATATTTCTAATATACTTCATTTAAAAAAATGAAGTTTTCTATGTTTTATTTGTGCTTAAAAAAGCTCAAGAGCACATTTCCCCATATCTTATACACAGACTTTGGACCGAAGTCCAAACACAGAAAGTGCAGCCTGGAGTGCTGAGGGGGGGTGTCCAGCCTCATCCAATCATAGCTCCTCTCACACTTAACTGCCATATGCTGTTGGTTAGACCTCCCCCCCCCCCCCCAGCACTCCAGGCTGCAATTCCTGTGTTTGGGCTTCGGTCGAAAGTCTGTGTATGAGATGGGGGAAAATGTGCTCTTGAGCTTTTTTAAGCACAAATAAGACATAGAAATCTTCATTTTTTTTTTTTTTTAAACAAAGTATATTAGAAATGTTTTTTATTTACCATAAGGAGTGCAAAAGCAAAATTGGATTTAATGAGAGTGGCCATTTAAAATGCTTTCCAGTGTGCAGACAGCAAGTTAAAGAACAGAAAAAACTGAGCAGATTGAAACATAGGTATTTGCATGAAAAGATGCATTATAATACTCTAACTTTTTTTTTATCTAAACATCTTTCATTCTAGGCATTTGTAATTGACAGTTTTGTGGGAAAACTTATGCAAGGAAGGCTGACAATCAATAATTAAGACCACCCACTGGACTCCTAAGCCCAAAATAAGATTTAATTAATAAGTTGCAAGCTATACTTACTCTTTTATCGCAAACATGTATATCAATCTGCTAAGCTTTTCCTGCTCTTTAACATACATGGAGGGTATTTTCAATGTGTTGGGTTCTCCTTTAAGGTGTTGCCTACCCAATGGGCAGAAGTTAATGTGCCAGACAATCTGTGCCTACAGGCTAGTCAGATGTAAATCCAATAGTGTCAGAAGGGATTCCACCAGTGCCAATACGGTCCTGTCAGCTTGAATTACGGGAATACTGATATCCTCAAGTAACTGACCCTTCCCAGTCTTTACTCATTCACAAACATTAATCTTTTGAAAGAGCACGGATTCCCTTCTAATAAACGTTGAATCATTGGATTTGCAGAATACTTTGAAGTTAGACATTGGTTATAGTGTGCTTTAGTGCAAAAGAAGATTTTTTTTTGTATTTGATCAACTATAGATCATGGAAAAATATGTGACGGGACACATAGCTTGATTATAGCCCCGGGCTAAAGATAGTTTTAATCTTCCATTCTTAGAACCAGATCAATAGTGCTGCCATTTATACTCTAGCAGGGGTTAACCAGAGCTCACTATGTTACAGTAAGACACATCCTCTCTATTACTGAAACCGTGTCCCTGTCACCTGCGCCGACTGTTCATCACTGCTTCCCTTTCATGTAGCATGCTTGAGAAAACGGGTTTCCTGCCCTCAATCATTCCCTGCTTATAACTCAATCCCAACCGAAACATGCCATGCAATTTGAAAGCTTTTTCAGAACTTGCTGTAGGAATCCGCTCATGGGGTCAGACTTTGAACACCTGCTGAATATCCCACTTTGATAATATTATTTTGACCCAGAAAGATAAATCATTCCTTTCAGTTGTTTACATTGCGCAGACTGAACCTTTCATATACTATGACCACAAAGTCTACACTAGATAGTCAGCCTGTTTAGAGATAGAAAATAGAAGATTTTCATCTCAAATAAAAGTATCACTAGTAAATATTAGTCCTCGAAATGACCTCTGTTGTTAGGTTGTCAACCCAGACATACAGTAGTGTGCAGCTACCAGGCCCAAGTAAAAAATATGAAACAGGGCTCACTGCTTACCATGGTGGCTTTAATACAAAGGGGACCCCTCAGGGCCCAGCTGCTGTTGTTACCTCTGCACCCAGTAAAGCTACTCTACTAGTTGTCAACATTTTTAGTTTTAGTTTTGCTCAATGCTGTTCTCGTCACATTGGCCTTAGGAAACAAACCTCCTGCCCCCCACAAATATATAGGCAGGGCACACCTGCCTGTACTGTCTTTGACTAAAGTGTATAAGCATACCCAGGTAGTAAGCAAAGTTAAGGATATGGATTTTTAGGCAAGCAACTTTGTTGTGCAGATACTTGAAGGTTCCAAAATGGTTGAAACATCAAAAAGTGGCTAATGGTTTCCTCAGGCATGTGCTGTTAGCTAGGCTGTAGTTTTGGCTTGGGCCAAATAAAGCGCAACTGAGGCTAGTTTCAGGTTAGGCACCTGTATATCTCTCAGTACACCACTATCTTGTATGTGTGAAACTGGCCCTTCTTCTACTAAATGCAACTGCCCCTTTCACTCCAGGAACCCAGCAGCAATGGTCCTCCAGTGCCCAACACCCTAAACCAGGAGACATGCTGGTGCACATGCTGAACTTAAATTGCTACTAGGCCCTTAAGGGGGTACTCGACCCCTAGACATCTTATCCCAAGTCCAAAGGATAGGAGATAAGACGTTTGATCGTGGGGGTCCCGCCGGTGGGAACTACCACGATCACTCCTGCTGCACCCAGTGATACAGGGGTCGGAATATTGTGATGTCATGGCCCCACCTCCTTGTGCCATCACAACCCCCGCCCCCTCAATACAAGTCTATGGGAGTGGGTGTCACAGTCACCATGTCCCCTCCCATAGACTTGCATTCAGGGGGCGGGGCATCACAATACTCTGGCCCCTGTATTGCCCAACATCAGGCACAGAGCAAAGTTCTTTGGATAGGGCATAAGATGTCTAAGGGCGGAGTTACCTAAGCCACATCTCCTTACAGACAGTACCAGCCCTGTCTAGAATAGGGACATTTCTCTACACCTGAAGTCCTGTAATGGAGAACCATCAGATTTAAAAGCTATGAACATCTTTGTGTTGAGTTTTTTTTCTAGTTATTTTGTTTCCTGATTGCAAATGGTAGCAACTTTCTTTTCATACAAAAGCTTTTTTTTTTTACCATTCAGGACACCAATCCTGTTACAACTCCCATAAAGTGAGAATTGTTGGAAGCAATGGAAATAGCCATTGTTTTTTTTTTTTCACTTGCCAGCCACAAAGCCTGTTGCTACAGGAGAAGTTTTGATCATTTTCCAATTTTTCCAATTTGAGACAGCAATCCTGTTGCAACTCTGCAAACACATGGCCAGAGATTTAGTTTAGGAATTATGTGGGCGATTTATCAAAATCTGTCAAGAGAAAAAGTTGCTGAATTGCCCATAGCAACTAATCAGATTGCTTCTTTGATTTTTGAAAAGCCCTCTGAAAAATGAAAGAATCGGTCTAATTGGTTGCTATGGGCAACTTAACAACTTTTCCTCTGGACAGGTTTTGATAAATCTCCCATGACTCTATGTAACCACATGGAGGGACATCATAAGCTCTTTATACAACTATCACTGAATCACCACTGCCTTATGTCTGCTGGCTACAGCGAACACTAGTCCACCAATACCTGCTGTCTGCTTGCTGTCTGAGGCTAAATTGGACTACAGCTTACACCAGCTCAATGGAGGTCAACGCTCCACTTCCTCTGCCAGCACTACCCCTGCATAAGGCAAAAGCAGTAGTTTTCTACATCCTGTATTCCAAATAACATGAATCGTCACGAAAGGGATGTACTGCTACTAACAACTAGGCCTACACATACACAACCTGCCATGATCTCAAAAAAAGGAAAAATACTTCTTCTTCACCTTTTTGAGACACTTGCAACCCCCAAAACAGGAGAATTTTTTATTTAGTTTTTTTTTTTCAACTTTTCAAAATTTCTGTTTTTATCAAAACATTTTCTTCCTCGCTATTTTTAGACACACACCAATCCTGTTACAACTACACAACTAACTAGCCGAGGGCAGTAAAGGGCAAATCAGACCAAAAATTAACTCAACCACAGGACCTTAGCCCGGGGTAAAAAACCTGCAATGGCCATTGCCACCATTGCCTCTTGAGAAAGCCGGTGATACGGCGAAACATGTAGAGGCGGCAATAGTGTGATATTTTAAGCGATACCTGATTGATCAATTTACAGCGGCAACTGCAGGGCTGCAATATTAGAAAGCGGAGAAGTGTTCTCCCTATATATTAAGTGTGTTATATACTTGATCATCAGGTTAGCATTTTTAACCTATTTTTGCATAGGGATTTTCCATTTTAATGAATATTGAATAAAAGTAAAGTTTTAGGGGGGGTTGGATCTGAGTTTTTTTTTTTACCCCGGGCTAAGGCCCTGGGGTTGAGTTCATTTTTAATCCTGTTACAACTCCCAAAAAGTGTGTTTTGTGTTTCTAGTGTGCACTGTGTTTTTAAACAAGTAGTTAGTTTCTATGGGTTACCCCATGTGGCCGTAACTTAGATGTTAACTTAGCCTTAAAACCAGAAGAGAAATTGAGTAAATGATGGAGCTTTGGGGCTTATACCGGGGCTTATTTTGATTTAAATATTTCTTCATTAGTAAATTTTATCCATTACTCAGGCTTATGATTTTAACTCCCACCTTAACCCCTTAAGGACGCAGCCCTTTTTCACCTTAAGGGCTGAGCCCTTTTTCGCAATTCTGACCACTGTCGCTTTACGAATTAATAACTCAAAAACGCTTTTATCGAATATTCTGATTCTGAGATTGTTTTTTCGTGACATATTCTACTTTATTTTGTTGGTAAATTTTCGGCGTTACTTGCATCCTTTTTTGGTGAAAAATCCCAAAATTTCGTGATAATTTTGAAAATGTTGCATTTTTCTAACTTTGAAGCTCTCTACTTGAAAGGAAAATGGATATTCCCAATACATTTTATTTTTATTCACAAATACAATATAACCACTTTATGTTGGCATCATAAAATGGACATATTTTTGCTTTTTGAAAAAATTTGAGGGCTTCAAAGTAGACAAAATCACTGAGATGGGCTAATATGGCAGATGATCCTCAATCCCAGTTGTGCACTCTGAGCTGGGGTGGAGATCCTGCATTTGTGGACCACAATATAGGTTCACTACTGTGGTGGATCTAAACAATGACATTAACTAACCCTCAAAACTGATGTTAAAATTGAGACATTAGCCAGTATATCCTTATATGAAGGACATACCTGAGCCCGCACACCAACGCCAAGGTTTCTCAAATGGTACGGGACCTAACCGCTAGCCTACTTGTGTATGATAGGCAAAACCAGGAACCAAATTACAGCAGTATCCGGTCCGACTTGTATACTGCTCCCAGGTTAACTTCAGTGTGACTATGCACACATACAATAAGAGGGGGAGAAACTGGCTACAAGCCCCACCCTGGTTGGCTAATATAGTGCCAGCCTCACAGGTGAAGCCTTAATGCTACCCAGTATGATGAAAAGGGTGCATTAGTATTTAGCCATCAAAAAACGGCTTATATAGGCTTGGTCTGCAATGGCAAGAGATACTCAACCCCACGTGCAATTGTGCACCTATACTGGGGTGGAGCTCCTGCACTTGTGATCTGTTGCTATGGGCGATCACCAGCATAATATGCGTACAATGGAGGATGCCTGCAAATGGTCACAAGTACCACAAATGGCATCCTACACCTGATAAACGTGTGGATGCATGAAATTTAAACACTAAACAAAATCACTGAGATGGTCTAAAATGGCAGATGATCTTCAACCCCAAGTGCAGTTGTGCACTCTGAGCTGGGGTGGAGATCCTGCATTTGTGGACCACAATATAGTTTCACTACTGTGGTGGATGTAAACAATGACATTAACTAACCCTCAAAACTGATGTTAAAATTAAGACATTTGCCAGTATATCCTTATATGAAGGGCACTTCAAAGTAGAGCAGCAATTTTCAAAAATGTCATGAAAATTGCAAAATCTGAAGGGACAGATGTTACAGAACTACAACTTCCAGCATGCCTGGGCAGTCTAGGCATGCTGAGAGTTGTAGTTTGACAACATCTGGAGGGCAACCGTTTGGGCACCACTGTAACAGTGGTCTCCAAACTGTGACCCTCCAGATGTTGCAAAACTACAACTCCCAGCATGCCTTTGGCTGTCTGGGCATGCTGGGAGTTGCAGTTTGGCCTTCCTAGTGGTTGCCACAGTAAAGATCACTTTACTTTCACTTTCATTTCGTTTCCCTACCTGTGCCTGTCTCCAGCGACGATCCGGAATCCCCACGCATCTTCTCCTCCAGGTACCAGCCTCCATCTTCTCTCCACATTCCCCATGACATCCAGTGGTGGGCAGAACAGGGGGTTGACATGGCAACCCACTGTCCTGCGCTGCCATTGGTCAGAATCAGTTCTGACCAATGGCAGGGGATAGGAGGAGATCGCAGCACTGCGACCTCGGTCCTAGCCCTCAGGATGATCGGGGCTGTCACTGACAGCTCCGATCATCTCTATTTTCCGGGTGATCGGGTCACCAGAGACCCAATCAGCCTGGAATAGCAGAAAATAGCATGTCTGAATTGACATGCAATTTTCTGCGATCGACGACATGGGGGGGGGGGGGGGGGGGTATCTCAGGACCGCCCTGGGCGATGTGCCGAAATGCCTGCTGAATGATTTTAGCAGGCATCCCGGTCCCCAACCGGCTAGCGCAGGGGACCGGAATTCCCATGGGTGTATGCATACGCCCCACGCCCTTAAGGACCCAAGGTTAATGAAGAGGTTAATGCACACCCCCTGGCATTATGACAGGCTTGTAGACATGTGACACATTTTATTATGCTAAAAATATTGTATGATTGTTTTCTATTTTTAAAGTACATAGACTCCTTACAGCAGTCAGCCATGTCTCTACTACCAACCACAACTTTCTTCATGCTTCAGTAAATAGCTTGTGGCAGACACAAGTTGGGTTAATCTAGCCACAGCACAAAATACAGTAATGCATCAAGGTCAGTTTCAAAACAAACGAGAAAAAAAGGCCATTGTGATATCCCTAGGCCGTGTCTGGCTGCTGGTATATGTGAAATGTTAAGAGGTGTCAGTCATGCTCAGGAAATGTTCAACAGTAGGGATGCAGGTCTGATCATTTATCATCAAACAGGAATAACCAGGGAGCTGAGCTGGAATAAAATATTCACAGAGGATAGAAGAAACCAAGCAAACAGAATAGCAATATACTAAAAATTATATATATATGTATATATATACAGAGGCGGCTCTCTAATTAAGCGATTTAGGCGGCCGCCTAAGGCCTCGCGCTAAAAGGTGCCACCCCTGTCCACCCCCCTGTCACCCATGTCCACCCCCTGTCACCCCTGTTCACCCTCCTGTCACCCCTGTTCACCCTCCTGTCACCCCTGTCCACCCCCTGTCACCCCTGCCCACCCCCCTGTCACCCCTGTCAACCCCCCTGTCACCCCTGTCCACCCTCCTGTCACCCCTGTCCACCCTCCTGTCAGCCCTGTCCACCCTCCTGTCACCCCTGTCCACCCCCTGTCACCCATGTCTAGCCCCCCTCAAACCCCCGCCAGTCCAGTGTTTCTCAACCAGGGTGCCTCCAGCTGTTGCAAAACTACAACTCCCAGCATGCCCGGACAGCCTAAGTCTGTCCAGGCATGCTGGGAGTTGTAGTTTTGCAACAGCTGGAGGCACCCTGGTTGGGAAACACCAATCCATACTCATCCCACACCATGGTCAGTTAGGATGTCAGGTGTGTACACTGTCCGTAATAATGTTCTAATAACATGTTCACCCCCCTGTCAACCCCTGTTCACCCTCCTGTCACCCCTGTTCACCCCCTGTCACCCCTGTTCACCGTCCTGTCACCCCTGTTCACCCTCCTGTCACCCCTGTTCACCTCCCTGCCACCCCTCTTCACCCTCCTGTCACCCATGTTTACCCCCCTGTCACCCATGTCCACCCCCCTGTCACCCATGTCCACCCCCTGTCACCCATGTCCACCCCCTGTCACCCATGTTCACCCCCCTCACCTATGTCCACCCTCCTATCATCCCGTCACTCATGTCCACCCTCCTGTCATCCATGTCCGCCTTGTCCACTCCGCTGTCCATCCCTGTCACCCATGTTTTACCCCCGTCTATCCCCATAGTCTACCCTGTCACCCATGTCCACCCTCCTGTTCACCCATCTGTCCCTTTGTTACCCCAGTCCACCCCTCTGTCACTCCTGTCCCTCTTTTACCCCCTTGTCACCCTTGTCCACCCCTCTGACCCCCTGTCTCCCATGTCCACCCTCCTGTCATCCATGTCCACCCCCCCCCCATCCAACCCTCTGTCACCCCTGTCAATCCCTGTCACCCATGTTCACCCTCCATTGTCCACCCCCCCTGACCACATCCTTGTCACCCATGTCCACCCCCTATTCACCCCTTTGTCACCCCTGTCCACCCCTGTTACCACCTTGTCACTCCTGTCCACCCCTCTGTCACCCCCTATGCCCCCGTCACCCATGTTCACTCTTCTACACCCATCTGTCACCCTTGTACACCTCCCTACACCCCTCTGTCACCCATGTAAACTCCTCTATACCCCTCTGTCACCCATGTACACTCCTCTATACCCCTCTGCCACCAATGTACATTCCTTTACACCCCTCTGTCACCCATGTACACTCCTCTACACCCCTCTGTCACCCATGTACACTCCTCTACACCCCTCTGTACACTCCTCTGTCTCCCATGTACACTCCTCTACACCCCTCTGCCACCCATGTACACTCCTCTACACCCCTCTGCCACCCATGTACACTCCTCTACACCCCTCTGCCACCCATGTACACTCCCCTACACCCCTCTGTCACCCATGTACACTCCTCTACACCCCTCTGTCACCCATGTACACCCCTCTACACCCCTCTGTCACCCATGTACACTCCTCTACACCCCTCTGTCATCCATGTACACTCCTCTACACCCCTCTGTATACTCCTCTGCCACCCATGTACACTCCTCTACACCCCTCTGTCACCCATGTACACTCCTCTACACCCCTCTGTCACCCATGTACACTCCTCCTACACCCCTCTGTATACTCTCCTACACCCCTCTGTCACCCATGTACACTTTTCTACACCCCTCTGTCATCCATGTACACTCCTCTATACCCCTGTCACCCATGTACACTCCTTTACACCTCTCTGTCACCCATGTACACTCCTACACCCCTCTGTCACCCATGTACACTCCTCTACACCCCTCTGTCACCCATGTACACTCCTCTACACCCCTCTGTCACCCATGTACACTCCTCTACACCCCTCTGTCACCCATGAACACTCCTCTACACCCCTCTGTCTTCCATGTACACTTCTCTACACCCCTCTGTCACCCATGTACACTCCTCTACACCCCTCTGTCGCCCATGTACACTCCTCTATACCCCTGTCACCCATGTACACTCCTCTACACCCCTTTGTCACCCATGTACACTCCTCCTACACCCCTCTGTACACTCTCCTACACCCCTCTGTCACCCATATACACTTTTCTACACCCCTCTGTCACTCATGTACTCTCCTCTATACCCCTGTCACCCATGTACACTCCTCTACACCCCTCTGTCACCCTTGTACACTCCTCTACACCGCTCTGTTACCCATGTACTCTCATCTACACCCCTCTGTTACCCATGTACACTCCTCTACACCCCTCTGTCACCCATGTACACTCCTCTACACCCCTCTGTCACCCATGTACACTTCTCTACAGCCCTCTGTCACCCATGTACACTCCTCTACACCCCTCTGTCACCCATGTACACTCCTCTATACCCCTCTGTCACCCATGTACACTCCTCTACACCCCTTTGTCACCCATGTACACTCCTCTGCACCCCTCTGTACACTTTTCTACACCCCTCTGTTACCCATGTACACTATTCTACACCCCTCAGTCTTCCATGTAAACTCCTCTACACCCCTCTGTCACCCATGTACACTCCTCTACACCCCTCTGTCACCCATGTACACTCCTCTACACCCCTCTGTCACCCATTTACACTCCTCTACACCCATCTGTCACCCATGTACACTACTCTACACCCATCTCTCACCCATGTACACTCCTCTACACCCCCTCTGTCACCCATGGAAAAAAAAAGTGCTGAGCCTAATAGGTTTGTTTTGCAGGTTTAACGGTGAAGAATTGTGGGTGGAAGAAATTGTCATGATGGCCCGGACCAAATGGAGAAGAGAAGACAGCGACTCAAATTAGTGAAGACGTCATTGGTGAGTTGCTGTATAAAGCAGCACTTCAAACTACATACCCACTGATAAATAGATATAGTGCATTGTGTTTTTTTATTTATATTTACCATTTTTTCCTCTGTGTATATATATATATATATATATATATATACACACACACACACACACACACAGTCATGGCCGTAAATGTTGGCACTCCTGAATTTTTCTAGAAAATCAGGTATTCCTCACAGAAAAAGATTGTAGTAACACATATTTTGGTATGCACATGTTTATTCCTATTATTTGTATTGGAACTAAACCAAAAAATGGGGGGAGAAAAGCTAATTGGACACAATGTCACATCAAACTCCAAAAATGGGCTGGACAAAATTATTGGCACCCTTAAGTTAATATTTGGTTGCACACCCTTTGGAAAAAATAACTGAAATCATTTGCTTCCTATAATCATAAATAAGCTTCTTACACCTCTCAGTCGGAATATTAGACCACTCTTCCTTTGCAAACTGTCCCAGGTCTCTCTTATTGGAAGGGCGCCTTTCCCCAACAGCAATTTTAAGATCTCTTCACAGGTGTTCAATGGGATTTAGGTCTGGACTCATTGCCGGCCACTTCAGAACTCTCCAGCACTTTGTTGCCATCCATTTCTGGGTGCTTTTTGATGTATGTTTGGGGTCATTGTCCTGCTGGAAGACCCAAGATCTCGGACGCAAACCCAGCTTTCTGACACTGGGCTGTACAGTGTGACCCAAAATCTGTTAGTAATCCTCAGATTTCATGATGCCTTCCACACATTCAAGGCACCCAGTGCCAGAGGCAGCAAAACAGCCCCAAAACATAATTGAACCTCCACCACATTTCACTGTAGGTACTGTGTTCTTTTCTTTGTAGGCCTCATTTCGTTTTTGGTAACCAGTAGAATGATGTGATTTACCAAAAAGTTCTATCTTGGTCTCATCTATCCACAAGACGTTTTCCCAGAAGGATTTGGGCTTACTCAAGTTCATTTTGGCAAAATGTAGTTTATCTTTTTTATGTCTCTGTGTCAGCAGTGGGGTCCTCCTTAAATGTCGATGGATAGTTTGCGCTAACACTGATTCTCCCTGAGCCTGCAGGAAAGCTTAACCTGTTGGGGACGGAGGGCGTATGGATATGCCCTCACGTCCCAGTACTTAAGGATGGAGGGCGTACCTGTACGCCTTCCACATTTCCGATCACTGCCACTCGCCGGGCGGTGATTGGACTGAGATGACTGCTGAAATCATTCAGCAGGCATCCTGTGCCAAGGTCCAGGAGGGTCCTGAGACCCCCCTTATGTCGGCGATCGCCGCAAATCGCCAGTGACCCGGAAAATAAGGGAGATCGGGGTTGTCCAAGACTCCCACAATCCACCCCTCCTATCCATGCTATTGGTCATCTAGAAGCGACGGGCGGGGGTTAACTTTTGGTTTCCCCATTCTGCCCACTCACAATAAGCGGGTCAGAATGGGGAAACCAAAGGGGACCGGCGCCGAAGATCCAATTACCCATCTGCGGAGGTGACGATCGGCAGCAGAAGAGGACGGCGATGCAGCTTCCTGGATCCTACGGAAGCCAGTGAGTTGCCTAGCAACATCTGGAGGGCTACAGTTTGAGACCACTATATAGTTGTCTCTAAACTGTAGCTTTCCAGAAGTTGCAAATATACAACTCCCAGCATGCCCAGACAGCTGTTTGCTGTGTGGGCATGCTGGGATTTGTAGTTTTGCAACAGCTAGAGGGCTACAGTTTGTAGATCACTGTGCAGTGGTCTCTAAACTGTGGCCCTCTATATCTTGCAAAACTACAACTCCCAGCATGCCCACACAATAGTTTACTGTCTGGGCATGTCGGAATTTGTAGTTTTGCAACATCTGGAGAGCCATTGTTTGGAGATCACTGTGCAGTGGTCTCTAAATTGTAGCCCTCTAGATTTTGCAAAACTGCAAATCCAAGCATGCCCAAACCGCAAACAGCTGTCTCGGCATGCTGGGAGTTGTAGTTGCGTACCACCAGCTGTTGCATAACTACATCTCCCAGCATGCCCTTCGGCGATCAGTACATGCTGGGAGTTGTAGTTTTGCAACAGCTGGAGGCAGACTGGTTACAAAATACTGAGTTAGGTAACAGAACCTAACTGAAGGTATTCCAACCAGTGTGCCTCCAGGTGTTGCAAAAGTATAACTCCGAGAAAGCACTGTCTGTCAGTGCATTCTGGGATTTGTAGTTTTGAAACAACTGGAGGTTTGCAACATTCCCCCCCCCCCCCATGTGAATGTACACACTTGCGGGTTTATAAATGGTTTCCTGCTTCAAGTTTGGGCTGTGGGAAATTTTCCACTGCAGCGCAAACTCCTAGCGGGGAACTCATCGTAAACCGCCGCCAGTGCGAATGTACCCTAAAAACACTACCCTACACTACACTAACACATAATAAAGAGTACAACACTACATTTACACCCCCTTACACTTTCCCCCCCCCAATAAAAATGAAAACGTATTGTACGGCAGTGTTTCCAAAATGGAGCCTCCAGCTGTTGCAAAACAACAACTCCCAGCATTTCCGGACAGCCACTGACTGTCCAAGCATGCTGGGAGTTTAGCAACAGCTGGAGGCACCCTGTTTGGGAATCACTGGCGTAGAATTCCCCTTTTTCCACCCCAATGCAATCCCTAATTTAGTCCTCAAATGCGCATGGCTCTCTCTCACTTCGGAGCCCTGTCATATTTCAAGGAAACAGTTTAGGGCCATATATGGGGTATTTCCGTACTCGGGAGAAATTGCACTACAAATATTGTGGGGCTTTTTCTCCTTTTACCCCTTACGAAAAGGAAAAGTTGGGGTCTACACCAGCCTGTTAGTGTAAAAAAAAAATAAAAAAAATTACCCTAACATGCTGGTGTTGCCCCATACTGTTTATTTCCACAAGAGGTAAAAGGAAAAAAAGACCCGCAAAATTTGTAACGCAATTTCTCTTGAGTATGGAAATACCCTATATGTGGGCGTAAAATGCTCTGCGGGGGCACAGCATGGCTAAGGAGTGAGAGTGCACTATGTACAGTTGAGGCCTAAATTGGTGATTTGCACAGGGGTGGCCGATTTTACAGTGGTTCTGACATAAACGCAAAAAAATAAATACCCACATGTGACCCCATTTTAGAAACTACACCCCTCATGGAACTTAACAAGGGGTATAGTTCACCTTAACACCCAACAGGTGTTCGACGAGTTTTCGTTAAAGTTGGATGGGAAAATGTTTTTGACTAAAATGCTGGTATTACTCTAAATTTTTCATTTCCACAAAGGAAAATAGGAAAAAAGCCCCCCAAAATGTGTAACCCCATTTCTTCTAAGTAAGAACATACCTCATATGTAGACATCAAGTGCACTGCTGGCGCACTACAATGCTCAGAAGAGAAGGAGCGCCATATGGATTTTGGAGATAAAATTTTCCGAAATTGAAGGCCACGTGTGTTTACAAAGCCCCCATAGTGCCAGAACAATGGATCCCCCCACATGCGACCCCATTTTGGAAACTACACCCCTCACAGAATGTCATAAGGGGCTCAGTGAGCATTTATGCCCCACAAGTATCTGACAGATTTTTGGAGCAGTGGTCCATGAAAATGAAAAATGTAATTTTTCATTTGCACAGCCCACTGTTCCAAAGATCTGTCATATGCCAGTGGGGTGTAAATGCTTACTGCACCCCTAGATTCTGTGAGGTGTGTAGTTTCCAAAATTGTGTCACTGTTCTGGCACCAAAGGGGCTTTGTAAAAGCACGTGGCCCCTGACATCCATTCCAAAAAAATTCTGTTTCCAAAAGCCCAATGGCAGTCCCTCTCTTCAGAGCATTGTAGTGCGCCAGTCCACACATGGGGTATTTCCATGCTCAGAAGAAATGCGGTTACACATTTTGGGGGGCATTTTCTCCTATTACCATTTGCAAAAATGTAAAATTTGGGGGAAAAATGCATTTTAGTGGAAATTTTTTTTTTCATTTACACACCCGATTTTAACAAAGAGTCGTCAAACACCTGTGGGGTGTTAAGGCTCACTTTACCCCTTGTTGCGTTCCTTGAGGGGTGTAGTTTCCAAAATAGTAGGCGGTGTGTTTTTATTTTATATATTTTTTGCTGTTCTGGCACCATAGGGGCTTCCTAAATGCAACATGCTCACCAAAAATCATTTCAGCTAAATTTGATTTCCAAAAGCCAAATGTGACTCCTTCTCTTCTGAGCATTGTAGTTCGCTTGCAGAGCATTTTACGTCCTAACATGGGGTATTTCCATACTCAGAAGAGATGGGATTAAAAATATAGGGGGGGGGGGGGCATTTTCTCCCATTATCCTTTGTAAAAAATTTTAATTTGGGGGGAAAAAAATGAAAAAAAAATTCTTTAATTTACATAGCCGACTTTAACGAAAAGTCGTCAAACACCTGTGGGGTGTTAAGGCTTACTGGACCCCTTGTTATGTGCCTTGAGGGGTGTCGTTTTCAAAATAGTATGCCATGTGTTTTTTTGCTGTTCTGGCACCATAGGGGCTTCCTAAATGTGACATGCCCCTCAAAATCCATTTGAGAAAAACTCACTCTCCAAAATCTCATTGTTGCTCCTTCCCTTCTGAGCCCTCTACTGCGCTCGTTGAACACTTCACATACACATATGAGGTATTCCTTACTCGAGAGAAATTGGGTTACAAATTTTGGGGGGCTATTATCCTTTGTATAAATTCAAAAACTGGGTCTACAAGAACATGCGAGTGTAAAAGATTTTGAATTTTCTCCTTCACTTTGCTGCTATTCCTGTGAAACACCTAAATGGTTAACAAACTTCCTGAATGTAATTTTGAATACTTTGAGGGGTGCAGTTTTTATAATGAGGTCATTTATGGGGTATTTATAATATGAAGGCCTTTCAAAACCACTTCAACACTGAACTGTTCCCTGAAAAATAAAAATTTTGTAAATTTTGTGAAAAATTTGAAAATTTCTGCTGAACTTTGAAGCTCTTTGATGTCTTCCAAAAGTAAAAACATGTTAACTTTATGTGGCAAACATAAAGTAGACATATTGTATATGTGAATCAATCTATAATTTATTTTGAATATCTATTTTCCTTCCAAGCAGAGAGCTTCAAAGTTAGAAAAATGCAACATTTTTTATTTTTTCATCAAATTTTTTAATCTTTCACCAAGAAATTATGCAAGTATCGACAAAAATATACGACTGAATTCCTTTCTATAGGATCAGGGCATGGCATAGATATATAGAAATACCCAGTATGGACTTAAATAAGATGGAATAAGAATCAGAAAATTTGTTCAGCAGCATGACCGATAATGCGGAAGGTGCTTCAAAAGGAGAGGGTGCTTTTTCAGCGGGACGCCCAATGGAGAGATAAAAACAAGAAGAGGGGACAGAAAAAAAACGATTTCTGGACCACAGATTCCGAGTCTAGCGGGTTTGAAGATAAAAACACCAAACGTCCTCCTAAAGAGAATTCAAAGAACATTGGGAAACATTCAGAAGGCTCCAGTGTCGCCCCTTTAATGGCCACACAAGGCGGGGAGGGTCCAGGCAAAGGAGGAAAAACAAGTGGAGGCCAAAAACGCAAGTCGGTCTCCTGGAAGGCTTAGACACTGTTCACATTAACACGGAGAGTCCAGACATGGACCTAAAAATCATTATTTGTCAAATGATGTGCTGGACAATGACACTCCGTCAGTTCTTACAAAGGGGTTAAACTTTTGTCTTGTTGAGGAGTTAGATCAAACTGCATTTGAGGTTGATCTTTTTCAGGCTGTGAGAAAGATCAATTTAAAAAAATGATTTGCCTATAAAGAGGTAAAAGAAAAGAGCAGAGTCGAAGGAGGAGTCCTGGTTAGCATAGGACCCTTAGGGTTCAGCGTGTTAAATGATGCCCTACAGGCAGAATTGGATTGTTTATTTTCTATGATGGATCTTCTCCAAGATAACCAGGAAGAGGGTACTAGTAATGGAGATAAGGAATTTATTGAAGTCCCTCAGTTCATGGGAGGAGCACGTTCCACATTCTGCCCGCCTTTGGTAGCGGGCAGTAATTTGGATCTTTTTCAAAGAAAGGTGCTTGAAGAGATAAAAGCCTTATGTCACCCCAAAGATGCCGACAACCTCTCAAGGGGGGAAAGATCCGCTCTTGATAGATTGCGAAAAAAGGGATAATCATTGTAAAAAAATCCGACAAGGGGGGAAATATAGTTCTTGTGAACAGGGAGGATTATATAAAAGAAGACATTAGACAGCTAAATAACCCCCTACACTATCGGAAGTTAGCCAGTAACCCCCTTGTCAGAATTAATAACAGGTTACAGACACATCTGAGGTCCTATGTTGGAAAAGGCACAATTTCAAAAAGATTGTCTGAAAAACTGCTCCTGAACAATCCCAGAGAAGAGGTATGGTATTTTCTTCCTAAGGTACATAAAACGCTGGAGTCCCCACCCGGGAGACCTATTGTCTCCGGGGTAGGGACTCCAGCGGAATCCCTCTCCCAATATATCGACTGGATACTCCATCCTCTCCTTCCAGAGATTCCAGCTCAAGTGAAGGACACTAATGATTTCCTCCGGGCACTCCGGAATCTCTTTGTTCCAACACAGTGCATTCTGGTGTCAATTGACATTGAAAGCCTCTACACCAGTATCCCACAGGAGAAAGGTGTAGAGGCTATCAGAGAATTTCTGGAGGGCTCTGACAAAAGCCTTAATTTCATAAATTAATAATTAATACTCTCATGTAATGCCTTTACATCCAATAATGATTGAAACACCCAAGTAGGGGGTGTGGCCATGGGGACCCCGGTGGCCTTTCACCCTAGCAAACTTTTATGTGGCCCTACTAGAAAAAATTTCATCTTCTCTGAGAGAAACAAATTTATCGGATCCATAGCCTGTTATTACAGATTCGTTGATGACATTTTCTACGCTTGGACAGGCACAGAGTCCACTTTTGCGGACTTTGTCTCTGCCCTGAATGATGAAAATGATCTAAATCTAAAATTCACTTGGAAAATTGGGTCGCAGCTCGAATTTTTAGACGTAAAAGTAATCTTGTCTCAGGGTGAATTTATAACTCAGGGGTATCGGAAACCCACGGCCTGTAACTCTCTCCTGCACTATAAGAGCTATCATCCGATGCATGTGAAAAAGCAGTCCCTTATGGACAACTGCTCTGGCTTAGGAGGATTAATAGCCGAGAGGAAGATTTTGTTGTGCAGGCTAGAGAGTTAGAGGAAAGACTAAAACAAAGGGGATCCCCCGAAAAAGTTTTGAAAAAAGCTTACCTTAGAGCATACAGTTGTGATAGGAATGATTTGTAATAGTTATGCATTAATAATAGTATGCCTGCACCGAGCAATTGCCTCCCGCTATAGAAGAAATCATAGAAAAAATAACAAATTATATTGTTAAAATTTCATGGGGGGGTGCCATTAAAAGTTATCCTTTATTGATATGCATTAAAATCCACCAATAATTATGTGCATAAATATATCCGCCACCTCAAATAATCAAAAGTATGTGGGATACCATCAAACAACCACCACAATTATGTGGATTTACTCAATACTAAATATTATTAGCACTCAATGCCTGGGTCAAAGTCAAATAATCTACCACAATTTAGTGGATTTACTTAATACTTAGTATATTTGCCTTGATGCCTGGGTTTGTTCCAGGCATCAAGTGCAAATATACTAAGTATTAAGTAAATCCACTAAATTGTGGTAGATTGTTTGGGTTTGACCCAGGCATTGAGTGCTAATAATATTTAGTATTGAGTAAATCCACATAATTGTGGTGGTTGTTTGATGGTATCCTACATACTTTTGATTATTTGAGGTGGCGGATATATTTATGCACATAATTCTTGGTGGATTTTAATGCATATCAATAAAGGATAACTTTTAATGGCACCCCCCCATGAAATTTTAACAATATAATTTGCTATTTTTTCGATGATTTCTTCTTATAGGAATGATTTGCTTAGAAATAAAAAGTTCAAAAAAAAATCAAAATCAAAATCAAAATCATGAAAAGAGAGACAAAACAAAAGAATGGTTCTCTTTTTCTTTTGTCTACAACCCAGTAGCCGAGAAGATTAGAAAAGCCATTAACAACAACTGGTTCCTTTTGCCAAACACCCCAGGTTTAAAGCAATGGTCCATTAATTATCCCCTAATAACTTTTAAGAAACCTAAAAATCTGTAAAATGTTCTGGTAAAAAGTGGGCTGAAAACCACATCAGAAAAAAGCTGGTAGTCAAAACATACGTTAAAGGGGACTTTAAAATGTGGCAGTTGTAATTGGTGCGATTATTGATGCACAGATACGTTTGTCTCCTTAGGATGCATAGAAGTTCCACAAAGGGACTTTGTGTGTTGTCGCATGAAAAACTTTGTCTAGGCCATTCGCTGCAAATGTCATAGATTTTATATTGGGTGTACTACCCGTGCTCTAAACGTTAGATTTTGGGAACGTGTAAATTCCCTTAAAACAGGAAAGGGTTCTCCGAAGTTTATACAGCATGTTAGGGAAGCGCACAATAGTGATCCAAAAACCCTGCACTTCCTAGGAGTAGAAAGAGTTAATGCAGCGAATGGCGTGGACATATGTACTAACTTACTGAAGAGAGAAGGGATCTGGATCCTCAAGACTAAAGCGCTGGGTAATCCAGGACTTAATGATAGACTAGAAATGAACATTTTAATTTGACCTTTTGTTTTTTTTATTGCTGTGAAGAAATGTTCGTTACATGTTTTTATGTATTTACTGTCTTTTCACCATATGTCTAGCATCTAATGGTTTTTGCAAACTGAGATTGTAACACCCTCTTCCGTGACGTGGGCGAGGGAGGTGTACTCACCTGCGCCCAGGTGCCGGAAGAGGCTGGTCTGACGAAGCACTGTCTGATCAGTGCGAAAGCAGCTGTTAACCTATCCGTCCGTGGGTCCTTGGTGTCCCGCTTCTTGAAGATTATGCACTGCACCATTTAAAGATTAAAGCTACCACCTGCAAGTTTCCTAAACTGTGAGTGCTCCCTCTGTTCTTTTCCTATCTTGCTGGATATAAAGTAGAATATGTCATGAAAAATCATTCTCGAAATCAGAATGAAAAGTAAAAGCATCCCAGAGTTATTCATGCTTAAAGTGACAGTGGTCAGAATTGCAAAAAATGCTCCTGTCCTTAGGGTTATAATGGGCTCCATCCCCAAGGGGTTAAATATCTTTGGAACTTGTTTGGGGCTGCTTATCCACCATCCGGACTATCCTGCCTTAACACCTTTCATCAATTGTTCTCTTCCATCCATGCCCAGGGAGATTAGCTACAGTGCCATGGGTTGCAAACCTCTTGATAATGTTGCGCACTGTGGACAAAGGCAAATCTAGATATCTGAAGATGGACTTGTAACCTTGAGATTGTTGATATTTTTGGTTTTCAAGTCCTCAGACAGTTCTATTCTCCTCTTTTTATTGTCCTTGCTTAGTGTGGCACACAATGTTAAGGCTAAGTGAACTTCTCTCCTTTTTATCTCCTTTCAGGTTTGATTTTTATATCGCCCACACCTGTTACTTGCCCCAGGTGAGTTTAAAGGAGCATCACATGCTTGAAACAATCTTATTTTTTAACAATTTTGAAAGATTGGCAATAATTTTGTCCCGCCCATTTTTGGAGTTTGGCGTGACATTATGTCCAATTTGCTCTTTTTTCCTCCTTTTTTGGTTTAGTTCCAATACACACAAAGGGAATAAACATGTGTATAACAAAACGTGTTACTGCAATCATTTTCTGTGAGAAATACTTCATATTCTTTAAAAATGTCAGGGGTACCAACATTTACGGCCATGTCTGTGTATATATGTGTGTGTGTGTGTATATATATATATATATATATATATATACACATACATATATATATATATATATATATATATATATTAGTGTTGAGCGGCATAGGCCATATTCGAATTTGCGAATATTCGCGAATATATGGACGAATATTCGTCATATATTCGCGAATATTCGCATATTCGTTATATTCTTGTTTTATTTTCGCATTTGCGAATATTCGCGCATACGAAAATTAACATATGTGAATATTCGCATATGCGAACATTAGCATATGCTAATTTTCGCATATGTATGCTAATTTTCGCATATGCGAATTTTCGCACGGCAGTCTTACACAGTAGTATTACAGCCTTCTTTACACCACACAAGCTGGAAGCAGAGAGGGATGATCACTGTGAGGTGTACTGTGAAAAAAAAAAAAAAAAAATAACGAATATTCGTAATTACGAATATATAGCGCTATATTCGCGAAATTCGCGAATTCGCGAATATGCGATATTCGCGAATAATATTCGAATTGCGAATATTCGTGAGCAACACTAATATATATACATCTTTGTGTAAAGTCTATAACAGGCAGTAAATGTTACTCTTAAATTTACATAATTCTTCTATTTCTGCACAGGGGTCCCTCAACTTGGTCAATGGTCTCAACTGGAGTTAAGCAAACTTTTTTCAAAAATTAGAAGTTCAGTTCGGCTCGGTTTGACTCAAAACGACAATGAAATAAGCCCCTAAACATGTTTAA
Source organism: Hyla sarda (assembly GCF_029499605.1). Taxonomy (NCBI): domain Eukaryota; kingdom Metazoa; phylum Chordata; class Amphibia; order Anura; family Hylidae; genus Hyla; species Hyla sarda. The sequence continues at coordinate 73,708,903 of NC_079192.1, forward strand.
AACACTGCCTTACAGCTCTAAATCCCTGTCTAACACTGTTAAAAGTGTATTCAAGTAGTTTTCAAGTTTTTTTAAGGATCAGTTATGGCGACATGCGTAACCCATGGTAACTATTCCAGATCCAAAAACTACAAAATGACCCAAAAGGGGGGGGCTATGAGGCCAAAACAATACGATTAACCAAACCCCAAGGCCGTGGCCTGGGGTGCAAAACACCTCAAATTTTTCCCCCTAAAACATAACTTTTAATGGTGTATATCTAAAAGGTAACAATTCCAGAAAGTGATAGTTAAAAAATGCAATGTCACATGGGAGGATAATAGTTATTGGAGCAGCATGGCTTCCAGTATACAGGGCTCTGCAGAAGCCCAAACTTCCCAGTTGTGACACTAGTTAAAACACAAAATTGCTGCCTCTACATGTTTCGCCGTCACACGGCGTTCTCAAGAGGCAATATGTGGCAACATCACTCCAAAATGGCGGCAGGGGGTATTTATAGACCATTCCCCCATCATCATCAGTCAGCGACATCTCTATCTAGCCTATCACAAGTATTCTAGTATTGCTCCAATCACGATCCAATAGATATGATACACTTCCCGAATGCTTCCATGTGGGAGCCAATGGGAAAACCTAGAGAGCTCCTTACCTCATCTTCCCTCATCATTCCGATATGTCATGTGATGGAACTACGTAAGCGGGTTCTTCCGCATCATAACAGTGCACCGCGCACGCGCAGTCTGTTTACCAATATTGCCTTGTCCTCTGTCGGCCGCGAATGAGTCGGCGCATGCGCCCGCACTCAGACACTGTATCGCCTACAGGAGGGCTAGTGCGCATGCTCCTGCACTTAGATGACAGCCTAATATCTATAGTGCAACTGCACTTATATGGAAAGGGGAAGCGAGGTAAAGGAATCTCTAATAGGAGTATGTATAGAGATAAAACCTTAATAGTGATATTAAATAATATTATACTAACCATAGTACATAACAACCATAATGGGTCATATCTTGCGGAATATAAGAAGTAGAGCACTAGTATATTAAATTCCAGAGTAGGTTGGGAATATGTCAACAAGTGAAATAAAAATAAAATGAAACAAAATAAAATAAAATAAAATGAAATGAAATGTGATATAAATGCCCAAAGTGTAAAGATAAAAATAAGACAATAATAATTTATGAATATAAAGTGAATAAACAATCCAACTGTGCAAAGGTGAGTATAGTAATAAAAAATGTATATATATATATATGTGATGAGTGGTGAAAAAATTGAAATTGCAAAAATAGATAAATGTGAAGACATAAGTGTAGAATGAGTTTAGCCACAATTACACACCAATTTTTAAATTGTGATAAGTGCTTTATTTGTGTCTGGCCACATATCGACAAATTCCCAACCCTCCATATGAATATATAGCTCTCAGTCTGAGATGATGATAAAAATATTACAACTAGTAGACTATAGATAACCATTATTTAAATAGATTGCCATTAGGACTGTGAATTTACACAATCTGGATGTAACATAAATAAATCCTGAAACAAAATAAAATAAAAAACAAAAGATATATTTAATAATGCTACAGAAATGCTGAAAAAGAAAACCCTTCATTAAGACCACTTGGCGCCTGACTATGTAGCCTCCATATCCATTTAGCCTCCTCGCGTAGGAGGGACTTGTCAATATCTCCTTTCCGTGGTCCTAACTTCAATTGACATAGACCCACAAATCTTAAGTCGCTGATTCGACCTCCATGTAAAGCTCTCATATGTCTGGATACTGGTGTGTCTTTTCTCGTCCTAATCGAGCTAAGGTGTTGCGATATCCGCTTGCGAAATTCCTGTGTCGTCTTGCCCACGTACCACTTGGGACATGGGCACTGGGCTATATATATGATGTTATGTGAACTACAGTTAATAAACTGTCTGACTTCATATTGGTGGCCGTCCACAGGATTTGTCACTTTTTTGGTCTTATTAATCTGTTGGCAGAAACTACAATGCCCACAGGGGAAACAACCCGTTGTGGTATTCCTCAGCCAACACTGCCTTGTGTTTGTTATGCCCAAATGGCTATGGACCAGCTGGTCTTTTATGCTGGGGCCTTTCCTAAAGGTGATACCAGGAAATTTTCCAATCACCCGTGCCAGATCCTCATCACGTGTGAGTAGATGCCAATGTCTGCGCATTATTGCCATCACCTGATCGGTATGTCCATCGTAAGTGCCAATGCATCTCACTTGTTTGGATGTGTCTGTTGACCGCGTAAAGGTAAGTAGAACATTCCTATCTGCTTGGCATGCCCTCTTATACGCCGTTTTCAAATGTTTACGAGGGTATCCTCTCTGCCTAAATCTCTCATACAAATTTTGACTTTCCCTCTGAAAGTTCCTCTCCTCTGAACAATTCCTCCTCGCCCTGAGGTATTGGCCACCCGGAATACTCCTCTTCAGGGACCCCGGATGCCAACTACCCCAGTGCAGGAGCGAATTGGTAGAGGTGGGCTTGCGGAAAATATCCGTCTGTAGATGGTTGGACTCATCGATATAGATGTTAAGATCCAAAAAATGGATAGATCGCCCACCTATCTCGGAGGTAAAGGCCATCCCGATGTTATTAGCATTAAGTTTGTCAACGAATTCCTGATAAAGGGTAATTGGCCCGTCCCACAACATCAAAATGTCGTCAATGTAGCGACCATAAAATAAAATGTGCTCAGTAAAAGAAATAAACTCATCAGAAAAAACAATAGTGTTCTCCCACCACCCTAAAAAGAGGTTAGCATAATTAGGTGCACAAGAAGCCCCCATAGCAGTGCCATGTGTTTGGTGATAGAACGTGCCATTAAAGGTGAAATAGTTATGTGTAAGAACAAAACTAAGTAAAGATAGAATGAATTGGTTGTGCTCGTGAAAGAGTGTGCTCTTTGTGCTTAGAAATGTTGAAACTGCCTCTATACCTAGCTCATGCCGTATGTTGCTATAGAGGCTCTCCACGTCAAGGCTCACTAATATCGTAGAGTCCGTTACAGTAATATCATTAAGTTTCAATACTGTATCTTTAGTATCTTGTAAAAAAGAAGGAAGTGCAGTGACAAAAGAAGAAAGTGCGTGATCCAGATAGATGCTACCACCTTGTGTGAGACAGTCATTCCCAGAAACAATAGGTCTACCCCTAATGGGATTTGTGTTTTTGTGCACTTTAGGAAGTGCGTAAAAAGTTGCAGTGGTGGGGCGGGGATTGAGCATAGCTTGTAATTCATCTTTCGATATCAGGTTTTTTTCTTTGGCTGAAACGAGAAGTTCTCTATACTCTTTCAAATAGTTATCGGTCGGGTCAGAGGATAACACCTCATATTTGGTTTCGTCAGATAATAGTGACATCACCATTTCAATGTATTTGTCCTTATCCATAAGGACGATATTACCGCCCTTATCGCTCGGTTTAATTATGAGCGAGTCATTACTCCTCAAAGTAGCCAGAGCGTTTTGTTCTTGTGGGGTTAGATTTGAGTTGACCAGTTCTTTGTTAGGGCGGATACTCCCCAGTTCTTTGGTTACAATATCCACAAAGATTTCTATATTGGGGTATTGTGAGAAACATGGGGTCAGCTTAGACTTCGGTTTCATGTTAGTCAAGGGGGCTTCAAATGATGCCGGGGCTCCTTCATTTTCCAACAGTAGTTCGTGCAGCTGATTTCTAACAAATTCATCCTGCTGTAATTGTGTCCTGTCATCACTCTCTCTTAGAAGATGCCATTTATGAAGGGCTAACTTCCGTGCAAATAAGTTAACATCCTTCACCCAGGTGAATAGATCGAATTTAGGTACTGGAGTGAAGGATAGGCCTCTCTTCAAGAGTGATGTTTCGACATCATTAAGGATGTATGTAGACAGGTTGAAAATCTGTAATGTATCACGAACATTGGCACTAGTGTATTCATCCTCTTCCATTATCAGAACATCGCTGGTGGGGGGAATTGTATCCCCGGCATTCCTAAAAAATGCTGGTCGGTGTTTACACTTGTCTGCATGGGGGCTGATGTTGCAGGCATAGGGCCCCTTGGAAATGGGGTACCCGGTGTCATGGCCCCCAGCACATTGTGTGTTCCCTGCCCTGAACTCGTTTGTGTCATTGCCCCATCTGGCATTGTAGACAGAAAAGAAGAGGAGGAGGGCAAGGGTACAATATTTCCAAGCTGAGGGCGTGCTCCTTGGGAGGTGCCCTGGTTTGGAAAGAGGCATGATTGACTCAGGTTGGTAGATGGTCCCAATTGTCCTTGAAACTGCGGTCTAGTTATTGGAGCTGCAATTGGTATGGTAGGGCGTTTGGCCTGAGAGTGTCTAGACTTGTATGGTTTAGTCTTTCTCTTATAGTGAGGACGTTGGGTGTTATTCGAGTCAGACAGGAAGCCTTCTGTTCCTGATGTTTCTGACTCAGAGAAATCTGTTTGTCTCTGAGTTTGTTGATATGAGTAATTAGGTCTATGTTGTGGGCCTGACTTATTAAGGCCCCGGTAGGAATACACCTGGTTGTTTGCAAAATCGGTATAGTCTCTAATGTATTTTTTATGCTTTTTTTCTTTGATTTCGTTTTTAAACTGATCAAGATGAGTCTGTAACTTAGCCTCCAATATAGTGTATTCAGGGTGGGAGGCGAGGCCCTGAATGTGTTTTAGTTCAGCTTCCAATTCGAGACTAACTTTTCCCAGATGCTTCTTCTCGTATTCCAACAAATACCCTATCATTCGTAACGAATTATCTGTGAGCACTTGTTCCCACCCTTTAATAAAGGACTGGTCCTCACGATGTGAATTGGGTACTATAGGGATACGGAGGCCTCTATATACAATACCCTGTTGGGCATAGGTCTCTAGGCTTTTAACTTCCCACCACGACCTAATATACTTTTTATAGGTCTTAGAGACGTTCTTGAACGCCTGTTGTAGATTATTATGTTCAGGTGGTAATTTCTCAGTGGAGAAGACTTGTAGGGCTTCAGCAGCATAACTTTCAGCATTAAATTGTTGTGACAAAAAACCTGCCATAACAATGGCTAGGAAATAATGGGGTCTAATGATGAGAACTAAATCTCCGATACTAATCCAAAAACTACAAAATGACCCAAAAGGGGGGGGCTATGAGGCCAAAACAATACGATTAACCAAACCCCAAGGCCGTGGCCTGGGGTGCAAAACACCTCAAATTTTTCCCCCTAAAACATAACTTTTAATGGTGTATATCTAAAAGGTAACAATTCCAGAAAGTGATAGTTAAAAAATGCAATGTCACATGGGAGGATAATAGTTATTGGAGCAGCATGGCTTCCAGTATACAGGGCTCTGCAGAAGCCCAAACTTCCCAGTTGTGACACTAGTTAAAACACAAAATTGCCGCCTCTACATGTTTCGCCGTCACACGGCGTTCTCAAGAGGCAATATGTGGCAACATCACTCCAAAATGGCGGCAGGGGGTATTTATAGACCATTCCCCCATCATCATCAGTCAGCGACATCTCTATCTAGCCTATCACAAGTATTCTAGTATTGCTCCAATCACGATCCAATAGATATGATACACTTCCCGAATGCTTCCATGTGGGAGCCAATGGGAAAACCTAGAGAGCTCCTTACCTCATCTTCCCTCATCATTCCGATATGTCATGTGATGGAACTACGTAAGCGGGTTCTTCCGCATCATAACAGTGCACCGCGCACGCGCAGTCTGTTTACCAATATTGCCTTGTCCTCTGTCGGCCGCGAATGAGTCGGCGCATGCGCCCGCACTCAGACACTGTATCGCCTACAGGAGGGCTAGTGCGCATGCTCCTGCACTTAGATGACAGCCTAATATCTATAGTGCAACTGCACTTATATGGAAAGGGGAAGCGAGGTAAAGGAATCTCTAATAGGAGTATGTATAGAGATAAAACCTTAATAGTGATATTAAATAATATTATACTAACCATAGTACATAACAACCATAATGGGTCATATCTTGCGGAATATAAGAAGTAGAGCACTAGTATATTAAATTCCAGAGTAGGTTGGGAATATGTCAACAAGTGAAATAAAAATAAAATGAAATAAAATAAAATAAAATGAAATGAAATGTGATATAAATGCCCAAAGTGTAAAGATAAAAATAAGACAATAATAATTTATGAATATAAAGTGAATAAACAATCCAACTGTGCAAAGGTGAGTATAGTAATAAAAAATGTATATATATATATATGTGATGAGTGGTGAAAAAATTGAAATTGCAAAAATAGATAAATGTGAAGACATAAGTGTAGAATGAGTTTAGCCACAATTACACACCAATTTTTAAATTGTGATAAGTGCTTTATTTGTGTCTGGCCACATATCGACAAATTCCCAACCCTCCATATGAATATATAGCTCTCAGTCTGAGATGATGATAAAAATATTACAACTAGTAGACTATAGATAACCATTATTTAAATAGATTGCCATTAGGACTGTGAATTTACACAATCTGGATGTAACATAAATAAATCCTGAAACAAAATAAAATAAAAAACAAAAGATATATTTAATAATGCTACAGAAATGCTGAAAAAGAAAACCCTTCATTAAGACCACTTGGCGCCTGACTATGTAGCCTCCATATCCATTTAGCCTCCTCGCGTAGGAGGGACTTGTCAATATCTCCTTTCCGTGGTCCTAACTTCAATTGACATAGACCCACAAATCTTAAGTCGCTGATTCGACCTCCATGTAAAGCTCTCATATGTCTGGATACTGGTGTGTCTTTTCTCGTCCTAATCGAGCTAAGGTGTTGCGATATCCGCTTGCGAAATTCCTGTGTCGTCTTGCCCACGTACCACTTGGGACATGGGCACTGGGCTATATATATGATGTTATGTGAACTACAGTTAATAAACTGTCTGACTTCATATTGGTGGCCGTCCACAGGATTTGTCACTTTTTTGGTCTTATTAATCTGTTGGCAGAAACTACAATGCCCACAGGGGAAACAACCCGTTGTGGTATTCCTCAGCCAACACTGCCTTGTGTTTGTTATGCCCAAATGGCTATGGACCAGCTGGTCTTTTATGCTGGGGCCTTTCCTAAAGGTGATACCAGGAAATTTTCCAATCACCCGTGCCAGATCCTCATCACGTGTGAGTAGATGCCAATGTCTGCGCATTATTGCCATCACCTGATCGGTATGTCCATCGTAAGTGCCAATGCATCTCACTTGTTTGGATGTGTCTGTTGACCGCGTAAAGGTAAGTAGAGCATTCCTATCTGCTTGGCATGCCCTCTTATACGCCGTTTTCAAATGTTTACGAGGGTATCCTCTCTGCCTAAATCTCTCATACAAATTTTGACTTTCCCTCTGAAAGTTCCTCTCCTCTGAACAATTCCTCCTCGCCCTGAGGTATTGGCCACCCGGAATACTCCTCTTCAGGGACCCCGGATGCCAACTACCCCAGTGCAGGAGCGAATTGGTAGAGGTGGGCTTGCGGAAAATATCCGTCTGTAGATGGTTGGACTCATCACTGCTATGGGGGCTTCTTGTGCACCTAATTATGCTAACCTCTTTTTAGGGTGGTGGGAGAACACTATTGTTTTTTCTGATGAGTTTATTTCTTTTACTGAGCACATTTTATTTTATGGTCGCTACATTGACGACATTTTGATGTTGTGGGACGGGCCAATTACCCTTTATCAGGAATTCGTTGACAAACTTAATGCTAATAACATCGGGATGGCCTTTACCTCCGAGATAGGTGGGCGATCTATCCATTTTTTGGATCTTAACATCTATATCGATGAGTCCAACCATCTACAGACGGATATTTTCCGCAAGCCCACCTCTACCAATTCGCTCCTGCACTGGGGTAGTTGGCATCCGGGGTCCCTGAAGAGGAGTATTCCGGGTGGCCAATACCTCAGGGCGAGGAGGAATTGTTCAGAGGAGAGGAACTTTCAGAGGGAAAGTCAAAATTTGTATGAGAGATTTAGGAGAGAGGATACCCTCGTAAACATTTGAAAACGGCGTATAAGAGGGCATGCCAAGCAGATAGGAATGCTCTACTTACCTTTACGCGGTCAACAGACACATCCAAACAAGTGAGATGCATTGGCACTTACGATGGACATACCGATCAGGTGATGGCAATAATGCGCAGACATTGGCATCTACTCACACGTGATGAGGATCTGGCACGGGTGATTGGAAAATTTCCTGGTATCACCTTTAGGAAAGGCCCCAGCATAAAAGACCAGCTGGTCCATAGCCATTTGGGCATAACAAACACAAGGCAGTGTTGGCTGAGGAATACCACAACGGGTTGTTTCCCCTGTGGGCATTGTAGTTTCTGCCAACAGATTAATAAGACCAAAAAAGTGACAAATCCTGTGGACGGCCACCAATATGAAGTCAGACAGTTTATTAACTGTAGTTCACATAACATCATATATATAGCCCAGTGCCCATGTCCCAAGTGGTACGTGGGCAAGACGACACAGGAATTTCGCAAGCGGATATCGCAACACCTTAGCTCGATTAGGACGAGAAAAGACACACCAGTATCCAGACATATGAGAGCTTTACATGGAGGTCGAATCAGCGACTTAAGATTTGTGGGTCTATGTCAATTGAAGTTAGGACCACGGAAAGGAGATATTGACAAGTCCCTCCTACGCGAGGAGGCTAAATGGATATGGAGGCTACATAGTCAGGCGCCAAGTGGTCTTAATGAAGGGTTTTCTTTTTCAGCATTTCTGTAGCATTATTAAATATATCTTTTGTTTTTTATTTTATTTTGTTTCAGGATTTATTTATGTTACATCCAGATTGTGTAAATTCACAGTCCTAATGGCAATCTATTTAAATAATGGTTATCTATAGTCTACTAGTTGTAATATTTTTATCATCATCTCAGACTGAGAGCTATATATTCATATGGAGGGTTGGGAATTTGTCGATATGTGGCCAGACACAAATAAAGCACTTATCACAATTTAAAAATTGGTGTGTAATTGTGGCTAAACTCATTCTACACTTATGTCTTCACATTTATCTATTTTTGCAATTTCAATTTTTTCACCACTCATCACATATATATATATATATATATACATTTTTTATTACTATACTCACCTTTGCACAGTTGGATTGTTTATTCACTTTATATTCATAAATTATTATTGTCTTATTTTTATCTTTACACTTTGGGCATTTATATCACATTTCATTTCATTTTATTTTATTTTATTTTGTTTCATTTTATTTTTATTTCACTTGTTGACATATTCCCAACCTACTCTGGAATTTAATATACTAGTGCTCTACTTCTTATATTCCGCAAGATATGACCCATTATGGTTGTTATGTACTATGGTTAGTATAATATTATTTAATATCACTATTAAGGTTTTATCTCTATACATACTCCTATTAGAGATTCCTTTACCTCGCTTCCCCTTTCCATATAAGTGCAGTTGCACTATAGATATTAGGCTGTCATCTAAGTGCAGGAGCATGCGCACTAGCCCTCCTGTAGGCGATACAGTGTCTGAGTGCGGGCGCATGCGCCGACTCATTCGCGGCCGACAGAGGACAAGGCAATATTGGTAAACAGACTGCGCGTGCGCGGCGCACTGTTATGATGCGGAAGAACCCGCTTACGTAGTTCCATCACATGACATATCGGAATGATGAGGGAAGATGAGGTAAGGAGCTCTCTAGGTTTTCCCATTGGCTCCCACATGGAAGCATTCGGGAAGTGTATCATATCTATTGGATCGTGATTGGAGCAATACTAGAATACTTGTGATAGGCTAGATAGAGATGTCGCTGACTGATGATGATGGGGGAATGGTCTATAAATACCCCCTGCCGCCATTTTGGAGTGATGTTGCCACATATTGCCTCTTGAGAACGCCGTGTGACGGCGAAACATGTAGAGGTGGCAATTTTGTGTTTTAACTAGTGTCACAACTGGGAAGTTTGGGCTTCTGCAGAGCCCTGTATACTGGAAGCCATGCTGCTCCAATAACTATTATCCTCCCATGTGACATTGCATTTTTTAACTATCACTTTCTGGAATTGTTACCTTTTAGATATACACCATTAAAAGTTATGTTTTAGGGGGAAAAATTTGAGGTGTTTTGCACCCCAGGCCACGGCCTTGGGGTTTGGTTAATCGAACTATTCCAGATCACCCATTTTTTAGGCTTATTCACACCAAAATAAAGTGGCTTAAAGTATCCCTGGTTGTCTGTAGATTCCTGCCAGTGTTAATATGCACACGGAGGCATGGAAAGATGCTGTGGCTTTGTCCCAGCATGCCAAAAAGTATCCCTTTTTTGGGAGTAGTAACATAATTGGCATTCTAAATTAGTGAAGAAGAAATAGCTCTTGTATGAAAAGCAAAAAAAAAATGTACCCCTTTTCTAGGGATGATGGGTTATGTATGTGTGGGCCTGGCTGGAAGTAGTGTGTTGGTGGATTGGAGTTTCTTGTAGTAGCCCGCATACAGCAGGTGGTGGCTGACTGATTAATTGCATACAGCACGAGATAGCGGACTGATGTTACTAGCATACAGCATGAGATGGCAAACTGATGTCACTAGCATCCAGCAGGAGTGGTAGTAGTACTGCCTTATCAGTGGCATCTGGCCTAGGAGGTTTAAATTCCTGACTCATCCATGCCTGATTAATTTTCGTAAAAGTCACCACGCCGCTTGCTGCGCTGAAGGCACACTAGAGGGTGGACACGACAGAACACTCAAGGCGAATTGAGCAAGTTCTGGCCAATGGTCTAATCTTGTGAGCCAGAAGTCCATGGGTCTGGCTGGAAGTAGCAGGTTTGCAAAAGTAAATTTAATTTTGGCCAACAGCCCTGGCTGGGCCATAGGGTAGTTGCAAATGCAACAAATTAGAATTTGGCCAGCAGCCCTAGCTGGCCACAGGGTGTTTGCAAGAGCAAATGCAATGCATTTTAATTTTGCCCAAGCCATGCAGCCCAGGCCTAGCTGGAAAGTCACACTGTGACAACAGAAATGGAGAGAAGCTATTTTTCAGAAAGTATTGCTCCTGGGCTTGGCTATAAGTATTACTCCACTAATCAACTGTGGCATTCTGGGTACGGCTGTCTCAGCAAAATAATGGCAACTAGGTACATGCTACCTTGGCTAAGCACACCCATTAAGTTGCCTGAAGGCTGTGTAGTCCTCAAGATGGTATGGGAGGGCCTGTGCCACCAACAACTTAGTCAGGTAGGTATTGAGGCACACTACAACAGGGTGACTAGGAGAATACCGTTGTCTGGATAACATGGATAACTGATGGGATCGGGGAGGAGGAGAGCATGATGCAGATGAGGCAAATACCAAAAATGTGCTGCCTATAGAAGAGGCCTGGCTGTTAGACAGTTGAGAGAAGCCAGCATGGATTTTTCCAAGCGCTCCAAAAATTTTCCCTTTTTTGGGAGTTGCAACAGGTTCTTAGTCTAGCAAGTGAAGAAGAGGGTATGGATTTTTCCAAGCTTCCCAAAAATTATCCATTTTATTGGGTAGTGTACATGTAGGCCTGGATGAAAGTAGGGTGATGGTGGATTGGTGTTAGGTGTAGTAGCCAGCATACAGCAGATAGTGGTGAGGTAGAGTTATCTATAGCCAGCTGAGAGAAGGCATTGGTGGACTAGGTATACTTCTACCCAGGCTTTGTGATACTTCAGGTGCTGATGTGCAGGCCTAATTCCTAAATTTGAACCCTGCCTGTGCCTCACCTTCTCTCCGCAGAGACGGCACCGTTCCTGCTTACCCGCATCTGGTAACACAGTAAATAATTTTCACATGCAAGGATACCTTAAATAGCTAGGTACGTCAACACCTGACTATACCCCTGTTCTAGAACATTTTTTTCTCAAGCCTTCAGATCCAGCACCAGTATCACCGTCAATTGCTCCTGACCTGCTCCGACCAGAAGGCCTGCTGACATCCTTCTCTTTAAACTCCTCTTCAACATCTCCACCACTTCTTTCAGTTAGCGCTTCTGATGTGTCATCATGGCCTCCTTGTTCCCCAGCACCACATCCACCCAGCATCAAGCCTTCCAGAATCCTCACCACGAGTACCACCAGTCCCACTAGTTCTATGCTCGCCCATTGCAGTCCCTTCCACCACCTCAGCAACATGCTCCAAATGCTGACCATGACCGAATTCCTCCTCGTGGCTAGTGCTATCCCTCTGGGTAGCAGGTAGGAGGGGGAGCAAAGAAAGAGATTAGGAAACAGACCGTCTAGGACAGACAATTCCTTTACCAGATATATTTTTTAAGGATTGTTTTATCTTTTTTGGGAGACTTTTCACCAACCTACTTGTCAACTTTAAGTTTCAATGCTTTGAACTTATCAACACGTTTTTTGACTGGTTGAGTTTACTGCACATTGCTTACTGACAGTGTTTGCAAAACTGTATGAAATGCAACAGACCTCTATTAAAACTAAAGGCTAGATAGCAGATATGTATTACTTAACATGCTTTTTGACTGGCTGAGATTACTGCACAATGCGTACTGACTGTGTTTGTGAAACTATGAAATGCAAAAGACCTCTTTTAACACTACAGGCTAGATATGTATCACTTATCAATACAGTTTTTGACTGGCTGAAAACCTCTATTAACACTACAGGCTAGATACTTATTACTTATCAACACACTTTTTGACTGGCTGAGATTACTGCACAATGCGCACTGACGGTGTTTGCGGAGCTATATAAAATGTAACAGAACTACAGGCTAGATAAAGATCACGTCACTGGCTACTTTAGCTGGTTGAGGAACACTATTCAATTCAGGTATTTGCAGGTACAAGCCTTGAAAACAGCTTTGGATTTGTGGTAACAAAAGATGGGTCCTTCAGAAGCTGTGAGAAGAATGTCCACTTATCTGCTGTATAGGAGCCCCTAAAGGTTTGTATCCTGTTCACACACACACACACACGCACACAAGGTCTCTCTTTCAAATCTGTATCTATCTATATTTCTCTCTATTTCTAATCTGTATCTTTATCTTTCTAACAACTAACTGTCCCTATGTCTGGCTCTATCCCTCTCTCTGTCTCCTCTCTGCAGTAGTTATAAGTGCCCTGAACGCTCTGGCAAACCATATAATAGACCTGGGTTATCATGTGATCTGCTGCTCTACCTACGGCTTGTTCCGCCTGCCAAAAAAAACATGCTTTCTGTTTCTTTTGTGCTATTTAACCCCTTAAGGACGCAAGACGTAAATGTACGTCCTGGTGAGGTGGTACTTAACGCACCAGGACGTACATTTACGTCCTAAGCATAACTGCGGGCATCGGAGCGATGCCCGTGTCATGCGTGGCTGATCCCGGCTGCTGATCGCAGCCAGGGACCCGCCGGCAATGGCCGACGCCCGCGATCTCGCGGGCGTCCGCCATTAACCCCTCAGGTGCCGGGATCAATACAGATCCCGGCATCTGCGGCAGTTCGCGATTTAAATGAACGATCGGATCGCCCGCAGCGCTGCTGCGGGGATCCGATCATTCATAACGCCGCACGGAGGTCCCCTCACCTTCCTCCGTGCGGCTCCCGGCGTCTCCTGCTCTGGTCTGTGATCGAGCAGACCAGAGCAGGAGATGACCGATAATACTGATCTGTTCTATGTCCTATACATAGAACAGATCAGTATTAGCAATCATGGTATTGCTATGAATAGTCCCCTATGGGGACTATTCAAGTGTAAAAAAAAATGTAAAAAAATGTAAAAGTAAAAGTAAAAAAAAAGTGAAAAATCCCCTCTCCCAATAAAAAAGTAAAACGTCCGTTTTTTCCTATTTTACCCCCAAAAAGCGTAAAAAACATTTTTTATAGACATATTTGGTATTGACGTGTGCGTAAATGTCCGAACTATTAAAATAAAATGTTAATGATCCCGTACGGTGAACGGCGTGAACGAAAAAAAAAAAAGTCCAAAATTCCTACTTTTTTAATACATTTTATTTTTTAAAAATTATAAAAAATGTATTAAAAGTTTTTTATATGCAAATGTGGTATCAAAAAAAAGTACAGATCATGGCGCAAAAAAATGAGCCCCCATACCGCCACTTATACGGAAAAATAAAAAAGTTAGAGGTCATCAAAATAAAGGGATTATAAACGTACTAATTTGGTTAAAAAGTTTGTGATTTTTTTGAAGCGCAACAATAATTTAAAAGTATGTAATAATGGGTATCATTTTAATCGTATTGACCCTCAGAATAAAGAACACATGTCATTTTTACCGTAAATTGTACGGCGTGAAAACAAAACCTTCCAAAATTAGCAAAATTGCGTTTTTTGTTTTCATTTCCCCACAAAAATAGTGTTTTTTGGTTGCGCCATACATTTTATGATATAATGAGTGATGTCATTACAAAGGACGCGCAAAAAACAAGCCCTCATACTAGTCTGTGGATGAAAATATAAAAGAGTTATGATTTTTAGAAGGCGAGGAGGAAAAAATGAAAATGTAAAAATTTAATTGTCTGTGTACTTAAGGCCAAAATGGGCTGAGTCCTTAAGGGGTTAACGTGAAAATACAAAAGTTCTGGTTTAATCCGGGTTCGCTGGATTCGTCTCTCTCATCTCTTGTCTCAACGTACAATGCAATATTTTCAGCACACATTGGTCTTTTCTGGACCATTGTAACTTGAAACCATAGTCAAACCATACAATGCTATGGACAGTCCAGATCTGCAAAACATGACAATAGCTGGAAGACCAATCAGAACGGGCATTTCACTGGTAAAACTCCTTTATCACTGAAGTGCATACACTGACTGGCTGTCTGATAGTGCCTCTCTACAGTACAGAGAGGTGCTACATGTTCTGTACTATTACCTTTGCCAGGGTTAGCTGCTCCTGTGGACACCAGATGAGGGCAGCCCCATTACGTTTTTTGGGACACTATGTGTACTGTACAGGACCCTGGAGAAGCTCTTATCCTTTATAAAGACAGCAATTTACCACTTCCAGCAGGTCTTTCTTACCTTTATATGTAAGGTATTAGCTATCTACTCATTTTTTGTTAATCCAAGCAATTTTTTTCTCAATGATTCATATTGAATTTGAATATATACAAAAAACTTAAATGTGCACCGCCATTATAATAAACTTTTCATAAAGATACATATCAAAAGGAATGCACTCCTTTGACACTGCACTCGTGTGTCACGTGACTAAGATGGCCTCATGTAAGTCTTTGGGACTGTCTTGCTTACATTGTCTATCTTGCTAACTCATTCTAATGATTGGTTGGGTTTAGCGTGGGTGAACCTGTCATCAGTTTCCATACAATGTGCAATAAGTTCATATTCATTTTGTGTTATTTAGAAAAAAAAAGTAAAAAAATAAAAGTTATTGTGGTTAGACAAGGAATTGTAATTTAAGGCTAGGGAGATATTCTGGGTGGAGATTCCATCTGTAGCGGGCACAGGCAAAACAAGCTTTGAGATGTGCCATCTCCACAGACGGCAAAACATTTCCAAGCGTATACCGCTAAAAGAATAAACATGTTCATTCTTTTAGTGGAGTTTATTATGCAGAAATTCCACTGCGGAACGTGCACTGTGAAAGTCTGTAGTCTGAATGGTGCAGCACAATCCTATTGAAAATAATGGGAGGCTACTTCACCACATTTTTTCAGAAATTTGGAGTGGAATTTTACTCAGAGAATACATAGTGTGAATGAATGGGCCCTCAGTTTGTTCCCAGCGTTGTTTTTTTTTTTATTTTATTTATTTTTTCCATTTGTTTTCCTTTGGAAAAGTAATAGACTGTGTAATTTTACAAATCTGTCCACACTTATGCATAGGACTGCAAATAAACTTAAACTGTCCTATTAACATATGTTTATCATTGACATTATTTACTGTACTTATACTACACTGGTTTCCTTCCTCTGCTGTTATATGTGTCAACATATGTCATATCTAGGAATAAAAAAAAATAAGCATATTTTGCCTGGAACCCCTCTAAGGGTAAGTTTCTTATTACAACAATTATCTTATTACCAAGAAACAGAACTCTGTCATGGGTCCTAAGATATGAAAACCCATTACCAGACTGGAATTCGATTCCTTCCTTCAGCAAGTGGAAATCCAATCAAATAGTTCAAGGATGAAAGGTTTTCTCAACCAACTCCCTGTTGTGTTAAATAGAAAAAAAATATGTCTAGAAAATGTTGCACGTGCCGCTTCCTAGACACGATTAGAAGCCCTGTCTAAACAGTTAACAATGCAAAGTGCTAACCCGGAAAATTCAATTTTGCAGGATGAAGAAATTATTGATAGCTATTCTAAAAACTTTGAGTTCCTTTGTACTTTGACAATTATGTTTTCCTTGATTAACCCTTTATGTGCTCCAGTCTTTTGAGTAGTATGTTCGGGAAGTCAGAGGTTTGCTGGAGCAGATGCAGCAATGGCTTATTAATGAGCAATAAGTTATTGTTAATGTTATAAACTACAGAAGAAATTCTAGGGCTAATGTAACTTTCAAGATGAGCAGAGCAGACATATTCTCTGCCCAAACCACTCTACCTGCTTACTTGGATTATCCACCCTAAATGGCAGCTCCCAACTGGGCGACAGTCCCTATACTCACTTAGTGCTCGGTACATAAAGGTTAAGCAGGCCAGGTCAGCAACACATGGACACATCAGGAGCCAAATCAGAATACCAGAAGTAAATCCAGGGACATGCCAGAGAATCAAAACCAAGAAGACAAGACATTCCAAAATTAGTAGGCAAAGGCAAGTCAGGTCAGGGCAGATACTCCGGAAATGCAAGGAGCACAGGTAATGAGGGGCACAACAATCACAGGTGTCTGAGCATATCAGACCCCTGTTTAAATATTCTTCCTACCTGAAGGTGTGAGTGCCTGTGTCACTGCAAATTGGTGCTGCTCTGATTCGCTACATTGCATTCCCCTGCTTGCTGATCTTTTCCCAATGGTTCTTCCGAAAATTAGTCAGTCTCTTGGTAGCTTTCAGAGATCACCTGTAATCTGTACGGAACATTAATGCAAGTTGCCAGTTTTTCAGCAATGCCTCCACAGGGGAAATTAAGTATTGCATGAAGCTCTTCGAAATCAATGAATGAAGTCCTCCAAAAACAGACACTTTTTGTAGTCATTCTCTATCCAGCTTATTTCTATAACAGAGGACTCTAATAATGAATATGAAGATACTGTTTGCTTCCTAAACCAGATTAGAAGCCCATAAGTCTGTGTACATCTGTGTTGGTATATTTAGTGCATTTTGTTGTGTGTTTGTTTTCTCTTTCATTAAAATGTTTCATATTTATTAAAAGAAATGCTCTTCTAATAATGGACATTCAAGTTTTCTGTGTAAGAAATTGCTAAAACGTCCACTTATATGTATGACCCACTGTAATGACCCTGTATGAGAATATTAGATTACACCATTGATCACATAAGTTAATGCCTAAAGCCATCCCTCTAAATATTTAATAACACAATTCATGAAGTCAGCTCTTGAACCCAAAGCCAATGACCCCCTAAAACTAATTCAGGCCGGATTGATTAATTTCTGCTTTAAAGAAAACAACCTTATATCTGTCACTGGCAAAACCATAAAAAGCTGAAGAATTATCATTGTCCTTCACCTGCTCGGTTGTCAGCGGTGCAGCGCGCACAACACGGCAGTCGGCATAGCAGGGATGGATTTGGACTCAAAAGCTGAATTATGATAGCATCTTTCCATTAAAGGATTTTGAAAACCATAAATAAAGATTAGGTGAGACAAACATAGATTTCGCCGTCAAATCCACTGATTACTTTTTCGTTGGGAGTAATTATATTGTCAGGGGAGCCTGAGGACATTAAAGGCCTAAAGACATGTTCCAAGACAAGATAATGATAGCAAAGTGTCCATTTGTTTATAATTCCCAGGTCTTTCAAAATTGTTTGACTATAGTAAAAGGTGGAAGACTGCAGCAGTGATAAACCTTGTTGGAGATTGCAGGACCTGCATGCATTGCAGAATAAATTATCAATTATAGGACCAGTCATTGTGGGATCTAAGTTGTCTTCTCACTGTAACAGACGTCCTTGTAGGGGGGAATCTGTGTAAATCATTTACTTGCTTTCATGCAAACACTTCCATGTAGGTTTTCATTTTAGGATGGAGCTGGACCTTTGTCCTTGGCTACTGCCATATGGATAATGTTTATTTATTTAGTTAGTTAGTTAGTTAGTTAGGTGATTAATTATTTATTTATTTTTGTTACATTTCAATAATGTTAACAGTTGACTGCATCTAACTATACAACATTATGGATGTCATATGTGTGTGTTGTCAAGGTCTAAACTTGAGAACATGTAGGAGACAGTGAGGGAAGAGGTGTTGTATATTTACAACCATGTGAGAGGTGGCTTTAGCTTCCAAATATTTATAGGACTCTTAATATCATCATGATCCTGCATCCCTGATTCTGGCTGAGTGGAGAAGGAGGAGCTGCTTGAGCTTGGAACAGGAGTCATTGCTATAGGGGAACCATCCAATTTAAAGGTATACGTTGCAGCAAAACAGATACTGTTAATAGCAATGGAATGTAGAATAGTGGACTGAGATGGATATCAGAACATGGGGTGATATAAATATTATGCTTTCATACTTCCGTAAAGCTATAAACAGCCCCTGAAGTGTTATACATGTGTGGCTATCAATTCACCTGGAACAAGAAAGAATGCTTCAGACTCTGGGTTATTGAAAGGACAATATCCTATCCTATCTAAAGCATGACACCGACAGGAAGGTGATGAACTCAACACCATTGTTTTCAGATTGTAAAGGAACTGTTCTGATTGACTAAGACAGTAATCTGAAGGTGTTCAAGAGCTGAACAATGGATGGGCTACATACAGTATACTGTATATGTGGCTGATATAAGTCTACTAACAGATGACTTGTTAGGCACTTTCAACCTCTTACTAAAACCGTTCCTACCAACTTTGTGTTTTCTTGTATCACTGTGCCCACCTAGATTTATCTTCTGTTATTTATCTAGTTTGTAATAAACCCTTTAAAGATCCAGAAGTTCTGAATATATTATTAAAGCTCCCCAAAACCAAGCAGATTCTACAGATATGTGTATTTAGTAAACAACGTGTGCCCAAATCTGTCTGTATGGTCAATTTAAGCATAGAATGGAAGCCGCACGTCTAAATAATGGTTGTTTATTTACACAATGGTTACAAGTTTAACGACATTGGACGTAAATGTATGTCATGGTGCTGTGGTACTTAACGTCCCATGACATTCATTTACATCATGAACATGACCGCGAGCACCAGACCAGTGCTCATGTCATGCGCGGCAGGTCACGGCGGACATCAGCGATGCTGGAGGGATCATATGTAATGGTGGCCAGAGGTCTCCTCACCTGCCTCAGGCCATCTCCTGGGGTCTTCTGCTCTGGTCTGAGATTGAGCAGACCAGAGCAGAGGATGACCGATAATACTGATCAGTGCTATGCATAGCAATGAACAATATTAGCAATCAAGTGATTGCTATAAATAGTTCTCTATGGTAACTATTAAAGTATATAAGAAAAGTTTTAATAAAGTTTAAAAAAAAGTTAAAAAATTAGAAAAATCCCCTCCCCCAATATAAAGGTAAAACATCCTTTTCTCATTTTACCCCGAAAAAGGGTAAAAAATAAATAAATTAATAAACATATTTGGTATCGCCACGTGTGTAAATGTCAGAACTATTAAAATACAATGTTAACTATCCCGTATGGTAGGATGCTTTTTTGTCACATCATATTCCCAAAAAAAAATAAAACGATAAAAAATGTATTAAAAGTTTTATATAAGCAAATGTGGTATCAATAAAAAGTACAGGTCACGGCACAGAAAAGGAGCCCTCATACCTCCACTTATATGAAAAATGAAAAAGTTATAGGTCATCCAAATAGAGGGATTTTTAACGTACTAATTTGGTAAAAAAGTTTGCGATTTTCTTTAAACGGTACAATAATAGAAAAGTATATAATCATGGGTATCAGTTTAATCGTATTGACCCACAGAATAAAGAAAACATGTAATTTTTACCGTAAATTGTACAACGTGAAAGCGAAACCTTCCAAAATTTGCAAAATTCCGGTTTTCTTTTCAATTTCGCTACACAAATAGTATTTTTTGGATGTGCCATACATTTTATGGTAAAATGAGGGATGTCATTACAAATGACAAATGGTTGCACAAAAAACAGGCCCTCATACTCATCTGTGGATGGAAATGTAAAAGAGTTATGATTTTTAGAAGGGAAGGAGGAAAAATTGAAAAGGCAAAAATAAAATTGGTGGTCTGGTCCTTAACCCCTTAAGGACCCAGCCATTTTACACCTTAGGACCCGGGCAATTTTTGCACATCTGACCACTGTCACTTTAAACATTAATAACTCTGGAATGCTTTTAGTTATCATTCTGATTCCGAGATTGTTTTTTCGTGACATATTCTACTTTAACATAGTGGTAAAATTTTGTGGTACCTTGCATCCTTTCTTGGTGAAAAATCTCAAAATTTGATGCAAAATTTGAAAATTTAGCATATTTCTAACTTTGAAACTCCCTGCTTGTAAGGAAAATGGATATTAAAAATATATTTTTTTATTCACATATACAATATGTCTACTTTATGTTTGCATTATAAAATTTACGTGTTTTTACTTTTGGAAGACATCAGAGGGCTTCAAAGTTCAGCAGCAATTTTCACATTTTTCACAAAATTTCCAAACTCACAATTTTTCAGGGACCAGTTCAGGTTTGAAGTGGATTTGAAGGGTTTTCATATTAGAAATACCCCACAAATGACCCCATTATAAAAACTGCACCCCTCAAAGTATTCAAAATGACATTCAGTCAGCGTTTTAACCCTTTTGGTGTTTCACAGGAATAGCAGCAAAGTGAAGGAGAAAATTCACTATCTCTATGTTCTTGTATACCCAATTTTTGAATTTTTACAAGGGGTAAAAGGAGAAAATGTATTGTTCTTTTTGTAGCCCAATTTCTCTCGAGTAAGCACATACCTCATATGTCTATGTAAAGTGTTCGGCGGGCGCAGTAGAGGGCTCAGAAGCGAAGGAGAGACAAGGGGATTTTGTAGAGTACGTTTTTTTTAATGGTTTTTGGGGGGCATGTTGCATTTAGGAACCCCCAATGGTGCCAGAACAGCAAAAAAAAAAACCACGGCATACCATTTTGGAAACTAGACCCCTTGAGGAACGTAACAAGGAATAAAGTGAGCCTTAATACCCCACAGGGGTTTCACGACTTTTGCATATGTAAAAAAATAAAAATAAAATTTCACTAAAATGTGTGTTTCCCCCCAAATTTCACATTTTTGCAAGGGTTAATAGCAGAAAATACCCCCAAAAAATTGTAACAGCAAAAAAAAACACATGGCATACCATTTTGGAAACTAGACCCCTTGAGGAACGTAACAAAAAATGAAGTGAGCCTTAAAGGACAACTGTAGTGGTCAAAAATTCCTGCCCAAATGTTCCCCAAACAAAAGTTATACAATTCAGTCAGTTAGTTCTATTTACCTATATGCAGCCGTTTCTGAGATATTAGAGTTGCCAGCATAGCCCAGTAGTCCTTCGTCCGTCCCCTATTCATTACATTGCAGCCGCCATCTTGGGGACTTAGATCTCTTCCTCCCAGCAGTGTTTGTGCTCCCCCTAGCCTCTGACAGGTCCTCCCTGCTTATGCATATGCATGAGCGGGTGCTTTCTGAGGTAGCCATAGGCTCATCCTCAGAAACGCCCCTATCTATAAGATTCAAGCAGGGGGAGAATGAGGACGTCCACAGCTCCTCCCCCCTCCCCTGCTCTGTCTACATAGGACCTCACTTATCACGGGGAGGTTTCAAGTTTTCATGGGGGAAACACAGAGCAAACCACAGAGCAGGGAGGGGGGAGGGGAGGACGTGTGTGTGAAGGAGACATATTACACTGCACGGGCTGGTGGTGTATAGACTACAGGGAATAAATATCATACTGGAGATGATTTTGTGTGTGAGATGGGGGGGGGAATACTGAATGACACATACTGGGAGTTGTAGTCCCTGTTATTTCCCCCAGGAAACTACAGAGATACAATAGAGGTGTTGGTGACATACAACTCCCAGGAGACTACAGAGATACAATATAGGTGTTGGTGAACTACAACTCCCAGGAGACTACAGAGATACAATACAGGTGTTGGTGAACTACAACTCCCAGCCAGGAGACTACAGAGATACAATATAGGTGTTGGTGAACTACAACTCCCAGGAGACTACTGAGATGCAATAGAGGTGTCGGTGAACTTCAAATCCCAGGAGACTACTGAGATACAATATAGGTGTTGGTGAACTACAACCCCCAGGAGACTACAGAGATACAATAGAGGTGTTGGTGAACTACAACACCCAGGAGACTACAGAGATACAATAGAGGTGTTGGTGAACTACAACTCCCAGGAGACTCCTGATACAGTAGAGGTGTTGGTGAACTACAACTCCCAGGAGACTACTGATACAATAGAGGAGTTGGTGAACTACAAATTCCAGGAGACTACTGAGATACAATGGAGGAGTTGGTGAACTACAACTCCGAGGAGACTACTGATACAATAGAGGTGTTGGTGAACTACAAATCTCAGGAGACTACTGAGATACAGTAGAGGTGTTGGTGAACTACAACTCCCAGGAGACTACTTGTGTGATTGAGTGTATACAGGAGAGCCGAGTGTGATTGTGTGTCTCTGCTCTGCTGTATACACTCGATCACACACTCAGCTCTGCTGTATACACACGATCACACACTCGGCTCTGCTGTATGCACCTGATCACACACTCGGCTCTGCTGTATACACACAATCACACACTCGGCTCTGCTGTATAGACACAATCACACTCGGCTCTCCTATATACACTCGATCACACACTCAGCTCTGCTGTCTACACACAATCACACTCTCGGCCCTGCTGTATACACACATTCACACACTCGGCTCTGCTGTATACATATGATCACAAACTCGGCTCTGCTTTATACACTCAAACAGCAGAAAGCTGTCACGGCATGCTTGAATGTCTAGTCTTACAACAGCTGGAGTCACCTCTGCAACTCCAAGCATGCACATACAGCAGAAAGCTGACAGGGCATGCTGGGATTTGTAGTCTTGCAACAGCTGGTGGCACCACTGGAATTCCCAGCATGCCCAAACAGCATATAAAATAACTGGGCATGCTTGGAGTTGTAATTGTGAAAAAGATGGAGGGACCCCTATCAGGACAGTTTTATAGACAAACAATTATGGTTTTTTTTTAACCATTTTTACTTTCACTATCCACTCTCCAGTGCCCACACTGATTCTGCTGATTCTAGCTATGCAGACTGTCTGTCTACAGTGAGCACGGAGGCAGCCTGCTTCATCACTGGACAGGAGCCAGCATGGGGAGGGGGAGATGAGCAGAAGGGGAGGGTGTATGCATAGGGAAGGGAGATGTGGGCGTTACAATATAATAATTTGCTCGGGGGGATAGAACAGGGGGAGGGCAGCAGCTTACAAGAAGTAAGCACAAGGCATGATGGGAGATGTAGTTTTGATGGGGGAGACATCGTTGGAAAGGTCTTTCAAAGACCTATTAAATGAGGTAAAAAAAAGTTTTTTTGCCCAGCACTGAAGATGTCCTTTAATACCCCCACAGGGGTTTCACGACTTTTGCATACGTAAAAAAAAAAAAAAATTCACTAAAAGGTTTGTTCCCCCCCCCAAATTTCACATTTTTGCAAGGGTTAATAGCAGAAAATACCCCCCCAAAATGTGTATCCCCATCTCTTCTGAGTATGGAGGTACCCCATAAGTTGACCTGAAGTGCTCTACGGGCGAACTACAATGCTCAGAAGAGAAGGAGTCATATTTGGCTTTTTGAGAGCAAATTTTGCTCGGGGGGGGGCATGTCTCATTTAGGAAGCCCATATGGTGCCAGGACAGCAAAATAACCCCCGCATGGCATACCATTTTGGAAACTAGACCCCTTGAGGAACGTAACAAGGCGTAAAGTGAGCATTTACCCCCCACTGGTGTCTGTCAGATCTTTGGAACAGTGGGCTGTACAAAATTTTTAATTTGCACAGCCCATTGTTCCAAAGATCTGTCAGACACCAGTGGGGTGTAAATTCTCACTGCACCCCTCATTACATTCCGTGAGGGGTGTAGTTTCCGAAATTGGGTCACATGTGGGGGTTTAGTTTTTTTTGCGTTTGTCAAAACCGCTGTAACAATCAGCCACCCTTGTTCAAATCACCTCAAATGTACATGGTGCACTCTCCCTTCTGGGCCTTGTTGTGCGCCCCCAAAGCACTTTGCACCCACATATGGGGTATCTCCTTACTCGGGAGAAATTGCATTACAAATTTTGGGGGGCTTTTTTCCCCTTTACCTCTTGTCAAAATGAAAAGTATAGGGCAACACCAGCATGTTGGTGTAAAAAAATTATTTTTTTACACTAACATGCTGGTGTAGACCCCAACTTCACCTTTTCATAAGGGGTGAAAGGAGAAAAAGGCCCCCAAAATTTGTTAGGCAATTTCTGCCGAGTACGGCGATACCCCATATGTGGTCCTAAACTGTTGCCTTGAAATACGACAGGGATCCAAAGTGAGAGCGCCATGTGCATTTGAGGCCTGAATTAGGGATTTGCTAGGGGTGAACATAGGGGTATTCTACACCAGTGATTCCCAAACAGGGTGCCTCCAGTTGTTGCAAAACTCCCAGCATGCTTGGACAGCCAACAGCTGTCCGGCAATACTGGGAGTTGTTGTTTTGCAACAGCTGGAGGCTCCATTTTGGAAACAGTGGCGTACCAGACGTTTTTCATTTTTATTGGGGAGGGGAGGGGGGCTGTGTTAGGGGTATATGTAGTGTTTTTTTACTTTATTTTGTGTTAGTGTAGTGTAGTGTTTTTAGGGTACAGTCACACGGGCGGGGGATTACAGCGAGTTTCCCGCTGTGAGTTTGACCTGTCACGCAAAATTTGCTGCATAGCAAACTTGCAGCCTGATACTCACTGTAAGGCCCCTGCCCATGTGAATGTACCCTGTACATTCACAGGGGGGGGGGGGGGGGGACCTCCAGCTGTTGCAAAAATAAAACGCCTAGCATGCACAGTCTATCAGTGCATGCTGGTAGTTATAGTTTTGCAACAGCTGGAGGCACACAGGTTGGAAAACACTGAGTTAGGAAACAGACAATGTTTCCCAACCAGTGTGCCTCCAGCTGTTGCAAAACCACAACTCCCAAACATTCTCAGGCATGCTGGGAGTAGTAGTTCGGCAACATCTTTAGAGCCAGATGTTGCCGAACTACAACTCCCAGCATGCTTGGAGTTGTAGTTTTGCAACATCTGGAGGACTACAGTTTGCAGACCACTAATACAGTGGTTCCCAATCTGTGCCCTTCCAGATGTTGCAAAACTACAACTCCCAGTATGCCAAAACTGTCCAGGCATGCTGGGAGTTGTAGTTCTGCAACATCTGAAGGGCCAGATGTTACAGAACTACAACTCCCAGCATGCCTGCACAGTAAGGGCATGCTGAGGATGTGTAGTTTTGCAACATCTGGAAGGGCACAGTGGTCCCAAAACTGTGGACCTCCAGAAGTTTCAAAACTGCAACTCCCAGCATGCCCAGACGCCAAGGGCTGTCTGGGCATGCTGGGAGTTGTAGTATACAGGGTCCCAATACAGCAATGCATGTCGCTTTACGGCGACGTGCATTGCTGTAAAGGGCCCGACCGCGGCTGAAGATCTACTCACCTGTCGCCACCGCCGCCGCCATCTTCCTCGCCGGGATCTGGGTCTTCAGGGACGAGGTAAGTACCGGGGCCGGTCTCCACTACTCCCCCGTCCCCCGCCGCGTCCTCCGGTCTTCCTCCCGTCCTCTCCGGACTTCAAGGGTCCGGGCAGGGCGGGAGGAAGTAACCGCCCCCCCCTGCGATTGGTCGGTTAGTTAACCGAAGAATTGCAGGGGATCGGAGGAGGTGGCAGGCTTGCCACCTCACTCCTATTCTTTAGCATGGTCCTGGCTGTCTGTGACAGCCGGGATCATGCAAAATTACCAGGCGGTCGGGTCCCAGAGACCCGATCAGCCCGGTATCGCCGCAGATCGCAAGGGCGATTTCCATACATGGCCCCCCTCTGCGTTTGCCCTGGATGCCTGCTGAAGCATTTCAGCAGGCATCCGGTTCCGATCTCTGCGCGCGGCAGGGACCGGAAACCGCCAGGACGTACGGGGACGTCCTGGTCCCTTAAAGCCCAGGGTGCGGGGATGTACCCGTACGTCCTGGGTCCTTAAGAGGTTAAAGGGGTACTCCTGTGAAAACCTTTTTTTTTTTTTTTTTTTTTTTTAAATCCACTGGTGCCAGAAAGTTAAACAGATTTGTAAATTACTTCTATTAAAAAATATGAATCCTTCCAGTACTTATTAGCTGCTGAATACTACAGAGGAAATGATTTTCTTTTTGCAACACAGTGCTCTCTGCTGAATCACGAGTACAGTGCTCTCTACTGACATCTCTGTTCATTTTAGGAACTGACAAGAGCGGCATATGTTTGCTATGGGGACTTTCTCCTACTCTGGGCAGTTCTTAAAATGGACTGAGATGTCAGCAAAGAGCACTGTGGTCATGATGTCAGCAAGGAGCTCTGTGTTCCAAAAAGAAAATAAAAAAGTACTGGAAGGATAAAGATTTTTTAATAGAAGTAATTTACAAATCTGTTTAACTTTCTGGCACCAGTTGATTTAAAAAGAAAAAGTTTCCACCGGAGTACCCTTTTAAGGCCAAAATAGGCTTGGTCCTTAATGGGTTAAACAAAAGTATTTTAAGGAGCCGGACAATTTTCGTATTTTCCTCTTCCCCTTCTAAACACACTTTCAATTTTGCACCTAGAGACCCACATAAGGGCTTGTTTTTTGCTTGTCACCAATTTTATACATAATCTGCGACAAAACAAACTAACTTATTTGTGGGGTGAAATAAAAAAAAAAACATCATAATAAGGATACCCAATTTATGTAGGTTTTATTTTATTTTACTACTTTAAAAAAAATCCTAACTACATGCATCAAAATTAGTATGTTTAAAATTGTCATCTTCTAACCCTATTATTTTTACTTTTTCTGCAGACAGGGCTATATGAAGGCTCATTTTATGTGCTGTGGACTGTAGTTTTTATCAGTACCTTTTTTTGTTTTGATGGGACTTTTTGATTGCTTTTAATACATTTTTTATGGTATATGAAGTGACCACAAATGCACAATTTTAGACTTTGATATTTTTTTACGTGTACATATGATTATGATTATTTACATTATGTTATTTAAAAAATGGGAAATGGGGGTGAATCACTTTTATTAGGGGAGGGGCTTATTCACATTTATTACGTTTTTTTTAAAATACTTTTTACTTTTTTTTGTCCCCATAGAGGGCTATAACATGCAATCTTTGATTGCATATACTGTTCAATGCTAAGCTTTGGCTTAGCACTGACCAGTGTTATTGGTTCACTGCTACTCCAGCCTTCAATGGCTGGCTGGGAGCATCAGAGCACAGATCGGACAGTGAGGAGGCAGGTAAGGGTCCTCTGGACATCCTCCCAGCTGATCGGGACATCACGATTTCACTGCAATGGTCCCATCACCTCCACTGAGCTGACGGATTTTTTTTTTTAACATTACATGAAATTTGATTGCGGCTTCTAAAGGGTTAATGCTGGACATGGGTCCGATCGGCAATGCCTGGCATTAACCCTGGGTCCTGGCTGCTGATAGCAGTCAGGATCCATCAGGTATCATCCTTGTAAGCATGCTTCAAACCCCGGTAATGGGACCAAGGTGTACCCATACACCCTGCGTCCTTAACGGGTTGAAAGTTGTAAGTTGAAAAGTTACATCTGCTATTGGGGACCACAACTGTAAAGACATCTACTGAGTCTGCTAAGGGTCAAGACTGCTGGAGAGCCATAGCTAGAAGTGACTGTGATATCGTCTGCCCCATTACTCCTAAAGACAGGATGGTGCTAGATACTCCATTGTCTGCCGTACCGTTTAATGCCTTGTTTTGCATTTAGTATGAAGAACTTTAAACAGATTTTCTGGTATTAGAAAAAAGAGCCATATCTTTATTTTATTATTTTTTTCTCCACAAGCGCTCTTTTCTATTGGGAAAGAATTGTGTACATGACATTCATAAAATGAAAACCACAGGCCAAACTTTACCTATTGTTCCGCAGTTGATTTATTTATTAATGCATTGATCCTGATTCCAATAATTCAGTCAAGCAATGTTTTGCTATTTTTGTAAAATTGATACAATTAAAGTTTGAAAGTTTGAATCACATGTAATACGTGTATCCTGCAGATCAATTCCCTCATTGATTCAGAGTCTGGGCTGAGTCTCTTAAGTTAATTTGTCAAGATAGATTTAGGTCGGTTTTATGAATTATTAAAATAAATTCACATGATCAATTTATTTTCTTACTTCATATTACACAACTGTGAATTCTCATGGAACTGAAACTATTGGTGAAGATTTATTAACCCCTTAACGCTAAATCCTATTCTGGCCTTCAGGGCATGTTTTTTTTCCCCACCATCCAAGATCCATAATTTTTTGTTTTCAATGTCAATATAGACAAACGAGGGCATGTTTTTATTTTTTTTTGTGGGGTAAGTTGTATTTTCAATGGCCCCATTATATGATACACATAATGCGATGTAAAGGGTACAAATCTGTAAGGATAAAAAATCTCATTTATAGGGTTTCACTTGTAAGGTTTCATTTTTACACAGCTTACTGCATGGCATTTAGCTCTTCTTCACCAAAGAAATCCACTGGAAATTTCATCAAAATTTACTGCCCATTGACTTGGGATTCTGCTGTCCCATTCACAAAATGGAATTTCTGTGGTGGCAATTCCACATTCCACCAAATTTTTTAATCTGTCTCTTATTTTGCGGGATTCCGCAATTGGGGGTTTGAATTTCAGCAGAGTTCTGTGTATTGAGAACACATAAATTCGAATTTGAGCAGAATAGCAGAATTTCAGCCATGTAAACATAGCCAGGTAAGACCGAGTTTGGTCAGAACTTTGCTAAAGTTCGTTTGGCTAGAACTCGAACTTAGGGCAATTTAATTTGGCCAAATCTTCTTAAATAGCATCAGCTACATGGTAGAAAGGAAAAGAAAGGATCACATAAGAAACCCATAATGCCTTTCAAAGAGCTCTCTTAGCCAATCAGGAATAAGTATAGGGTTGATATGAAAGACAAAACAATAGGTATATTTTACTAGAGAGGTTTTCTCCACTAGCACTGCTTCAAGGAAAAAAATTATTCTGTTATGTGCCAAAGAGCTTCATACAGCGGAACATGGAGAATGGACACTCAATTCCTCTGCACAGTTCACTTCATAACCCACTATCACATATGTGCAGCCTTACTACTATATTTATATATGGATAATAAGAGCTGTCCTACATATGGAATGCCCCTCGACATGCATTGGGGCTCTTGTCAGTCCATTCAGTTGCTGTTCTTTTTTAGTAGGAAATGAATCAACATCACAGGAAGCTGTTAGTGACAAACATAACCATGACACTATCTAATGCTCTTACATTCATTCATAAGCGAAATGGAGGTTCTTAGTTGTAATATCTCTCCACGCTTCCTATCTCTCTATCTCTGCTACTTTCCTGTCAAACTGTACTCTGGAGAGAGGAAATTTACAATCGTCATATAGTCCTATCGAGTTGTCCTACCCTTCTTAATCTAATTTTCTCGACAATTTCACCATCCCCATCAAGGATTTTAGAGGACTTAGGGAGAGATGTTGGACACTTAACTTCAATGGAAGGAATAACAAGGCTTGTGAGGAACAGTTAAATGAAGATAAGGGGAACGACATGAATAAACTGAAACACTAATGCATATACCATAGAATGAATTACCGAGCAATCACAGAGATATTTTACCTGCGGGGATCCATGACGACACTGGAACAGCAGAGCTCGCTGGTGGATTTGCCATTTGTGCAAGGACTCTTTATTATCCTGTTCCTATAATAAAAACAGCTTATTTATTCAGCCTCGTTCAATTCCTTGTGTTAGTTGTATTGTACCAGCAAGACAAATTTATGTCTCCCTAGGAATGGACGGCTTTACGTTTTTTTCCTTGGTCCCTGCTTGTTCAATAAGATCCCTTCAATTAAATATAAAATATTTCATGCAACATTTATGCTTTTACTGAGTGGAGTCACTTTACGGGGCTATAGTGGGTTGGGGGATTCAGATGGGTCTTCTTTTATGATGAGAGAAGAGTCCCAGTTTTCATAAGATATTGCATTATAAAAGTTAAAAAAAAAAGCTATGAAGTAGAACGCAAAGCTGACTGTACAAAGGTTAAACAGTAGATCTTTCAACTCGGTCATAAACATACAGTACATACTTGGTTCAGCTAAGCTTGAATGCTTATGTCATTGGGAGAGAGGAATTGACAGCTGCCAGACCTCTGGATACAACAAATCACCAACAGGAGATTAAACATGCTAAAATTCAATATGTCAATCCTTTTTTTTCCCCAACAGTATAGTCCAGAGACCTCTATGCACATCATATGCCCACCCAATGCCACCAAAGAAGTTTGAATGTCAAATATGATATTGTGTGCACACCCTACAGTTGTGGGCTATGAGCCTCTTCTGAATGTAACAATATTGTTACACATCCACACCATCTATCTGGTGTAGGATTCCATTGTGGCACTTGTAGTCCGCTGCAGGCATCCTCCATTGTATGCATTTTATGCTGGGGATCGCCCCTAGCAACGGACTACAAGGGCAGGATCTGCTCCCCCAGTATAAATGCACAACCACATTTGGGGTTGAGCACCTCCAGCCATTTGAGACCACATTTTTTGTTGTTGTTTACATTTTATACTTGGAGGTGTGTAAACTCCATATGTAATGTGCCTTGAATATCTTCCAGGCAGCATTAAGGTAGCACCTGTGAGGCCATGCACCTATATTAGCCAACTTAGGTGGGGCTTGCAGTTTGCCTCCCTCCTCCCATTGTATGTGTGCTTAGCCACGCTGGAGGGTACCTGGGAGCAGGCTGTGAGTCGGCCTAATGCTGCCGTAATTGCCCACTGGCCCCTGTTTTGCTTATCACGCACAGGTAGGTTTAGCGTTAGGTCCCGTGCCATTTGAGAAACCTTGGCGTTGGTGTGCGGGCTCTGGTATGTCCTTCATAGGCTATGTTCACACTGAGTAATTCAAGAGTAATTAATGCAGAAAAATTTACGGGCGGAAAAATTTGCGCGGAATTGCGCAGTGAAACGCGTTGCATCTTGGCTGAATAAAGCTTTTTTACCTGAACCTGCCGACCTGAAGCCTCTTTGTTCCTGTCAGCACCACACAAGTCCCAGTTACCTACGAAGTTCACCGCATTATACAAGTTTCTATGGGATGGCTGCAGAAGGATAATCTAAATCTCTTCTCAACACGCACTAACCATTGTTGTGTATGCTGGTACACAATCTGAGTGGGTAAGAGACCACCTGTATCCCCGTTCCTGTCCAGCATTAGCACGTGTGCACACAGGGAGCACCTTTGTTTTGTGTTTTTTGCCTTTTTATATGGAAGCTTCATGATTTCTTATATTTTCTTCCACTGCTTTTTATTGCCTGACTCATATATTCTCATAGCTAAAACATTCAGCCAGAAGCGTAACTTGGAATTTTTGGGATCCAATACAAAATCTACAAAATCATCTACCATGTACCATTTATCATACTGCTGTCTTCCGATAAGGTAATGGGTCCTCTCTGTGCTTGTGCCAGACACCATGTGTATCTGCAACATCTGTTTGCACTACCCATAGTTACACTACTGCACCCAGCTATCTGCTGTAAACATGGGGTATGCTGTAAAAATGTCTGTAAACATGGGGTATTACAGGAGGCCAATGTTGTGAAATGCTGGAAATAAGCATTTCATATATAATGTTATAGGAAAGGCTGAAGAAGAGTTAACAAAATCAGAGAAGAAAGCACAAAAACCTCAGCTAATAAAAACTAAATACATCTATGGACGACACATAAATGAATAAATGGAATATGCTGTAAAATAAATACCACACTCCTTGCAGCCATGCCATAATACTATCTTGCATTTATATAACACTATTTATTTAGATTGTGGCTCAAGGCAGATTGCAGAGGAACATAGTAATTGACAGAAGATAACATGCAATTTAGTGAGAGTTCTTGTTTGTGTTTCATATGTAATAGAGATTCTCACATTTTCTTTTATATTCTACATTTACCTTCTGTATGAGAGAAAACAACATAAATTGTTCCTCCCACTTGCTTGAACAGATTGTAGAGCCCTCGCTTAGGTAAAACAGAACCTGAGCTAAGCTTCATGGGTCCCTGCATGGCGGAATGTAGCTACATAACACCAATGTTAAAGGGATACTCTGCTCCTGGACATCTTATTCCAAATCCAAAGGATAGAGATAAGATTTCTGATTGCGGGTGGTCCAGCCACTGGGACCCCCCGCTATCTCCGGGACAGCTCCTGGAGAATTCTGAACTTTTTTGTTCAGAACGCTGGGTTCAGTGGCCATGGTCGTGACGTCACGCCATGAACCCTCCATTCATTTCTATGGGAGGGGACGACAAGTGACAACAGCCATCACACTACCTCACATAGACATGAATGGAGAGGGCATGGCGTGACGTCACAACCATGGCCACCCAATGACATGACTTCAGAACTAAAAAGTGCAGAATCTTGCGATCAGACACCTTAACCCCTAGACTTTGGATAGGGGATAAAATGTCCAGGGCGGAGTTATCTTTCTTTCGGTGAAGAACCCCAAGTTGAATTGTTTCTCCTGGAAGAAGTTCAAGCCTGTTCAGTGTCCTGAATCCAGTTGAAATCAAGCCTGCTTCAATCACGTCACAAGTCATGTTCCTGTTCCAATTGCAAGTTCATCCTCTGGGACTGATGTGGGCTGTGTGTAACATGATCACAGCACTGTATTGAGTTTGGTGATTTTGCCAAAAAGACCGTCTCCAGTTCATGTTGTGAGGGCAAAGTGCTCAAGTTCTCAGCTCCAAGAAAAAGTATCATCTTAGTCAGAGAAGAAAAGAGCTGAACAAGGAATCCCTGGCTTACAACAATCTCTTCAGTGACCGGTCAGTGCTGTGTTTCTGAACATGTTACATAATTTAGGGTATTGTGCCTCAACAAGCTGTTAGTAAAAATTTTAAGTAACTATACCAAGTAACTGTACAACTGAACCAACCTTTGTAGGCCCTATTCAGTTTAAACCAATTGGTCTGTATCCTGTACTCCCACTAGAAATTGAACTAAAATGTATGCCAAGTGCATTAGACACCTTCTATTTAGTATGTCTGTTAGTAAAGTGATTTATAAAGGCCAGTGGTCAACAATTCATCACATCATATATGGATTTACACAGAAGATTCATTAAAGTTTCAATATATTTACACATAATCCAGGGTCTTATTACTGCACTTTGTACTACTGAGACAACTTATTTGACAAAAGGATTTTTGAGCTCACAGGAAACCAACACCACTTTTGCCATATGGCATTACCATCTGTTCTACAGGACTTGTATTCCTAACTAGCCTGCACAACAGCACACATCCCCACACATTTCCTCCACCAAACTTTATAATTGACACAATGGAGTTAGACAGGTTACATTCTCCTGGCACTCAGACTCATCCATAATACTGCACAATTCATCTATCCACAGAATCCAAAGTTATGTAGAAGTTGTTCCCAAAGGAAAGGAAGCTGGTATAACTGCAAAAGGGGGAGCAACTCCATGTTAATGCCTATGGATTTAGAATTATTTGTTCTAAAACCTCCTGTAGGGGTTATGCATAGGTGCCCCAATACTTTTGTCCATTTAGTGTAAATCAATTTAAATAAGAATATTTGGGTAATAAATGTACCTGTCCTCACTCCTGTGCAGCATCTAGTCCCTGCAGGGTGACGATTGTGAGGGTTCTGAAGTCTCTATGACAAACAGCTTTGCTCGGTAAAAAACTTGGTGTGTCATCTTACTGAAAGCCCTGCTGACCAATCAAGAGGTGGACACAAGCCTTTTTGTGTTTTACTAAGCATTTCTTGGATTCTGACTGGTTGCTTGTTCCCTGACTTTTTTGCCTTCCTGATGTTACTTTCCTGTTTGACCCTTGTTCGTCCAGATTCTGGTTTGTGATTTTGTGCTTCTCTGCCCTCTTGGTTTCTGACTTCTGGCTTGTCCCTGATTAACACATTGTCTTCTTATTTTGTACTTTATCTGCCTTTGTGTTTCTGACCTGGCCTGTCTCTCTAACACCCCGTGCACTTAACCCAGCTTAGGGACCCTTGCCGAGTTAGAGACTGCCGTTTAGGGCGGATCACCCAACTTGGTAGGTATAGTGGTTGAGGTGAGCACTAATCTGCATTATTCCCTACACCGGTAATGAAAATATGAATATTAATAAGTGCAAAAATTTAAATCACTTTACTTTATACAGTTATGGCCAGAATTGTGTAAATGTTGGCACCTCTGAAATTTTTTTCTAGAAAATGAAGTATTTCTCACGGAAATGGATTGCAGTAACACATGGTTTGCTATACACATGTTTATTCCCTTTGT
Source organism: Hyla sarda (assembly GCF_029499605.1). Taxonomy (NCBI): domain Eukaryota; kingdom Metazoa; phylum Chordata; class Amphibia; order Anura; family Hylidae; genus Hyla; species Hyla sarda. The sequence continues at coordinate 73,743,710 of NC_079192.1, forward strand.
GTGTATTGGAACTAAACCAATAAAAGGGAGGAAAAACAGCAAATTGGACATAATGTCACACCAAACTCCAAAAATGGCCTGGACAAAATTATTGGCACCCTTTCAAAATTGGGGAAATATAAGATTGTTTCAAGCATGTGATGCTCCTTTAAACACACCTGGGGCAAGTAACAGATGTAGGCAGCATAAAAATCAAACCTGAAAGCAGATAAAAAGGAGAGAAGTTCACATAGTCTTTGCTGTCTGAGGACTTGAGAACCAAAATTGTGGAAAAATATCAACAATCTCAAGATTACAAGTCCATCTCCAGAGATCTAGATTTTCCTTTGTCCACAGTACGCAATATTATCAAGAAATTTGTAACCCATGGCACTGTAGCTAATCTCGCTGGGCATGGCCGGAAGAGAAAAATTGATTAAAGGTGTCAACGCACTATAGTCCGGATGGGGGATAAGAAGCCCCAAACAAGTTCCAAAGATATTCAAGCTGTCCTGCAGGTTCAGTGAGCATCAGCGTCAGCGCGAGCTATCCATGGACATTTAAATGAAATGAAACGCTATGGCAGGAGATCCAGGAGGACCCCACTGCTGACACAGAGAAATAAAAAAGCAAGACTACATTTTGCCAAAATGTCCTTGAGTAAGCCAAAATCCTTCTGGGGAAAACGTCTTGTGGACAGATGAGACCAAGATAGAGCTTTTTGGTAAAGGACATCATTCTACTGTTTACCGAAAATGGAATGAGGCCTACAAAGAAAAGAACAGAGTACCTACAGTGAAATATGGTGGAGGTTCAATTATGTTTTGAGGTTGTTTTGCTGCCTCTGGCATTGGGTGCCTTTAATGTGTGCAAGGCATCATGAAATCTGAGGATTACTAATGGATTTTGGGTCGCACTTTACAGCACAGTGTCAGAAATCTGGGTTTGCGTCCGAGATCTCGGGTCTTCCAGCAGGACAATGACCCCAAACACATGACAACAAAGCTTTGGAGAGTTCTGAAGTGGCCAGCAATGATTCCAGATCTAAATCCCATTGAACACCTGTGGAGAGATCTTAAAATTACTGTTGGGAAAAGGCGCCTTCCAATAAGAGAGACCTGAAGCAGTTTGCAAAGGAAGAGTGGTCCAACATTCCGGCTGAGAGGTGTAAGAAGCTTATTGGTGGTTATAGGAAGCGACTGATTTGAGTTATTTTTTCCAAAGGGTGTGCAACCAAATATAAGGATAAAGGGGTACTCTGGTGAAAACCTTTTTTCTTTTAAATCAACTGGTGGCAGAAAGTTAAACATATTTGTAAATGACTTCTATTAAAAAATCTTAATCCTTCCAGTACTTATTAGCTGCTGAATGCTACAGATGAAATTCCTTTCTTTTTGGAACACTGATGACATCACGAACACAGTGCTCTCTGCTGACATCTCTGTCCATTTTAGCAACCATGCATAGCATATGTATGTTAAGGGCAGCATGGTAGCTCAGTGGTTAGCACTGCTGCCTTGCAGTGCTGGGGACTTGGGTTCAAATCCCACTTAGGACAACAATAAATAAAGTGTTATTATTATTATTATAATAACGTCAGCAGAGAGCACTGTGGTTGTGATGTTATCAGAGAGCATTCCAAAAAGAAAATAATTTCCTCTGTAGTATCCAGCAGCTAATAAGTACAGGAAGGATTAAGATTTTTTAATAGAAGTAATTTACAAATATGTTTAACTTTCTGCCACCAGTTGATTTAAAAAAAAAAAAGGTTTTCATCGGAGTCTCCCTTTAACCCCTTAACCCCTTCAGGAACAAGCCCATTTTGGCCTTAAGGACCAGAGCGTTTTTTGCACATCTGACCACTGTCACTTTAAACATTAATAACTCTGGAATGCTTTTAGTTATCATTCTGATTCTGAGATTGTTTTTTCGTGACATATTCTACTTTAACATGGTGGTAAATTTTTGTGGTAACTTGCATCCTTTCCTTGTGAAAAATCCTAAAATTTGATGAAAAATTTGAAAATTTTGCATTTTTCTAACTTTGAAGCTCTCTGCTTGTAAGGAAAATGTATATTACAAATAAAAAATTTTTTTATTCACATATACAATATGTCTACTTTATGTCTGCATCATAAAAGTGACGAGTTTTTACTTTTGGAAGACACCAGAGGGCTCCAAAGTTCAGCAGCAATTTTCCAATTTTTCACAAAATTTTCAAACTCACTATTTTTCAGGGACCAGTTCAGGTTTGAAGTGGATTTGAAGGGTCTTCTTATTAGAAATACCCCACAAAAGACCCCATTATAAAAACTGCACCCCCCAAAGTATTCAAAATGACATTCAGTCATCATTTTAACCGTTTAGGTGTTTCACAGGAATAGAAGCAAAGTGAAGGAGAAAATTCACAATCTTCATTTTTTACACTCGCATGTTCTTGTAGACCCAATTTTTAAATTTTTACAAGGGGTAAAAGTAGAAAATGTATACTTATATTTGTAGCCCAATTTCTCTCGAGTAAGCACATACCTCATATGTCTATGTAAATTGTTCGGCGGGCGCAGTAGAGGGCTCAGAAGGGAAAGAGCGATAAGGGGATTTTGGAGAGTACGTTTTTCTGAAATGGGGGCATGTTGCATTTAGGAAGCCCTTATGGTGCCAGAACAGCAAAAAACCCTCACATGGCATACCATTTTGGAAACTAGACCCCTTGAGGTACGTAACAAGGAAGAAAGTGAGCCTTAATACCCCACAGGTGTTTCATGACTTTTGCATATGTAAAAAAAAATTTTTTTTTTCACTAAAATGTGTGTTTCCCCCCAAATTTCACATATTTCCAAGGGTTAATAGCAGGAAATACCCCGCAATATTTGTAACCCCTTCTCTTCTGAGTATGGAGGTATCCCATAAGTTGACCTGAAGTGCACTATGGGTGAACTACAATGCTCAGAAGAGAAGGAGTCATATTTGGCTTTTTGAGAGCAAATTTTGCTCGGGGGGCATGTCGCATTTAGGAAGCCCCTATGGTGCCAGAACAGCAAAAAATACCCACATGGCATACCATTTTGGAAACTAGACCCCTTGAGGAATGTAATAAGGAATAAAGTGAGCCTTATTACCCCACAGGTGTTTCATGACTTTTGCATATGTAAAAAAAAAAAAAAAAAATTCCACTAAAATGTGTGTTTCCCCCCTAATTTCACCTTTTTGCAAGGGTTAATAGCAGAAAATACCCCCCAAAATTTGTAACCCCATCTCTTCTGAGTATGGAGGTACCCCATAAGTTGACCTGAAGTGCACTATGGGCGAACTACAATGCTCAGAAGAGAAGGAGTCATATTTGGCTTTTTGAGAGCAAATTTTGCTCGGGGGGCATGTCACATTTAGGAAGCCCCTAAGGTGCCAGAACAGCAAAAAAAAACACACATGGCATACCATTTTGGAAACTAGACCCCTTGAGGAACGTAACAAGGGGTACAGTGAGCATTTGCCCCCCCACTGGTGTCTGACAGATCTTTGGAACAGTGGGCTGTACAAGTTTTCATTTTCATGGACCACTGTTCCAAAGATCCGTCAGACACCTGTGGGGGGTAAATTCTCACTGCACCCCTCATTACATTCCGTGAGGGGTGTCGTTTCCGAAATGGGGTCACATGTGGGTTTTTTTTTTTTTTGCATTTGTCAAAACCGCTGTAACAATCAGCCACCCCTGTGCAAATCACATCAAATGTACATGGTGCGCTCTCCCTTCTGGGCCTTGTTGTGCGCCCCCAGAGCACTTTGCGCTCACATATGGGGTATCTCCGTACTCGGGAGAAATTGCGTTACAAATTTTGGGGGGCTTTTTTCCCTTTTACCTCTTGTGAAAATGTAAAGTATAGGGCAACATCAGCATGTTAGTGTAAAAAATTAAAAATGTTTACACTAACATTCTGGTGTAGACTCCAACATTTCCTTTTCATGAAGGGTTAAAGAAGAAAAAGCTCCCCAAACCTTGTAACGCAATTTCTCCCGAGTACAGCGATACCCCATATGTCGCCCTAAACTGTTGCCCTGAAATACGACAGGGCTCCAAAGTGAGAGCGCCATGTGCATTTGAGGCCTAAATTAGGGATTTGCATAGGGGTGGACATAGGGGTATTCTACGCCAGTGATTCCCAAACAGGGTGCCTCCAGCTGTTGCAAAACTCCCAGCATGCCTGGACAGTCAACGGCTGTCCGACAATACTGGGAGTTGTTGTTTTTCAACAGCTGGAGGCTCTGCTTTGGAAACAGTGGTGTACCGGACGTTCTTATTGGGGGAGGGGGGCTGTGTAAGGGTATGTGTATATGTAGTGTTTTTAACTTTTTATTTTATTTTGTGTTAGTGTAGTGTAGTGTTTTTAGGGTACAGTCACATGGGCGGGGGATTACAGCGAGTTTCCCAGCGCAAAATTTGCTGCATCTCAAGATGCGAGAAACCCACTGTAAAAGCCTCGCCCATGTGAATGTACCCTGTACATTCACGGGGGTGGCGGGGCGGGGGCTTGCATCAGCTGTTGCAAAACCACAACTCCCAGCATGCAGGGTCTGTTAGTGCATGCTGGGAGTCATAGTTTTGCAACAGCTGGAGGCACACAGGTTAGGGAACACTGAGTTAGAAACAGACAATGTTTCCCAACCAGTGTGTCTCCAGTTGTTGCAAAACTACAACTCCCAGCATGCCCAGGCAGCTGAAGGGCATGCTGGGAGTTGTAGTTCGGCAACATCTGAAGGGCCAGATGTTGCTGAACTAAAACTCCCAGCATGCCTGGACAGTCAGTGCATGCTGGGAGTTGTAGTTTTGCAACAGCTGGAAGAGCACAGATTGGAGACCATTATACAATGGTCTTCAAACTGGGGCCCTCCAGATGTTGCAAAACTACAACTACCAGCATGCATAGTCTTTTAGTGCATGCTGGGAGTTATAGTTTTGCAACAGCTGGAGGCACACAGGTTAGGAAACACTGAGTTAGAAACAATGTTTCCCAACCAGTGTGTCTCCAGCTGTTGCAAAACTACAACTCCCAGCATGCCCAGACAGCTGAAGGGTATGCTGGGAGTTGTAGTTCGGCAACATCTGAAGGGCCAGATGTTGCTGAACTAAAACTCCTAGCATGCCTGGACAGTCAGTGCATGCTGAGAGTTGTAGTTTTGCAACAGCTGGAAGAGCACAGATTGGAGACCATTATACAATGGTCTCCAAACTGAGGCCCTCCAGATGTTGCAAAACTACAACTCCCAGCATGCCCAGACAGCTAAAGGCTGTCTAGGCATGCTGGGAGTTGTAGTTTTCAGACTCCTAGAAGCAGCAGTGAAGATCTTCACTGCTGCCTCTGAGGACTACATACTTACCCGTCGCTGCTCGTCCACGTGGCCGGTCCCGCGCTGCTCCTCGGTCCCGCCGCTGGATCAGGTAAGTCCGCCGGGCCCCACGTGTTCCCCCCGTGTGCCGCAGGTCCCCGCGAGCCCCTGCAGCCTTCGTCCCCCGTTCTGCCCGACTTCCAGGGGCGGGCAGTGCGGGGGATCTGAACTTTCACCCCAGATCACTGTGATTGGTCCACAGGGACCAATCACAGTGATCGCTGACCAGGACCATCAATTGATGGTCCTGGGGGTGAAGCAGAAGTTGTCCCCTGCTGGAAACAGCGGGACTTCTGCCAGTTAACCCGTGCGATGCTGCGCATCGCCGGGTTAACTGCATGTCATTTATAAACGCCGGGATGCGCGAACGCACTGCACAACCCGGCGTTTATATATGACATTCTGCGGGAAGGGGTTAAGGTCTCAGCCCATTTTGGCCTTAAGGACTCAGACAATTTAATTTTTACGTTTTCATTTTTTCCTCCTCGCCTTCTAAAAATCCTAACTCTTTTATATTTTCATCCACAGACTAGTATGAGGGCTTGTTTTTTGCGCGACCAGTTGTCCTTTGTAATAACATAACTCATTATATCATAAAATGTATGGCGCAACCAAAAAACACTATTTTTGTGGGGAAATTAAAACGAAAAACGCAATTTTGCTAATTTTGGAAGGTTTCGTTTTCATGCCGTACAATTTATGGTAAAAATGACGTGTGTTCTTTATTCTGAGGGTCAATACGATTAAAATGATACTTATTACATACTTTTATATTATTGTTGTGCTTAAAAAAAATCACAAACTTTTTAACCAAATTAGTACGTTTATAACCCCTTTATTTTGATGATCTATAACTTTTTTATTTTTCCGTATAAGCGGCGGTATGGGGGCTCATTTTTTGCGCCATGATCTGTACTTTTATTTGATACCACATTTGCATATAAAAAACTTTTAATACATTTTTTATAATTTTTTTTAAATAAAATGTATTAAAAAAGTAGGAATTTTGGACTTTTTTTTTCCGTTCACGCTGTTAACCGTACGGGATCATTAACATTTTATTTTAATAGTTCGGACATTTACGCACGGGGCGATACCAAATATGTCTATAAAAAAATTGTTTACGCTTTTTGGGGGTAAAATAGGAAAAAACGGACGTTTTACTTTTTTATTGGGGGAGGGGATTTTTCACTTTTTTTTTACTTTTACATTTTTTTACATTTTTTTTTACACTTGAATAGTCCCCATAGGGGACTATTCATAGCAATACCATGATTGCTAATACTAATCTGTTCTATGTATAGGACATAGAACAGATCAGTATTATCGGTCATCTTCTGCTCTGGTCTGCTCGATCACAGACCAGAGCAGGAGACGCCGGGAGCCGCACGGAGGAAGGAGAGGGGACCTCCGTGCGGCGTTATGAATGATCGGATCCCCGCAGCAGCGCTGCGGGCGATCCGATCATTCATTCAAATCGCGCAGTGCCGCAGATGCCGGGATCTGTATTGATCCCGGCACCTGAGGGGTTAATAGCGGACGCCCGCGAGATCGCGGACGTCAGCCATTGCCGGAGGGTCTCTGGCTGCGATCAGCAGCCGGGATCAGCCGCGCATGACACGGGCATCGCTCCGATGCCCGCGGTTATGCTTAGGACGTAAATGTACGTCCTGGTGCGTTAAGTACCACCGCACCAGGACGTACATTTACGTCCTGCGTCCTTAAGGGGTTAAGGGTGCCAATAATTTTGTTGAGCCCATTTTTGGAGTTTGGTGTGACAACCTTTTTTGGCAAAACATAGCAAAACGTGTTATTGCAATCCTTTTCTCTGAGAAGTACTTCATTTTCTTGAAAAAATTCAGGGGTGCCAACATTTACTGCCATGAATATAAATGCATATACAGTATACCTATTCATATCTTAGTATCACACCCATTCTGTAAACTGTCTTTGAGAGTAATGTGGCCTTTATTGTTTTGGGTATGTTCTCTTATCTCTTGATAAATCAATTGTATACTTTCCCCAAACAGAGACTGTGATGTGAATTGCGATGTAATAGAGTCTACAGAGACTTGGATATTGATGGAAAATCTTCCTATTACTTTCATTGCACTGAATCCTTACCTTTCCCCAAGCTACCTGTATAGGATCAATGCATCAAACAGGGAAAATTATTATTTTTTTATTTAGGTTTTTTTTCCCATCTCAATCTTTTTTACCGACCAGTTTGATTTTCTTACCTGCCATTTAAAAACCTTGAATCTCTAACAATGAACAGGTCAATACCTGAAATGATGTAGCGTTGGGCCTTATTTCAAGGAAATAATAATGTCAAGAGGCTTCTGTTTCTGTTGAACTGGCTTCTTTCTAGTGGGAAATAAAAGATTAAAAAAAAAAAGATCCATACAATATTTCAATATTTTCATGCATGATTACAATGCTAATGAGTAAATCTTATTTGTATTAAATTATAAATAATTTATCCTTTTTCCTGGTAAACTGTATTTTTGGGCTATAAGGTGCAGCTGACTAGGACTCACCCCTGGTTTAGACAACTGAAAACAGAAAAAAAATATTTGAGGCTAATTAAAACCTTCCTGGTGGGCTTAGGCAATGGAGGGGTCAATGCCACTATAAGGCAAGGTTTCCAAACAAGTTTTTTTCTGGCGCTTTTTGTACTTCTCCCCTATCCTTTGGATAAGATAAGATGTCAGATGTCAGATCGCGGGGGTCGGGGGACAAGTCTAACATAACATAACGTCCTTTCCAATAGACTTGCATTAAGGGGGTGGGTTTTGACATCATGAGGGGGCGGGGCTGTGACGTCATGATGCTCTGGCCCCTGTATCGCCGGGCATTACGCACAGAGCGAGTTTCCTCTGTGCAGTAATGGTAGCGGGGTCCCCAGCGGCAGGACCCCCGCCATCTGACATCTTATCCCCTATCCTTTGGATAGGGGATAAGATGCTAGGGGCGGAGTACCCCTTTAAGAACCAGGGGCATACCTGTATGCCCTGGTCCTATTATCGGGGTTTGAAGTGTGCTCACGAGCCCCGCTTGTCCTGGTTGCTATCGGCAGCCAGGACCCACGGTTAATGCAGGCCAATGTCTGGCATTAACCCTTTAGACGCTGCAATCAAAGTTGATTGTAGCATCTAATTTTGGGTTAGCTAGATGCTGGTCATCTCAGCAGAGCTGATCGGGAAATCCGCAGCAAAACTGAATTAACCCCTTCCCTAATAAAAGTTTGAATCACATCCCCACCATCACCACCCTTTTTCCATTTTTTTAAATGAAATAATGTAATAAAAAATAAACATAAAAATATGTGGTATCACTACATGCGTAAGTGCACGAACTATTAAATTATAAGATTATTTAAACCACATGGTCGATGACGTATACATTAAAAATTCCTAAAGTCCAAAACTACGTTTTTTTGGTCACCTAATATACCATAAAAAAATGATACCATCAAAACAAAAATGATACCGATAGAAACTGCAGATGGTAAAAAAAAAAAAGCCGTTATATAGTCCCGTATGTGGAAAAATAAAAAAGTTATAGGGATCAAAAGAGGAAAAGTTTAAGCACACTAATTTTGGTGCATGTAGTTATAATTTTTTTAAAGTAGTAAAATAAAATAAAACCTACATAAATTGGGTATCCTTGTTGTAACCATATGGACCTACAAAATAAAGATAATGACCCAGATTTATTAATCTGTCTGAAACCCTTATTGTCTGGTTTTTCCTTACAGCAACCAATCACAGCTCAACTTTCACTTTACCAGAGCTCGTTAAAATATGAAAGTTAAACTGTTCTGAATGCTGGAGCTGGTGCCAGGAACTCGTGACATCATAGCCCCACCCCCTCATGATGTCACACCCCACCCCCCTCAATGCAAGTCTATGGAAGTGAGCATGACAGCCGTCATGCCCCCTCCCATAGACTTGCATTGAGGGGGTGGGGCGTGACATCATGAGGGGGCAGGGATATGAAGTCACGAGCTCCCGGCGCCAGCTCCAGCATTCGGAACAGTTTGTTCCAAATGCTGAGCAGTGGAGTACCCCTTTAATTTGTGATTGGTTGCTTTGAGAAAAAACAGACAATTAGGGTTACAGGCAGATTAATAAATCTCCCTAAATAAGTCATTTTTACAGAGAAGTGCACTGCATAGAAAAGGTTTGGTCCTTAAGGCGTTAAGCCAAAGCTGTAAGTGTGTTCAAAAGGAATGGGAAATTTAAAGGAAGGACTAATACTTCTCCTTCCTACTGGATCCACTTCTGACTTTGGCTCAGAAATTGCAGTGGGGTTTTTCCAAAAACACCAAGAAAAACCTGTGTAGAAATCTAACCTTATGTAAGTCCCACGGGGTAAAGGACTTCAGACAAACTTCAGACAAACATTAACCCCTTAAGGACTGAGGGTGTATCCATACGCCCCCGTTTTAGAGTCCTTAACGACTAAGGGCGTATGGGTGTGCCTGTGGAAATTTCGATCTCCGCCGCTAGCCGTTCAGGGCCCGGACCAGGATGCCTGCTGAAATCATTCAGCAGGCATCCCAGCACATGGCCGAGGTGGGTTCTGAGACCTCCCCATGTCGGTGATTGCCACAAATCGCCGGTCAATTCAGAGACAGGTCTGGAAGACATTACATGCAGAGCAGGTGCTTGGACATGCCTTGTCATCATTGACAGCAATGCATGTCAAGCAGATTTCACACTGCGGAAATTCAGCAGTTTACATGATACAACAGAAACCCATTAAAACAGTGGGAGGCTGCTGAACTGGAAACTCCATGCAGAATTTCTTCGCTCTGAAATTCCGTAGTGTGAGCATATCCTAATAAACCATCCCTGCCTTCTCTACGGATAGCCCACTGTCAGTCGTCTGATCCAGAAGCGGGGCAATCTGTGCTGTTGCAATACTCTGCACAGCCCTTTTAGAATCGCCCTGAAGAGTTCATTCCCAACTGTTCAGATGTTTAAAGTCTATGGTCTCTCGGCAAGCTGTTAAAAGGCCTGTGCCTATTAATAAACTGATCCCACACTGTAAGCAGAATACATGAAAAAGCTTAAAATTTTTGAATTACTGATTTTTCATCACATCCAAAAAATAAAAAATTGAACAAAAAGTGATCAAAAAGTCCCATCTATGGTACTAATAAAAACAAAAGATCACGGTGCAGAAAATTACACTAAGGGACCATTCACACTACGGATTTTCAGAGTGGAATTCAGCTCCAGAATTCAGATTGGAAAATACATACATGTTCTCAATGGGATTTTGCTGCTCCATTAACTCTACGTGATTTCTGCAGTAGATGTCTTGCCACGAAAAGTCTGGACCCCTAATTCCGCTGAATAAACATGTTCATTTTTTTTTGTGCAATCTGCCCTGAAATGCATTGTCGTCTTTGGACATGGCAAATTTCAAAGCAGTCTTAGTGCCAGCTTGTTTTATTGGTGCCCACTCCAGATGGGATCTCTGCCCCAAAAATCTCCAAGTGAATATTTCATAGTGACACTAAGCCCTAATTATTCTGTATAATCATCTTTATATCGTTTCCTATACTAGAATAACCATTAAATTAATTAATATAACATGATACTGTATGATCAGATTTTAAAGGGAATATTTGACAAACAGTTCCTGATATAAATGGGCTCAACTCATCATTCCATATGATTCCCATTTATGTTCTAATTCCCTGTATACATTATAAAGGTTTAGAACACAATTAAGAATGTTGTTCCACAAAAGAGTTAACAGTGTCCTTGGCTTGTAAGGACAATAGGGGCATATAATGCTATACGGAGGTGACTGGAGTCCTTTAATAATATTAAATCCCTATGATGAAGGCCACAAATTAGAGCGCAGTGCAGGCAAACCCCCAGAGACCCATTGTACGTTGATAAGCAAACTGCTCTTGGATGTCCTTCAGTGATCCGAATCAGATGCTTATAGATTCATAAACTTTGTATTGTACAAGCAGCAAAACAGTCTACTAAGCATTACACTGTCCAGACATAACTCATGCTTCATCTCCCAAAGAGACCATAAGTTTCCCCTTATAAATCCACTAGTTCACAAGTGTAGATTGCTTCTTCTCTAAAGAATTTATTTGGGGTATACACCAACTGTAAAAGATAGCATGGCATACATGGGCTCACAAATTGAAGCCATCTTCTCTTAATCTACTAACGTCCGTCTCTTTTTCATAGAAAATAATAGTAAAACAAAAACTAAATTCTAAAAAGAAATCATCTAAATTGTTTAACCTGATTTAAGAGCATTCCAGGTTTTTATAAGAAGTAAGATAGGAAAACCCCTTAACCACTTTTATTAGAACAAAATAGTGTCCTCTTTGTAGGTTGATTTAAAAAAATGACTATTTTCTTAAATGGTCACTGTCATTTGGAAAAAGTTTTGACATGTCCAAGCAGCATGTCAAAGTTTGGATCGGCGAGCTTCAGAGTGTTCAGACCTCCACCGATCAGGAGAACAAGCTGAAAGAAGTCACGTCACATTATCGATACACGTTCGCAATGTAAGTCTATGAGCCTGTCTTGGTCTTGTGGCACAGAGCAATGAAAGGAGCACGGGGCAGCGTGGTCTCCTCCCAGATTGTTCTCTTGATCGATGGAGGTCTGAACATTCCTCTACGACATGTCAAACATTTTTCCAAATAACAGGTACTCTTTAAATAAGTTCTCAGAAAGTTTTAAAGGGGTTATCTAGCATGAGGGGACTTAGGTATTTACCTGCCAGACAGTAATGGACATGCTTAGGAACAAAATGTGCTTGTCTTGGGGCTAAATGGCTGTGTTGTAAGTTCACCATAATGCTGCTGCTGCTTTCTTTGTGTTGGAGTTCCCTCCCTCCAACTTAAAGTCCCAGGATCCCTTGTTTGTAAGTGTGAGTTCCCTTTCCTCCCTCCCACACATCAGTTACCCCACCCTTTGCAGCAGACCTGAGCTATGTGTGTTATTCCCTGCATCCATGTGGAGAATGATCCCCACCCACCCCACCCAGTGGTCTCTTTACCCATTTGACCAGACAGGCTCCCTTTCAACACCTTACTAGTGATCTAATGTCTCGGCCGAACTTCTCAAAGACCCCTGTAATAGACATTGTAATATAGAATGATTGTTAGGACAGTCCAGTAATTTCCATCCAATTGTTGTGATGTAGAACTGCTGTCATTTTTACTGTTTTAGTCCATTTGTAGTGATAGTATGTTTTAAACATTTTAAAATAAAAGAGAGTTTATTTCTCATTTTTTAAATCTGGATGTCTCATCACAACAAACATTTCTGAATCTTTCCTATACCCTGTAGAGAATATTGGAAGCATATTTGTGTGTGTCTGCCAGCTGAATCCAGTGTGGGAGAAGGGGAGCGACAAGCAATTTGAGTACATTTAATAGTTGGAAAGAAACGCTTTTTTGGAGCATATGTCATAAGTGAAATAACATTTCTTCTATTCATTCTGATAAAATTACTACTGAACAGATTTGTGGAGTTGTTTATTATCCTTCTGTTAAGAATTGTTGAGTTTTTCATCTCCACATATCAAAGCCTTGAATTTTTTATTTGTCTATCCCCATGGACTTATTGGGGAATGTTTTTTTAGTGGCATGAGTTATATTTTTAATGTCTATGCTTTGGGGTACAAAAAACTGAAGTCTTACCATAGTTTTTTTGAGGTGGAAAAAAAATGAAATTCCGTCACAGAATTTTGGCTTGTTTTTACGGCTTTATTCTGCGGGCAACACTAATATAAAAAAACAACACACATATTTAAAAAATAAAATGTTTGATTTTGAGTCACAGCATTCCAAGACCCATAACATTTTATTATTCTATTGATGAAGCCGAGTAGTGTAATGGTTTGTGTTGGATAGAACCATAATAATTATGTACAGTTTATAAAGTTTACAATTTCTGCTATAATACGGGATGTAATAAAGCAAGGTTCACATTCAGCAGTACCGTGCTGTGTTGCATATCAACACCCTCCCCGCCCCTATAAAACAGCATGTTTTTTGCAGAGGGGTTATTATATGGACATACTTGCAACTATAGTTCAGTTGGTTAAACCTACAACTTTTATTTGGGAAACATAAAGGTTCTGCAATGGTAAAAATTAAATAGTATTTTAAGTGATAGTATTTTAAGTGCTTGCCTTAGAATGTCACCATGTCAGTTTCACTTATACCCATAACTTTTCTTATTTAACCCCTTAAGGACTCATTTTGGCCGTATTTTTACGTTTTTGTTTTTTCCGCCTTCTAAAAATCATAACTCTTTTCCCCAGACTAGTATGAGGGCTTATTTTTTGTGCAACCAGTTGTCCATTGTAATGGCATCACTCATTTTACCATAAAATGTATGGCACAACCAAAAAAATACTATTTGTGTCGGGATTTTGAAAAGAAACCCCAATTTTGCTAATTTTGGAAAGTTTTGTTTTCACTCTGTACAATTTACAGTAAAAATGCATTGTTTTCTTTATTCTGTGGGTAATACAATTAAAATGGTACGCATGATTACATACTTTTTTATTATTGTACCAGTTTAAAAATAATCGCTAACTTTTTAACCAAATCAGTATGTTTAAAATCTCTTAAATTTAGCTTTTTCATTTTTCTGTATAAGCAGCAGTATGAAGGCTAATTTTTTTCACCGTGAGCTGTACTTTTTTATTAATAACACATTTGCAAATATAAAACTTTCCATACATTTTTTATACATTTTTTGGAATAAAATGTTACAAAAAAGCAGCAATATTGGACTTTTTTTTTACGTAGCAAGAATTGAAAGGAGTGGCACTGCTAGCAAACATAGGGTCTATTCTATAAAGGATACACTCTGGAGGTATACATCAAACAGGTATGCTCGTACAACTCGGTCCCATCGGCGGTGCTAGGTGAAACAGGTAACAGTCAACGAATAGCATATATGAAGAACAAATTCACACCTGCACTCACCGCAAGGGTACCGCTACTCCGGCCTCACTCGTCCAGTGCCTCCAACCAATGACCAAACAATACCGGATGAAGCGCATAGTGATTGCGTGAAACCGCCGTCAGTCGCCTTTTTTGAGCACTCCACATCTGAGATGCCCGGTCGTTGGTTGGAGGCACTGGACGAGTGAGGCCAGAGTTGCGGTACCCTTGCGGTGAGTGCAGGTGTGAATTTGTTCTTCATATATGCTATTCCTTGACTTTTTTTTACGTTCACGCAGTTCACCATACGGGGTCATTAACATTATATTTTAATAGTTTGGATATTTATGCACACGGCAATACCAAATATGTTTATTATTTTATTAAATTTTTTACTCTTTTTGGGGATAAAATAGGAAAAAGGGACAACTTACATTTTTATTGGGGGATGGGATTTTTCATTTTTTTTAAAACTTTTTTTATATACTTTTTTTTACTTTTAATATACTTTTTTTTTACACTTTAATAGTCCCCATGGGGGACTATCTATAGCAATCACTTGATTGCTAATACTGTTCAGTGCTATGCATAGGGCATAGCACTGATCAGTGTTATCGATCATCTTCTGCTCTAGTCCGCTCGATCTCAAACCAGAGCAGAAGAGCCCTGAAGACGGACAAAGCCAGGTGAGAGGACCTCCGGCTGCCATGCTGGATCATTGGACCCTCGCGGCAGCGCTGTGGGGAATCTAATCATCTATTTTAGTGACCGCACTGCCGCAGATGCCGTGATCTGTATTAATCACGGCATCTGAGGGGTTAATGGCACACATCAGCACGATCGCTGATATGCGCCATTACTGACGGGTCCCCAGCTGCTGATAGCAGTCAGGACCTGCCGCGCATGACCCGAGCATCGGTCCATGGTCATGTACAGGACGTAAATGTACGTCCTCGTGCATTAAGTACCACCGCACCAGGAAGTACATTTACGTCCTGTGTCATAAAGGGGTTAAAGGGATACTCCGCCTCTTGACATCTTATCCCCTATCCAAAGGATAGGGGATAAGATGTCTGATCCTGGGGGTCCAGTCTTTGGGAAACCTGCGATCTCTGTGCAGCACTCAGCGTTCTGAACATTATGTTCAGAACGCTTGGTGTGGACACCTATGTTTGTGATGTCATGCCATGCCCCCTTGAGATGTTATGCCACCCCCCCTCCTTTCATGTCTATGGGAGGGGGCGTAGCGACCATCACGCCCCCTCCCATAAACATGAATTGAGGGGCATGACGTCCCAAGGAGGCTTGGTGGGATGTCGCAAGAGGCATGCGTGATGTCACGGCCACACCAAGCACTGGGTGCTCCACAGACATTGCAGGGGGTCCCAGAGGCCGGACCCCCGCAATCAGACGGAGTACCCCTTTAAATATATTTTGTGTATTCATTTTTGAAAAGATGATAACAGGAATTTATTTCAAGTTAGTAAATTATTTTTTCTTAATTTTAGCATGGTTAGCAATAAAATGTGTCCCAATGCTTAAAATACAGGTGGAATCAAAAAGGTTGGTTCAATATGATAGCCTCAGTATTCATAACTGAAAACATATCACACATTGATGAAAATCAAAAGATACACTCATTGAATAAATTAGAATATTAGATTGGCTGTGCCGCAAACAATGATTCAGCTGTCTTGCACTGATAACACCAGATAACACCCTGCAATATCTTTCTGTGGGGCTACACCAAGGACAAGCAGGTGTCTGGATAGAACTGGACTATCCCCTAGACATCTGCTGTGTTACCCCTGGAAATCACGGACATTTGTAGTGTATAGTTAAAACTTGGATCAATAATGTGCTTTTTTATGTTAATACATTTTTGCTATGTTCTCTTGGTTATGAATACCAAGGCTATAGTATTGCACTATCCTTTTTAAATCCAAGTAGAAAAAAGAGAGGTTTTGGCACTGTACAATTCCAATAAAATGTCTTGATATAAATGTTTAAGATACAAGCATATCCATCTAGTTTACCATATAAAAAGCATAACCATAACATTAATTATGTCTAGATCAGACACATTTCAAGATTGCCTTAGATCTCCCATTGCTGTTATGTCACTGAGGAAGAGATATAAGGTGATCTAAAAATATGTCTAATGCTGGCATAGTTAAAGGGGTTTGCCACTGGCCAGCATTCGGAACATTTAATTCTGAAAGCTGTGCTCACACTGCAGGGGGCCGGTCATGCCCCTTTGTGCCATCAGGCCACGCCTACTCAATGCAAGGCTATGGGAGGGGGTGTATCCCATAATTTGTCTATAATGTTATCAAATACAAGGTCTGTACCACGATACTATGGCGACAATTCGATGTAATAGGCATTTTGGAATATAGCGTGCAGAAGCTTTGAAGATGTCATTCTGCATTTACGTTGCGGCCCTTTTGTGTTTATCTGCACCAGCTTTGATATTGGCCACATGACTCTCCCACACAACCGAAATAGGGTCCAGAACAATTACATTTTTTTGCATTGCATTGAACCTCATTTCAGAGTGCCAAGTTGTCTTTGATATACATAAAGCGAAGGATTGGGATCCTACTTGGGCACCGACCATATTCTACAGTGCATGTACTTTTCCATACTAGTGATGAGTGGCATAGGCCATATTCAAATTTGCGATATTTTGTGAATATATGGACGAATATTCGCATATTCGTTATATTTGCTTTTTTATGCGCATATGCGAAAATATATGCGCATATGCGAAAATAGCTGTGCATATGCGCATATTCGCGAATATTGAGCCCTCCCTTCTTTATAGGGAACTTATGGGCTAGTGCATTAACTTTGTGATTTTTACCCATTGAAACCAATAGACCCATTGTGGTCTATGGGGATCTCAGGGTATGTAAAACTGTATGATAAGCAGGAGGGTCTTGGCAGTACAATGTATTGGAGACCGTGCGGTGGTTCGAGTCCTGGGATGGGACATAGTGTTGTGGTTAAAAGCTGATGCCCATAGCAACCAAGCAGATTGCTTCTTTCATTTTTCACAAGGCCTCTGCTAAATGAAAGAAGTAATCTTATTGGTTGCTATGGGCAACTCAGCAGATTTTCCTTGAAAAGCTGATGAGTCGCCCATAGCAACCAATCAGATCACTTCTTTCATTTTTCACAAGGCATCTGCAAAATCAAAGAAGGCATCTGATTAGTTGCTATGGGCAAGTGGACAACTTTTCCTTTGCACAGGTTTTGATAGATCTCCCCCTATAGGGGAGATTTATCAAAACCTGTCCAGAGGAAAAGTTTCTGAGTTGCCCATAGCAACCAATCAGATTGCTTCTTTCCTTTTTGAAAAGGCCTCTGAAAAATGAAGGAAGTGATCTGATTGGTTGCTATGGGCAACTCAGAAACTTTTCCTCTGGACAGGTTTTGATGAATACCCAGCCTTACACATTACATCCAGTTTCAGTTAACTCCAATACCCATATTTGATACCCCATTAACCTAGTTCCCACGGTTCAAACACTGAGTTAATTGCCAATTGACCTAGTTCCCATGGTTCAAAGGCTTTCTTGATTACCAATTGACCTACATTTGTCAATCACGAGTAAAAAAAGTTAAACCACTGTAAGACTCTGTCCCACTCTGGGACTCGAACGACCACACGGTCTCCCATACTCCTGCTTCTCTTACAGTTTTACATACCGTGAGATCCCCATAGACCACAATGGGCCTATTGGTTTCAATGGGCAAAAAATCACAGAGTTAATGCACTAGTGCAGTGGTTTCCAACCTGCGCACCTCCAGATGTTTCAAAACTACAACTCCCAGCATGCACGGACAGCCAATGGCTGTCCGGCCATGCTGGGAGTTGTAGTTTTGCAACATCTGGAGGTCCGCAGGTTGGAGACCACTGCATTAGCCGATTAGTTCCCTATACCATTAAGGAAGGGAGGGCGAAATATTCGCGAATATGCACATATGCAAAGAGCAGAGAGGGATGATCGGTGATCACTGTGATGTGTACTGTGTACCAAAAAAAAAAAGCGAATATTCATTATTGCTGATATATAGTACTACATTCACAAATTCGCAAATATGCGATATTCGCGATTAAAATTCGAATTGCAAATATTCACGAGCAACACTATTCCATACCACCAGTGGCTTCAGTACATGAGCTCCTGCTTCAGTTTGGTCTGTGAATCCTTCAGACAGTGGCCAAGAGAGGTGCTGAAGCAGAGGCTGATACAGCCCAGGACATCGAGTGGAGGCAGCCATAATCAGAAGCCCCCGCTACTGGAACGGTAAGGGGTACAGTGTACTAAGTGACTCAGTGCAACATTTTATTTTCTTAGAAGCATGGGAGGAGTATCGAACTTTCAGTTAAGGTCCCTTTCACACTGCCGTTGCTCCCCGTCGAGAACGGCTGTTAAAGTCTTTTTTTTTTTTACTTTAACAGCCGTTCTAGTGACAGGGAGCAATGCGCAACAACGGGTCCTGGCGGCTCCGAATTACTATTATGGGGGCCACAGGGTGCCTTCATTTTTTGACAAGAATAGTTGGAAAAAAGACGGTGATTGCAGAAATTTTTCTCCCGCTATTCCCCCGCCTCTCCCAACGGTCATCACACAGCCTAAGGCTACATTCACACTGCGGTTGGAGCGTTTGGCAGGTGGATCCAGCTGGGAGAGGGGAAAACCGTTCACACCCGTACTTCAACCGGACCGGCGCCCAACTCCATTGACTTTAATGAGCCTACCGGGTCACACAGTGACTCCAGTTGGCTCATTTTCGCCCTGTATCCAGTTTTGTGAATGGACCTAAAACTCATTAAAGTCAATGGAGTACAGCACCGGTCTGGCTGGGGTAAGGGAGCACACAGTTTCCACTCCCCCAGCCGAATCTGGCAGCTGTACGCTCCAACCGCAGTGTGAATGCAGCCTAACACTGGTGTAGGTTTCTACTGAAATTCTATTCAGACAATATTTGGGACATTTGTTTTGCAGGAACTGAGCAAGCATTAGGGGGAGATTTATCAAAACCTGTCCAGAGGAAAAGTTGCCCATAGAAACCAATAATATCGCTTCTTTCATTTTTAAAGAGGCCTGTGAAAAATGAATGAAGTGATCTGATTGGTTGCTATGGGCAACTCAGCAACTTTTCCTCTGGACAGGTTTTGATAAAGCTCCCCCATAATATCTATTTTTACAGGAACGGAACAGTACCTCTTTTATTGACTCTGCTGGGACATTTATTTTTATTTGCAAGAATTGTTTTTATTTGCAGGAATAGTTTTGGTCTTTTATTTTCAGGATTGTTTTACAATTCAGCAAGCATTGGGGTAGATTTATCAAAACCTGTCCAGAGGAAAAGTTGCTGAGTTGCCCATAGCAACCAATCAGATCGCTTCTTTCATTTTGCAGAGGCCTTGTTAAAAATGAAAGAAGCGATCTGATTGGTTGCCATGGGCAACTGGGCAACTTTTCCTCTGGACAGCTTTTGATAAATCTCCCCAATTGTATCTAGAGAATAATATTTGCATATACACTATGGCCGACACTTATCATTGTAGTGTAAGTGAAGCATTTTTTACACCTTTTTGGTTGTGTGCTGTAATGTGTAGGAGCACCAAATTTATTAAATGGTCACAGAGCATTTGATACATTTTGTGCAGGTCACATTTTCTGAAATTTCTCTCCTCACATACACCAAAAAGTTAAGCTAAGTCTGGGCCGGTGTAGCTTTAGAGACCTTACAGTGGCTTTGTGTCTTTTTTGCGCCTTTTTTACAAAAAGGTGCAGTTCATAAAACCCTTCCATATCATGTGTTTTGCCAAAATCAGTGGATTGCAACTCAAAATCAACAGAAATGTGTAAACCAAAATGCAAAAAAGGTGTAAATAAACCCTGCTTGCTCCTTTTTTGCGCCTTTTCTAGACACAAAAAACAGTCTAAAGACAATGATAAATGTCAGCCTATGTGTGTAATACAGCAGTTGTGTCATCAGACTTGTTTTAAGGGGCATCATTTTATTAATTTAACATTTTTTGTTGCACCCACATGGGTCCTGTGGTATCCAGCTCTGTGATATGAGTGTGATATCCTTTTTTAATTTCATTAATACATTTTGATATTATTAACCACAAACACTTGTCCATTTGTCCTTGAGCCACAATTTTTGGTTGGTTATTTAATTTTTTTGCCTAACTAGGGTATTAGTATGACATTATGAGCTCAGATTCTAGGTATTTGCTAGTATGGTGGGCCTGTATCTATATCTTTTGTTTATAAATACAATAATTTTTTAATCAACCTTTACATTTAAGCCAAGAAGTAATATTGAACGAGAGAAGATCAAATAGGCTCTGAAACATATTTTCATGAATGGAATTCATAGGTACCTTTCAGTGTCATCAACAGAATAAAAAATGGGCTCTACATTAAAGTGTTGGGATTAGCTACTCAAAGCACTGGGGGGAGATAACACCTCTGAGGAAGTCACCCACATGTGACGGAGCATGTGGGGTTCCAGAAGGGCACCTGTTCCAATTGATTTCTATTTCATACCATTTCCGGCTCCTCTATTTTCTAGTAACAATAGAAGAAAAGCAGATATCAGCTCACCCAGTAGTCTCCAAGGTAAATGGAAAGTAGCACAATACACCTGCACCAGCGGGAGCTTCGGATGGTCTCTGAGGCCAAGTCCTCAGCAATCAGGGTGAAGCAATCAGGAGAACAACACCAAACGCACCGACGCGTTTCGACTTAACGCTAAGTCTTAATCATGGCCATGATTAAGACTTAGCATTAAGTCGAAACGCGTCGGTGCGTTTGGTGTTGTTCTCCTTTCATTGGTTTTATTTTTTGCTCTTGCACTGGATTTTAATATGAAGAAATAAACTTGACATTTTTTATCCAGCCTTGGGAGCCGGAACTTCCTTCTCTCCTTTCTATTTTCTAGTGCCTTACTGAGATATGTATATGTAGGATTGCTACTATATATACTCGAGTATAAGCCGACCCGAATATAAGCTGAGGCCCCTAATTTCAACCCAAAAACCCAGGAAAAGTTATTGACTCAACTATAACCCTAGGGTGGGAAATACATCATCCCCCCGTCATCATCCAGACCCCCCATCATTAACACCCTCATCATCATCACCCTGTCATCATCATCCCCTGTCATCATCCCCCCCTTTATCATTACCCTGTCATCATCCCCCCCTTCATCATTACCCTGTCATCATCCCCCCTTCATCATCCCCCTTCATCATTCCCCCTTCATCCTCCCCCTTCACCATTACCCTGTCATCATCCCCCCTTCATCATTACCCTGTCATCATTACCCTGTCATCATTACCCTGTCATCACCCCCCCTTCATCATCCCCCCCTTCATCATCCCCCTCTTCATCATTACCCTGTCATCATACCCTCTTCATCATTACCCTGTCATCATCCCCCCTTCATCATTACTCTGTCATCATCCCACACCACCCCCTTCATCATCACTGCTTGTCAATGTCTGATTTAACAGTGGTCTTCAACCTGTGAACCTCCAGATTTTTCAAAACTACAACTCCCAGCATGCCCGGACAGCCATCGACCACTGCCCGGGCCTTCGTTGTCATCCAGCTCCCCCTCCCCCCTTTAGTTTTGTACTCACCTCCGCTCGGCGGGACGTTCGGGTGAGCTGTTCCTGGCCATCTGTGCTGCAGGACCGTCTGGTGGGGAGGGATAGTCTTTCCGGGTAGTCCATCTTCACCGGGTGGGCCTCTTCTCCGCGCTTCGCGCCCGGGCCCGGAATAGTGACGTTGCCTTGACGACGACGCACAGGGCTGGGCGCGAGGAATTACATGTGCACTGGTCTCATACATGGCTAGAACTGAGCTGGTCTAAATCAGTCAAGAAGCGGGCAGGACTAGGGAGGCTCCATCCCCATACTCAATTTCCACTTAGTAGTGGATGGGGCTGTGTGTTTTGTAGAACTTGTCTCTTATGCACCTACAATTAATGCCTTTAGGTGTCAGCAAAGTTGACACATGTAGAACCATGTAACAATGTAGAGTTCATTGGAACTCACAGTAAAGGATTAATACTATACCCTATTGTGACAAAATGGCAACCAAACTATACCCATTAACACTTTTGTAGCAGGCGCTGTACTACACTGCACTTGCTTTTTATTATGGTTTCTTTTTTTAGTGATTACAGATCCCGGACAAATTCTGTTGACACCTGACTGACACTGATCAATGGATAGTTATGGCATTTGGCAGTACTTCTCTGAATCTGAATATTTACAGAAAAGCAGTAGACATAATGTCACCTCATCGATGTTGTGTCCTTGGTCATTTAATTATAGTAATTGCCATCTATACATTTTTAGAATCTTTTTCCTTTAACAAAACCTAAAGCTTTTTGGATGTGGACAGACGTATCTATCAAATGTTAATATAATTGTATCAAACACATAATGAAACATAATTAACATCTATCGAGAAAGATAAATTCATATAAATTCTGTTTAAATTAAAGGCAAATTGATTAATGTAACATAGAAGTATAATTAGAATTACTTATCATATAAAGAGAGCAAAATCTATTACAGAATAATAATTAGACCTGCGATGCCATATTGATTAGATGAAGGAATTAGTATAGATATATATTGTTACCTGTATAGTCTCGAAATCAATAGGGGAGTTAGCACTTACAGTAGCTTACAGTTGCTATTGATCTCTCTGGAGTATACACTTTTTCTGATCTATAGGCATAAATGTATAGATTTATTTCAGTTAACTCCTTCTCCTGCCATGCCTTGGAGGCTTAAAGGAGATCTGTAGTTCAATATAACTTATCCCCTATCCGAAGGGTTCCGAGCGCTGCCCCCCCCCCCCCCCCCCCGTGATCTACTGGACGGGGCCACAGCAGTATGCTAGAAAGGGGGCGTTCCGTCCCCGCATGATGTGCTGCCTACACGCCCCCTCCATGTACCCAATAGAGATACATGGAGGGGGCATGTCTGCCACGGCTTTCTACTTGGGACGAAATTTCACTTCCTGCAGACTGCCGCGGCCCCATCCAGGAGATCCCAGGGGCCCCAGCGCTCGGACCCCACACAATCCGTAACTGATCCCCTATACTTTGGATAGGGGATACATTATTTTGTGCTGGAATACTCCTTTAATGTCCAAGCTATTTTTATTTTTTTTCATTGTCACCTTTCAAGTGCTGTAATTTAGTTTTATTTTTGAGGGTTTTTTTTTTTTTGCAGGACAAGTTGTGCTTTTGAATATCACCACTTTAAGGTTCATATATATTATTGGTTAATTTTTATTAACTTTTTTTTTGCTGTGAAAATATGAAAAAAAAAAATGCTTTTTTGTCATTTATTTTTATTGCCTTATTCTGTGGATCAGTACAATGACAACCAGGTTTATATAGATTTTTTTTTTTTACTACATTGCAATGCTAGAATTTTATTGCACATTATGGATTAAGATCATTAACTTTTTAAAATGTTACCTGATGCTATGTTAGGGCTAATTTTTCCAGGAAAACTTTTAGCTTTTATTGGTACCTTTGTGGAACAAGTGTGACTTTTTGATTGTTTTCTTTTTTTTGGAGGTATTTAAAGTATATAAAGTATTTAAAAATACTGCAATCATGGCTTTTTTTGTGGGATACATAATGAAATAACTGTACTGCTTAGGTCATTATGGGCATGGCATACCATACATGTGCATTTTTTTATTCATGTATGAAAAGGGATATAAAGGGAAAAAAAAAAAAAAAAAAAAAAAAAATATATATATATATATATATATATATATATATATATATATATATATTAGTTTGCACCCTTTGGGTGTAAATATACTCTTAAACAAACTTTTCATCTATAGTGCCCCATATAGTAATTGAATTACAAATGTCAATAATGAACCTTAGTGTCCTAAACAGTAATTTTTGTGGCCCCTTTTGTGCCCTGTACCATAACTTTTTTCTAACTCTTAAAGCAGACCTGCCAGTGGAAAAACACGGATATAAATAAGCATTTGGCTCGTCATCATGATTCCAGATATACATTTTTTATATATTAATGGTCCTTTCCAGTGCTGAGTTTTTTTGTTAATATGCAAATTAGACTCAAGTATCCAGAGGGCTTTCCCCAGCACAGCAAGAGCCCAGGTAAGTATCACTGCCCCCTAGCCTGCCTGCATTCAACATTCCTGTTTGTCTTGTGCCATTAAATTAAACAGTTTATTATTTAAAAAAATAGAAGGGGGAGAAAAAAGAGGACAGAGCCTCGTGTATTACCCAAAGTGCCGGTGTCAAAAGAGACATAGTAAAATTGGCTCTTCAAGATGGCCGCTCACCTGATATGAGAAGAATGCATATATCACCCCAATGGGGTACTGTTGATAATCTGGAGATGAACTGCTGAGCCCAATGTGAAATGGGAAGGAAGGGAACTTCTCCCATACAGGATGTAGAGAATGTAGCAAAAAAAAGGACCTTTTGCGGGCGCTGTTCCCGGTTCCAGTAAATTCAAGCAAGTTGCTGAAGTATAGTTCAAGTGCTGCAGAGCACTAAGTTTATTAAATATTAAAACCAATGAAGTGTTTTGGAGGGACAGACCTCAGATTGACATGTGAGGAAGGAGGTCTGTCCCTCCAAAACACGTCATTGGTTTTACATTGGGCGCCAGGTCCCCTTATAGCTATGCCCCTGATGAGCAGTAACAGTAACTGCAACAGAATGAAAGTGTACCTCCAGTGTTTTATGAAAAATGACTATAGTACAGCACTGTGCACAATAATAATTGTTCTAAATAACATTGATTTAGAATTTGGCACTGCAATAGCTTAGCATAGCACCCATTTCCAGCGTGAGAATCAGTGCAATGTGATTCTACGCCACTTAAGTCGTAGTACCAAGGTCCATCTCCTAATGCAGAGTTGCTATGTGGCGGTAAGTGGGGAGAATAAGCACTCTATAAGCTATTTAAAATCTGAATTTAAAATCAAAGTTATTTAGTAAAAGGACTATTGTGTACAGTGCTGAAATATAATAATTTTTTTTGTTAAAAGTTAATAAAGCACTGGAGGTACAGTACACTTTAAGTATCATTGGCATTCAATTTGATAGTTCTTACTTCTTCAAGTCACTTATAAGAATTAGTCCCCATCTCAAGTTCATTTTCAGACACAGTCACTGCAGACTTTTACTTTCTTCCTGAATATTTTGCATACCACCACCCAAGGGAGTGCTAATAATAAAGATGGGACTCAGCAGTCCCAAAAGTGCTCACATTAAATACATTGTGAGGCCCATGCACGCACCTCCTCTATAAAGAAACGCATTAGAGACTACTTCACAGGGTATATCACCCTCCTCAGTGTGTAGGACTCACTTAAAGATGATGTGAGTTACTGTCCATTCCAGCAATAATTAATACATTGCAGCATACTGTCCAAATGGGGGATAAATCCCGTCCCGTAACGTAAGTCCTTGCATAAAACCTAAACAATAGCTGTGATAGATCTTCTTTTAAATGTGCATAAATCCCCGAATTATCTGCATTGATGTTCAATTATGTCAACCATCTTCTACACAGGGGAGCTTTTATCTCTTCTCTTTGTAATTGTAAGTTATATGCCCACTCTGTCCTTCAGTGAAGGACAGAAGAAATGTCTACAGTAATTTGAATTACCACCTATGTGATATGCAAAATGCCTTTCATCTTCCCTGGGTTGAAGTGCTGACGTGCTTTGCAGTTTGTGTGTTTCTCATTCTTTTTCCCGTCAGCAATTAAAATGTTAATGCGTGTACTTTATGCAATTAAATAGCTTAATTTTCCCTCTGCTGTATGTAAGACATGGTGGTCAACTATAGGCAACAAGGATGATTGTGATGTTATAAACAACATCTCTGCTCTCCATGATCTATATTTACTGCTTCAGTAAAAAGGGGGTGTCTAGAATGAGCAGCTATCCAAGGATAGGTAATCAATTTATTATTGGGGCCCCATCACTGGCATCTCTTCTGATCACCAAAGCAGGGGTACCCCAATTCCTCAAAATTGTAGGACCACAGTAAGGAGAAAATAGAATGGAGAAGTGGTCATGCATGCAACCTCCTCCTCCATGCAAGATCTAGGTTAGGCATAGGCAACCTTCGGCACTGCAGATGCTCAGAACTACATCTCTCGTGATGCTTTGGCAGAATTTGACTCTAAGAGCATCATAGAATATGAAGTCCAAAACATCTGCAGTGCTGAAGATTGCCTATGCCTATGTATTTGGGACATGCCCATTATATATGTTTAGTACTTTTTGTCTTGTGAATTCATTTCATTCTACTATAACAATAATGATGCATTAATTTTGTATATGGTACATGGATCCTAAGTTCTGACTTAGGGCTAGTTCACACAGAGAAATTCTGCCAGAAATTTCCACTCTGAAGACTATACTAATAGAGTGCCAATATCATGCCATGGCATAGCACTGTTCAGTGAGAGCAATCAAATGATTGCTTATATTAGTCCCATATGGGTACAATAAATAAAAAAAAAAGAGAAAGAGCGAAAGAGAGAGAGAGAGAAGAAGGTAAGACACCCCCGGGGGTCGACCTCTGTGCAAGTGGTTGCCCAGCCCAGGATCAAATCACAGCCCCAGCCAGGTCATGGATCATGAAAAAAATGGAAATCTTTATTATCTCTGTTTCAAAATGCAACATTTTGGCAGTAGTAGCCTTTATCAAGCATCCATTAATGCTTGATAAAGGCTACTTCTGCCGAAACATTGCATTTTGAAATGGGGGTAATAAAGATTTCCATTTTTTTCACAATTCATGACCTGGCTGGTGCTGTGATTTGAGGATTTGGTATAAATAAACATATATATATATATATATATATATATATATATATATATATATATAATTTTTTTTTTTTTTTTGATGCACTGATTTTTTGGGAAAATTAAAAGGGGTCATTACATAGTACAATTGGTCATACAAAAAACAAGCTCTCATATAGCTCTGTGAAAGGAAAACATTAAGAGATATATCTTATAAAAGTTAAGGAAGAAAAAGTGAAAACGCAAAAGTGATAATTGTCTGTGTCCTCTAGGCCAAAACTTGCTGTGTCCTTAAAGGGTTATAAACAAGCTATATTAGAAAGATGTTTAACGTTTTACTATACAGTGAATAAGATTTAAGTTTTTCAAAAAACGATTACATGCCTCTAAAGTCGCAAAATGTATTTTTATTGCCTACCAGTAACATTCTATAACATCCTCATTGATCCTTCCCTTACTTGCCAGCTTTCCCAATATAATGCCGGTCCTACTGCTTACCCATATGGCCAGTGCTGTGACTGTCCGAATGCCCTATTCAATGTGAGTCCCACAGAGATGTACAGAGGAGGTGACTTCCAGTCCACGCTGCCCCTAAGGCAGGTACCACATCATACTGTGGAAATGAAATTGTCTGGAAATAGAAGGATCAGAACAGCTGTTTATCTAGTGCAAGTTACTAGCAGGCAGTAAAAATAATATATGAGATTTCTTATAGGCTATGAAAGGAGAAATCAGTCCAGGAATAAGGCTGTGCTGATACATGAGAGATAGTGAAGACAACTGCACCATGGACACACGACCCACATCCAGCATTGTTTGTGAGAGGGACACATGCACAAAAAACGGCATATCCCAACATATAAAAAATTATGAAAATAAAAAGTCTAAAACATAATGCAACTTTTTTTAACTCAAGGTATCTGCTTACAAAAAAATGATATTTTTTCATGTCAATGATATCCTTACCCAGGGGAAATCTCTCATCTCTAGATCATGCTCAGAGCCCCAGTGTCAGAGGCTGTGTGCGCCAACAGCCATACCATGCAAGTTTCCTCCCTCCCCTACATCCTTGGACCTTGACTAATTGATGTGCAGGGATCAGTCCTTTACATTAATTAATCGAGTCACTTTATAGAAATATACAAAATCCAAAATTGATTAAATCACATATATATATATATATATATATATATATATATATATATATATATATATAAACACATTGGAGGCATAACACACTCAATGGGGGATAGAAAACAAAGAATTTCGGACAAGCCTTTGTCGACAAAGGCTTGTTCGAAAAGCTGCGTTAGGGTGGTGTCACCCTGTTCCCCAGGACCATGCATTGTCTAAGTATGTACTTACTACTATAGGGCTGTTTTTCTTCTTCTTTGTAGCTCTCCATTATATATATATATATATATATATATATATATATATATATATATATATATATTTATATATATATTTATTATATGTTACTACTGTTAGTGAACGGGGTACAGTGTGACACCTTGGTGTTTTTTGTTTTCTATCCCCCATTGAGTGTGTTATGCCTCCAATGTGTTTTATATATATATATATATATATATATATATATATATATATATATATATATATATATGTGATTTAATAAATTTTGGATTTTGGATATTTCTATAAAGTGACTCCATCTTCTTTTGTTGTGTTAATATGTATGGAAGTTCATACTAGCTGTAGTGATTTGGGTTCATTTTGCACCTTGAGTGCGTTACTATTAGTAATTGGATTACATGATATAATTCTTTAGTCAATAAATTTTGACGTGTATAGTAACCAAATCTTTATTGTGTTTTTTGTATTCACATTAATTAATCGAGGCATGGGAGGGTGGGGGAGGGAGGAGGCATGTATGCTGCATCTCATTGATACTAGATCACTGGGCATAATCTAGAGCTGTGCGTTTCCTTTTAAGTGCAAAATTTGAATTAGAACTGGTAGCATTCGTTTGTTTAATTAAAAATGTAATATTAATTTTTATTTTCTAAGCCAATTTTCAACTAGGACTATTTGACCTCATACAAACTCAAATGACTAAAAAAATATTTTTATTGGGCTCCTCTGACATTCTGACAGTATTTCTGTAGTGCAAAGATCTCTGGCAATATTCAAAAAATGGCCTCAGTAAAAAGCCTCCAGTTTCACAAGTTTTACTGCCAAACAAT
The DNA here is from genome assembly GCF_029499605.1 of Hyla sarda. Taxonomy (NCBI): domain Eukaryota; kingdom Metazoa; phylum Chordata; class Amphibia; order Anura; family Hylidae; genus Hyla; species Hyla sarda. Next base: position 73,773,106 of record NC_079192.1, read on the forward strand.
TTTAACATCTAATATGCACCACTGAGATTCCATTGAAGTGTTTCTATATGAAAAGAATTCATGAGGAATATGCCTTGAGATGGTAAATGTCAATGGTTCTATCTCATCAGAACTTTGATGCACTGCATGACATCTGACATGGCTCCTCAACCTGGTGAGATGGTTTCCTGTTCTTAGCTTGGTTCATGTGCTATTCTTCATATGCTTTTATTATGTGGCTCTGCTGTGCTATGCAAATGAAGAAGAAAGAGAGAAACCTCTTTGGAACACCTTATTGACACTTTCATAAAACATGCTGTAGTTGCAATGCATCATTGTGTTAGTAAATAAACACAATAGTTCAAACCAGATAAACATTGTGTTCAGGGTAAAGTCCAGGGGAACAATGCCATACCAGTCAGATAAACTTGTGGGTGCAACAATAATTTAAACCATTATCAGTAGAATTTAAAAGAGGCAAACCACAGAAGCATACCAACGTTGTTATAGGGCAAGATACCTTGACAAACAGTAGAGATGGATTTGGTCTGAGGTTATGTGACCTCCCCCATAACAGGTGAGGGGAAGGGATGAAGAATAAGAGAGTCTTTCTGTTCTGCATCAGGTAGGTACATTGTCTTAAACCAGGCCCATGATGACGTTTTTCTGTGGTGCTTTCTATTATCTTTGTACATTATATCCGTGTAAACTTACACTATGTGTCTGTGTCGGATGTTCCATTAGGTAACATCTGGGGATGTCTACTCAGCCAGTCACTAATTTAAGCAGGTCGCTGTGGACATTTCTTGTGTACCAAGAAGAAATGATTAAGAGGTGGAGATAAGTAGAAAAGGGAACTGGTGACCATGAATGGCAGGGAATTGGAGATTAACTTTATTTTTTTATTTGAAAGCCCCGTTAAATATTTGCCTAATCCCACTTAGGAATGTCCATAATGTGTTCAATATTCCCCATTTTCATTAAAATTAGCATCAATTATGCCTCTTTGCAATTTACTTTGCAAAATTGTTGACAAGTATGTATATGGAGAATTCCGAACAAAATTATTACTTTGTATGTATGGGGGGAAGGGGGAGGGGGATCTAAGCTTTAATATCTGTCCTGACCGGATGACAAAATGTATATAAATACATTTCTTAGCTTAAGTCTACATATCTGCATATCTTTGTCATGGCTTCTACATATATTTTATACCAGATTCTGATGCCACACAAGAGACCCCACTGACTAATACATGGATCCAGTGGGTTCATGTTTTGAGTGGGCATCCGCTACGTCTAGAGAAAAAAAAGGTTTCACCATCATCACAGACAGAGATTCTTTACTGTTAGAGCAGTGAGACTATGGAACTCTCTGCAACATAATGGCCCTCATTTACTAAGAGTGGAGTGTAGGTTTCGTTGTGGGTTTTACTTCCCTACAATTTATTTTCCACAGTATTTACTAAGGTTTCCCTACATTTTCCACTTTCCCTACGTTTTCCTTTCCCCCCCCCCCCCCCATGCTCTGATCTGTAGGGTTTTCCTCAGCTGAAATCCACCACATTTTATGTGGAAACCTTAGTAAATATGTTGGGTTTTTGTGAAAATGTCAGAAACACACCCCTTTTCAGAGACCACGCCCCCTTTTCACGGCGGCCACGCCGTGAAATAGTGTTTTCTTAGCAAAATGGAGAGCTACTATGGGTTTTTTCAATTCTGGCGCAAATTCTGGCGCAGACAGAATTCGTGGCGCAGATTCTGGCGCAGACAGAATTTCTGGCGCACAACCAGACAAAACATGTCAGGTTTGCAATAGTAAATGAGGGCCAATGTTGTGATGTCTGACTCAATAAACAAGTTCAAGGGGGGCCTGGATGTTTTTCTGGAAAAATATAATATTACATGTTATGGATACTAGATTGATGTGGATAGAACGTTGATCCAGGGATTTATTCTGATTGTCAGGAGGGAATTTTTTTCTCTGTCATGGGCAATTGTCATCAGCCTCGTGGTGGGGTTGCCTTCTTCTGGATGAACACAGTAGGGTTTTAGGTGTTTTTTTTTTTTTTTCAATCTTACAAACAATGTCACTATGTGTGTGTTGTTATAAGAGTAGCTCCATTTGCTGTGACAGAATTGTAGATCTGTTGACCGCATTGGGATTGGAGCCTAAGATTTCTTGACTCTTTTAATATTGGCACTGGGGCGGCACACTGCGCTTATAAGATTCCAAATTTAATTATTATTTAATGAAAAACCTGTCCTCAGATTCATGGCTCATAATCCTAATGACATGCTCAGCGGGCTCCTCTTCAATGCCTCATTATTTTGCTCTATATTTTTACTTTCCCAAAAAATAAATAAAAAAATAACACTGTTAAATGAATATCTATGGTGCAATATATGAAGAGATAATCTGATTTTACTGTTTACTTCTTTTAACCACAACTGACATCTCTAAAATGTAACAAGAGATTATCTGCCAAATCTGTTTTCTGTTCATATGAAATAAAGACCATGGGGTCTTAGTCTATATTAGGAATAAAGTAGATCTGGCTGTTTTCACCTGGTAAATCCCACTGCTGTCTGCTGGAGTTAACAGGAAAACGTCATGTCTGTTTTATATCCTCATATACAATAAAGCCTTTAATGAACGGAGATAAAAACAGAAAAATCTCCGGGTAGAATTGTTGGCCATTGAGTATATGCCTTTCCTCAGCATGCACTGGCCATATGCTAGTTGTATGCTGTGTATTATACAATTATTCCAATAATAAAGTTTTAAATATCACTAAAAGGTGTATTTTTATGATAGAATGGTATAAGATGTTGCTAAGTACTCCACTGTATTGTAGAAAAAAAGGAATCAAATTCCCTTCAGTTTTTCTTCTGCAATAAGGCACTGCCAGGCAGGGAATTTCTTAGATGTGCATTAAGTTTAATGTGAACAGTAAATTATTATATTGATGTTCACCAGTCTTTATTTGGAGGAGACATTGCAGAGCTGGTTATATTTTGCATATTGTTTCTTGTACTGTGGAAATATTTATTATGAATTGCTTCCCTGTGTACAAAGTATGGCATATAATAGTGGCAGGAATTAAACCACTCTGGATGCCATGTGGCTATATATAGCTAGTAATGGCTAGTATGGGGAATCGGTTATGTGACTATGATTTCGGTTAGACCATGTGATCGTTTGATGGGCACGTTGCCATGCTCGCTTAAGATGGGTGGGGTTCTTGCCAAGTGGGAAGTGTATGTGTTGTGATTTGATGGGAGAGACATCTGTGTTCCTGAATACAACACTGGTGCAGTGGCATTGACAAGGAAAAAGTGTGCAACTGTGGCTGCAGAGACCAGTCCTGACCAGTAGAGAGAAGTGTGTCACTTGATTTCCATCATTGAAAACTGGGGTAGTGGTAGACACCTACCAAGTGAGAGTGTTGTCACAGCCAATAGAGAACACAGTAGGAGAGAACCTATGGGTTGGTTGGGAACTGTATTTCCATGCTGGTCACAGTCACTGACATGAGGGCTTTGACAATGTTGTCCCATGCTCTATGGGCTGGCACAGTGAAAGAGGTTGCATACAAGGCATAAGTAATGTTAATTCCTCCGGGCACACCCTCCAAAGTGTTCTGCTGGCTGGTATGTAAGGTGCTTTTGCAGTTGTGGTACACTTAACAAGCCATACCCTATGATGTTCAACGAGGCAAACAGTCTTTACCTCAAGAAGGCAAGTCTTCTGCAATATGGAAGGCATGGTCTCTTGGAAATAATGAACAAATATGGCATGAGCAGTGAGTTCGCCCTTCTGGAAGTGACATAGAATATTGGGTTGCTAGGACTCCTTAACTTCGCCCAGGCTTCAGCACTAGTCCTATGTTCTCTTTCTTGGGGAGGGTATATACTGCTATTGGTTATCTCTTAGTGAATTCCTAAAAGTGCTGCAGTGCCAACTGCACATGATATCTAGGCCTAGCCTTAAGCCCTGAAGAGTGCTTGGGCAGCTATTGGGCTGTATCCAACTTCTACCTTTTTTCTCACTTTTCTCCATTCTCCTTATTCATCCACTCATATTAAAGCATATGTCGCTAGGATAAAATGAAGACTCTGCAGGAGATGTTTAGTGTCCAGATATGCTAGGTCTTTGCCTAGGTCTAGAAGGAGGTAGAATGCTCCACTCTCTTTATTATGACACTCTAGACTGAGTCATCATCATTTTTCTGCATAGAAAGAGGTCGGGCTACAGCAATATCAATCCCCAATCTAGAATATTCCCATTTAAAGAGTATAGGCTTAAGTGTTGTGTATGGGATAACCCTTTTTCTTCACAGACAAGAGAACGTATATGCTTCATGACAATTTAAAACACTATGAATACATTAAAAAAGTACATGATACTCCGGTCCCGTAGTCGTGACCCTTCAGACACGTAGCGATCATCGCTCTGTGCAGTGGACACAGGTGGGTGCTGCATGCAAGATTGCGGGGGTCCCCAGCGGCAGAACCCCCGTGATCAGACATCTTATCCCCTATCCAAAGGATAAGATGTCTTAGGGCCAGAATACCCCTTTAAGACAGGCAAAAAAAAAAAAAATGAAGCATGCCTATCATTCAAATGAATAAAAAATACCTGCATGGTTTATTAGATTAACCCTTCAGGGTGTTGACAAGGTTATTTTAACATGCTCACTGCTATCTAGCACACTCCCCATTTCAGGGGGCTGGACAGGAGCTGGGTTCTTTGCCATTAGTAAAATCATAGTTACTTCTTCCCATAGGCGGCTCTAGACTTTGTGAGGCCTTAGGCGAAACTCAATGATAAGCCCCCCAGCACACGATAACCACTACCATTACCAAATATAGTAACTTGATAATATTACCATATTGATACTGAAACTACTATACACAGACCAGCATCACCAATGACACCACTATACACAGACCAGTATCACTAATAAAACCATTATACAAGGGACAATTAATACTGCCACCACATTATCACTGCCATTTAGAAACAGGATAAAACCACCATTCTAGTACTGAATAAAACCACTGTACACAGACCAGTATCACCAATAACACCATTATACAAAGACCAGTATCACCAATAACTATACATCACCAAACCACTATACAAGGGACACATTATACTGCTACAGCATCACTATTATCACCATATAGTAATGGAATAATACTACCATACTGATACCGAATAAAACCACTGTACATAGACCAGCATCACCAATAACACCACTATACAAGGGAAAAATAATACTGCCACACCATAACTACATGTTACCCTCATATAGGGGGATATTTATCAAAACCTGTGGAGAGGCAAAGTTGCCCAGTTGCCCATAGCAACCAATCAGATCGCTGCTTTCATTTTTCCCAGGCCTTGTTAAGAATGAAAGAAGCGATCTGATTAGTTGCTATGGGCAACTGGGCAACTTTGCCTCTCCACAGGCTTTGATAAATCTCCCCCATATGGACTGGATAATACTACTATACTAATACTGAATGGAAACCTTTGTATGCCGACAGGGGTGATTCCGGTGATTACATACAGTTACATCAGGTGACGTCTTCTCTAATTGTAGTCATTCACTTTCCTTTTTCTTCTCTATACGGCCATTATGATGATTTCTTTTAGCCACAACTCGTTTCCACAGGACCTGTCAGACAAACATTTTAGGCTGTGCACTTTTCCAGCACCTATAGTACTCCAAACAGTAATAATAATAACCCCCTTAGTGTATCACAGAGTAGAGTGGGTGGATAAATGGGTTGGGGGAGAGTAGGTAGGGCCCCCACATTAGGTAGTTATGTTGCATTTGTAGTTTGACGTGTCACTTCACTTTGTTTCCCCCATAATACAGGTGCCCCAAGTAGGTAGGTGCAACCTGTAGATATGTACCCCTGTAGATAGCTGCAGCCCCCATATACACTGGTAGACACAGCCCCCTTTAGGTAGTAGTAGAAGCAGTCCCCTTTAGATGGTAGTAATAGTAGCCCCCTTTAAGTGGTGGTAATAGCCCCCTTTAGGTAGTAATAGTCGCCCCCTTTAGCAGCAGCCCCATGAACTTAATAAAAACAGCAGCAGCCCCATGTACTTAATAAAAACAGCAGCAGCCCCATGTAGTTGTAAAAATAAAAAAGATACTCACCTGGCTCCTGTAGTCCGTAGTGTGGCCTCTTATATCTTCTCCTCCAGTCTGTGCTCTGGCACATGATCATGTCACTCGAGCGAGAGGCCTTATGGGAGAGCTGCCTCTGATTCCTTCTTTACTTGTCTATCAAATTACAGCACATCACTTATTCTTCTCTGTATGCCTTGACATGGAACAGGTACATGTACACTGGACTGAAGCTGCTGCCAATAGGAAAGACTTTATTTATTTTCTATGGGTATTGCAGATCATATGGGAGAAAGAGAAAGCCTCAGCTTGCATGCATACAGCTCTAGGTTGCTCTTTTTCCTTTTTCCTTCTTTCCTGCACATAGTTACATAGTTACATAGTTAGTATGGTTGAAAAAAGACATACGTCCATCAAGTACAACCAGGGAATTGAAGTGAAGGGTGTAAGGGGATAAGGGAAAGGGATGTAGTTTTATAATTCTGCATAAGCATTAATGTTATTTTGTTCCAGGAATATATCTAACCCTGTTTTAAAGCTGTTAATTGTTCCTGCTGTGACCAGTTCCTGAGGTAGACCGTTCCATAAATTCACAGTCCTCACGATAAAGAAGGCGTGTCGCCCCTTTAGACTAAACCTTTTCTTCTCCAGAAGGAGGAAGTGCCCCCTCGTCCTTTGGGGGGGTTTAACCTGGAACAGTTTTTCTCCATATTTTTTGTATGGGCCATTTATATACTTATATACGTTTATCATATCCCCCCTTAAACGTCTCTTCTCAAGACTAAACAATTGTAACTCCTTTAATCGCTCCTCATAGCTAAGATGTTCCATGCCCCATATTAGTTTAGTTGCGCGTCTCTGCACCCTTTCCAACTCCGCAGTGTCCCTTTTATGAACAGGCGACCAAAACTGAACAGCATATTCCAGGTGAGGCTGTACCAATGCTTTATAAAGGGGGAGTATTATGTCCCTGTCCCTTGAGTCCATGCATAGAACATGCTAAGCCCTGCCCCCACATCTTGTGTTCCATCTTCCTTTTTTGCTATTACTAGAGACGGATTGTCCCTAACTACAGTCACTGGACAGCAGAAGGCAAAGAAGTGAGACACCTGGTGCTTTGGAACTGTTTCCTGGGATAAGAATTAATGATTGGTAAATGAAATGGTTTACAAATATGTTACAGATCACCTGGAGGGAAGTTGTAAATCTTTTTTAAGCCTATATTTATTTATTCTGTGTACAACATTACTATGTAAATAGTATCTCAACTGTGAACTTACTATACATTCAGGGCTTTTCGGTAACACCAAGATTTAACCAGTAATTTACAAAGAAACATTGATTTTTTTTAGTTACATTAAATGTAATCAGAATTCTTTCTTTTTTTCCTTCCCTTTTCTGCGTTCTATTTAGGTTTGCACATACAGCCACGCAGTCACACGGTGGGCGTCCATCTTGTGAATTCCGAGCCGGGTCTGAAGCCTTTCTCTGCATACATCAGCATGGTTACAGATGTGTGGAGCTGTTTATATCAAAAGCAGTGGATTGCACCTTTCAAAATCCCATTTGGAAAGGACAGAAAAACAGTGCTTGGAAAGTCAGGAAAATTTAATTTATCACGCTATTAAGTTAAGGGATTGAAAAATCACCTTGCTTCCAAGTTGCCAACTTTGATCTTTTCAAATTGGTTTGAAACACGCTGCCCTCGGTAGAAAATGAAGTATGTCTCTATGTACATGTGGGAGGGGGCTAGACTCTAACCTCAAGCTATTCCCTGCCATCTCAGCTTTGCTGAATAGAGTAAACTGCAGATATTGTGAGGTTTTAAGCAGCGCCAACAAGCCAATCTCCGACAAAATTAGTTCTCAGGCTGAGTTGGCTTCCTTTTTCTCCTTAGACTTCATAAATAGACTCAGAAATGACATGATATATTAACACCTTCCTTGCCATTTCTAAGACCTTAAAGATCTCCAGACACAATTTGTTGTGGTCCGGTACTGCAGTAACCACTGTTATGTAGAGATATCGAGAGAGTAATTGGATGTACTGCTAACATGCTTTGGTTGTGCTCATGTACAGTACATCATATGGTTCTGTAGGTATGACATGTCTACAGCATCTGGCGCAGTGAACCCAGCCTAAAACTCAACACTTATAAGAGAAACAAAAACAGGAGAGGACAGTGCCTCGTGTATTACCCAGGGTACCAATGTCCCACAAGGAACAGGATGAAATCGGGTCTTCAAGATGGCCGCTCACCTGATTCAGGAGATAAATTGGGCATATTACCCCAATGGGTTATCAATGATCCTCTGAGGAAGAATTGCTGGGTCCAAGGTAAGAATGGGAAAGAAGGAAACTTCTCCCATGTAGGACTGGAAGAATAATGAAGAAAAATTAACCTTTTCTGCGGGTGCTGTTCCTACTTCCAGAAGTATCAAACAGGATACTGAAGTTGGTTAAAGTGCTGTATAGCACCATGTTTATTAAAGTACATAAAACCAATTACGCGTTTCCGAGGGACAGTCCTTTTTCCTCAGATTGGCATGCATAACATGACACAAAAGAGCTCCTTATCTATATTAATAAAACTCAATGTGTGTCTGTATGTATGTTCCAGCATCACGTCCAAATGATTAAAGATAATAACATGAACCTTGGCACACATGTTACTTATATGTCAACAACAAACATAGGATAGGTAATTTAACCCTTACTCACCCCCATTTGACAGGGTCTGGGTTTTTGCTTAAAGTCCCATACAAGTCTATGGGAAATATATGTTACTGCATAACTTCCAAACGGCTGGAGATATTTTGATAATACTTGGTCACATGTTTCTTATATGTCCATTTAAAAAATTAGAATAGTTATTTACACCTTAACTACTCCCATTTGTGAGGGTCGGGGAAATGCATGTTCCCACATAATGGGAAATGTATGTTCCCACATAATTTCCGTACGGCTGGAGATATTTCAATACCTGGTACACATTTTACAGGTCGAGATAGGAGGTAGAGATAGGAGGTCGAGATAGGATGGGATAGGAGGTCGGGATAGGAGGTCGAAATAGGAAGTCGGGATAGAAGGTCGGAATAGGAGGTCGAGATAGGAGGTCAAGATATGAGGACAGGAAAGGAGGATGGGATAGGAGGTCGGGATAGGAGGTCGAGATAGGAGGTCGAGATAGGACGTCAAGATAGGAGGACGGGAAAAGAGGACAAGATAGGAGGTCAGGATAGGAGGTCGAGATAGAAGGACGGGATATGAGGACGGCATAGGAGGTCGGGATAGGAGGTCGGGACAAGAGGTAAAGAGAGGAGGGTGAGAGAGGAGGACGAGATAGGAGGACGGAATAGGAGGACACCGGGTACTCAGCTAGTATACACTAAAAATGGTTGCCAAGTACAGTGGGCAGGGTTACAATTCAAAAATGAATTCACAGTAAAAGTGATAAAAATAATGTGAATAGACATCCATGACTATAGATACTTATAATAAGTAACAACCAACACAGAAAAAGTATTCAATAATTCTTAAATAGTGATAAAACACAGCAGGTAACTAGAGGTCACAACAAGCCCCGTTCACATGCACCGGTAGTAGTGCATGAGAGCGAGGCTCGCCCCGAACGCAAAGTAAATAAACAAACAGTATAGTAGGGAGCCATGTGATGCTCCAATCATATGTAAACAGTAGAGGAGAAAAGGCAGGTTGCCACGGACGCGTTGTCAGGGCTGGGGGGCCACGTGACCAATCCAGCCAATGACAGCGGCGGTATGCGCACACTCCGCAGAAGGACTCCTGGTGCGGGCCGGTGAGTGGCTGCGCGCTGTCCGGGACGGAGGCACGTGACTGCATCTAGCCACTGACAGCGGTCCTGTGGAACGATATGAATGAACACAATGGGTAAATAGTGAATACTGAATAGAATGTTGTTGCATAAAGTTTAATTCAATGGATAGTAACTTGTCAGGAGGAAAACAAATGGGATGAATAACGCTCGATGGTGTTTATATATACATATGGGGGGAGATTTATCAAAACCTGTGCAGAGGAAAACTTGCCCAGTTGCCCATAGCAACCAATCAGCTTGCTTCTTTCATTTTTATGAAGGCCTGTGAAAAATGAAAGAAGCAATCTGAGTGGTTGCTATGGGCAACATGGCAAGTTTTCCTCTGCACAGGTTTTGATAAATCTCCCCCATGGTGCGTAGCGCTACATGGTAAATTGAAATAAAGGTAAAACCGTGCCTTAAAAGTGATATAGTGCAAGGCATAAAGCATGAGCAGACTATATAGCGCCCTTACATATAGCAGCATAAAAGTCATCAGAGAAACCAGTGAATAAGCCATTAGATATGGGCTATAACAGCCAAGGGGATAATGATAAAAGTGCAGAACTAAAAGGTCAGTTTAGCCAAATATGGTAGCAGCTTAAAGAATAACAATAAGAATGCAGATAGTCAGTATAGCAGCCGAATATAGTAGCAACATCTAATATATAGATGGTTAAAATGGAAATGTATACATATAGTAAAAATAACGATAAATGTTCTGGAGTGAGAGATTATAAAAATATAGATTGTATATAATGTAATAAAGTTATATATATATATATATATATATATATATATATATATATATATATATATATATATATATATTGTGATGAGGTGGCAAGGAAAGGGTGTATTTCCTTGGCTCACCCTGAAGTATCTCTCACCTGCTTCTTAATTAATGAGGCAGGAGGGAAGGGAGGTGTGTATATTAGATGGAGACTCAGTCTAATGTGGGCTCTTCCTAGGAGACAGCATGTGGGCTGTAGGGGAGAGACAGAGCCTGCTGAGGAGTACACAGCCCGAGCTATGAGTGGCTCAAAGAGAGTGACATGAATTGTGAGTAGAAGGTTGCAGGGGACATATGTTTAACCGGCTGAGGGAAGCTCAGCGGTTGTTAGTCAGGACAAGCTGATCTGTTTAGTCAGTGACCAGACGGTCTAGGATTTTGTTTTGTTCCTGCTTTTTGTTTATTTTTTCCCTGCAACCTGTCTAATAAAACTGGCAAGGTGCCAGATTTGCATTATAAACGTTTGTTTGCTGGTTTATTGAGAAGTAACGCATCCTGTGGCGTAGTCCAGGACAATCCCAGAGTGAATATATATATATATATATATATATATATATTTGTATAAAAATATAGTAATGTAGGAGTACCGTAAAAATACAATAATGTTACAATAGATCACAGTGAAAAAAAGCCGCGTGTGACCATAAAGCGGTATAGTGCAGTGAACTTGGACATATATTAAACTATAGAGAACTCTCAATCAATTAATTTAGACCATTAAGGTGCATAGCTTATAAATCCAATAATTCTCTCATCTTTCAAGCATGGAGAACCGTTGGGGATTTTCTTTGGGTATCACTTCAATAGGGATGATTGTAATGGCCCCAAATTCGTAATTGTGTAATTCCACTAGATGCTTAGACACACTGTGTAGCAGAAATCCTAGTTTGGTGTTGCTCCTGTATTTACTAACTCGATCTTGTACATTGGATACTATGTTCAGCATACTGTAAACCACAGGAGCATTGTAGTGGGTATACAACACACTTCAAGTTACAGTTTAAAAATGTCTTAATCGGGAAGGACTCATTGGTGAGTTATTTTGTCTTATTAGAAAAATTATGGCAACATTTGCACCTGGGAATACCACATTTTAAAAAAATCTCAAACTTTTTTTTTACAAAATCAGTGGCCCACATTTATCATTGTCTTTAGACTGTTTTTTGTGTCTAAAAAAAGGGGCAAAAAAGGCGCCAGCAGGGTTTTTTGTGCCTTTTTTTGCCCCTTTTTGTTTACACATTTCTGCTGATTTTGAGTTGCAATCCACTGATTTTGGCAATAGACATGATATGGAAGGGATTTATCATTGCGCCTTTTTGTAAAAAGGAGCAAAAAAAGGTGCAAAGCCACTGAAAAGTCTCTAAAACTACACCAGCCCAGACATGGTGTAGCTTTTTGGTGTATATGTAGACAGAAATTTCAGAAAATGTGACCTGCACAAAATTTATCAAAGCTCTTTTACCTTTTTAATAAATTTGGTGTAAAAAAAAATGCTTCACTTGCACTGCAATGATAAATGTGGGCCTGCATGTTTAAAATTGCCCTATTTTGACCACCTCTAACTTTCTTACTTTTCCGTATTCAGGGGGCTCATTTTTTGCACCATAATCTGTAGTTTGTTTTGGTACCATTTGCGTATATGACTTTTTGATCGCTTTTTATTTAAAGAAAAAATCAGTTTGATGTGACAAAAAAGCTGAATTTTTTTTTTTATGTTTACACTGCTCGCCGTAGGGGATCATTAATATTATATTTTTATAGTTCGGACATTTACACATGCAACGATACCAAATTTGTTTATTATTTATCGTTTTATCAGTGATTTAAAACTTTATTGGGAGGGGCTTTTTCACATTTTTTTTTTTACTTTTTTTTACATTTATTGGACACTTTTTTAGTCCCCATAGGGGACTATTTATAGCAATCATTAGATTGCTAATACTGTTCAGTGCTATGCATAGAGCATAGCACTGATCAGCATTATTGGCCATATTTTGATCTGGTCTGCTGGAAGACAGATCAGTGCAGAAGACCCTGGGAGACGGATGGAGGCAGGTGAGGAGACCTCCGTCCGCCATCTTGGCTGATCTGATCCCCGCAGCAGTGCCGCGGGCGATCAGATCAACCATTATAAGTGCCGCACTGCCGCAAATGCCTTGATTACGGCACCTGAGGGGTTAATGGCAGATATCAGCGCGATCGCTCATGTCCGCCATTACTGGCGGGTCCACGGCCACTGACCGTTGCCGGGACCAACCGGGAAGGAAGCGAACGGTGCTCCTGCGCTCGTGTCACAGCCGCGCCGTAAATGTACGGTGCTGTGCGCTAAGTGATGCTATGCAGCGCCGTACATTTACGGCACATGTTCTTAAGGGGTTAAAAAGGGAATTGGGGTAAATTATCTGTATTTCGAAGAGGCCTACAAACAAGTTAGCAAAACTTGATGCCACCTTCGACCCCATAACGGTGCCGCTGTGCTGCGAATATATTTGTTGCTGAAACTCAAAATAGTTGTGGGTCAATATAAAACGTAATCCTTTTATCATAAACTCCCTTTGTGCTGGTGGCATATTGCCATCTAGTCCAAGAAAATTAGATATTGCACTTAACCCTATTTTGTGATCTATCACAGTGTATAGCGAGGAAATGTCCATCGTAACAAGAAGGTAATTGTTACTCCAAGGTGCTTCTATAATATACTTAATAAAATCTGTAGTGTCTCTCAAGTGTGATTCTAACTTAAAAAAAATTTTTTTTGCAATAATATATCAATATAGTGAGCTAGATTGGCTGAAATGGAATTTACCCCTGAAATAATGGGGTGACCTGGGGGGTTCTTTTGGTCCTTGTGGACTTTAGGAAGATAATAAAACAACAGGAGAGCAGGTTCAGTAGTCATGATATAATCCCTTTTAGCCTTATCCAAAATCCCATTAGAGTAACCCTCTTTAACTAGATTTCTAAGTTCTTCCTTATATTTGTCAGTAGGAGTAAATGATAAAGGTGTGTAATAGGTGGTATCGGACAATAACCTTAAAGCTTCTTTTACATAATCATCACGATTGAGAATGGGGGGGGGGGGGTGGACGGGCTAGCAAAAAAAAAAAATAGGATGGTGGGAGCTACCCTTTAAGTGAGAGTGGAGGGGCAGGGGATCCAGAGATATGGTATGGGTGTTATGGGAGAGGGACCCTTCACTGTTGTTACAATCTTTAATAGCAAAAAAAGTTTGATGGTCAGTTTCCTGACATAACTGTTCAAGTCCATAAATAAATCAAAACTGTCAAATGTTGCCATAATATTTCTAATAAGACAAAATAATTTACCTCCAGAGTCACCAATGAGTCCTTCCCGATTAAGACATTTTTAAACTGTAACTCTAAGTTCTTTGTATACCTACTACAATGCTCCTGTGCCTCCGTCCCGGACATCGCGCAGCCACTCACCATCCGGCACCAGGAGTCCTTCTGCGGAGTGTGCGCACCCTGCCGCTGTCATTGGCTGGATTGGTCACGTTGCCCCCCTGCCCTGACGACGCTTCCGTGGCAACCTGCCTTTTCTCCTCTACTGTTTACATATGATAGGAGCATCACATAGCTCCCTAATATACTGTTTGTTTATTCACTTTGCATTTGCGGCGAGCCTTGCTCTCATGCACTACTACTCTCGGTGCATGTGAACGGGGCTTGCTGTGATCTCTAGTTGCCTGCTGTGTTTTATCACTATTTAAGAATTATTGAATAGTTTTTCTGTGTTGGTTGTTACTTAACCCCTTCCCGACCTATGACATACCTGTACGTCATGAGTGGGGAGGTGTTCCCGACCCATGACGTACCTGGTACGTCATGAACATTTTTGCCGCTACTCGCGGCATCCTGCAGCGCCCGGTAAGATGGTGGCTATCACTGATAGCCAGCCATCTTACCATGCCACCACTGGGGGTTTTCATCCCCCAGCTGACTAGCTGATAGCAGCGTTTTGCTTTGAGAATACTTAGCAGTGCGGTGTGTGAGTCCCGATCACGGGGATCGGGACACACACCGCTCTGCTAAGTGTCCCTTACCCGTCCCCCGGCATCACTTACCCGGCAATGCGGTGTCCCGAGCGGTCCCGGAACGAGCGGCGTCCTCCAGGCGGTCCCGGCGGTGGTGCGTCCCGGCGGTGAGTTTGCAGCAGCAGGGCGGCATCTTCATTGGCAGCAGTGAGATCGCCGTAAAGCGATCTCACTGCTGCCTCTGGGAGTTTCAAAACTGCGACTCCCAGCATGCCCAGACAGCCTTTGGCTTTCTGTGCATGCTGGGAGTTGTAGTTTTGCAACATCTGGAGGTCCACAGTTTGGAGACCACTGTATAATGGTCTCCAATCTGTGCTCTTCCAGATGTTGCAAAACTACAAATCTCAGCATGCTCAGTCTGTCCAGGGATGCTGGGAGTTGTAGTTCTGCAACATCTGGAAGAGCACAGATTGGAGACCATTATACAGTGGTCTCCAAACTGTGGACCTCCAGGTGTTGCAAAACTAAAACTCCCAGCATACCAGACTGCCCAAGCATGCTGGAAATTGTAGTTCGGCAACATCTGATCCTTCAGATATTGCCGAACTACAACTTCCAGCATGTCTGGGCATGCTCAGAGTTGTAGTTTTGCAACAGCTGGATGTTTGCCCCCCCCCCTCCCCCCAATGTGAATGTACAGGGTACACTCACATGGGCGGAGGTTTACAGTGAGTATCAGGCTGCAAGTTTGAGATGGCGCAAATTTTGCGATGCAGCTCAAACTCCCAGCAGCAAACTTGCTGTAAACCTCTGCCCGTGTGACTGTACCCTAAAAACACTACACTACACTTACACTAACCTAAAATAAAAAGTAAAAAACACTACATATACACATACCCCTACACAGCCCCCCTCCCCTCCCCAATAAAAATGAAAAACGTCTGGTACGCTACTGTTTCCAAAACGGAGCCTCCAGCTGTTGCAAAACAACAACTCCCAGTATTGCCGGACAGCCATTGACTGTCCAGGCATGCTGGAAGTTTTGCAACAGCTGGAGGCACCCTGTTTGGGAATCACTGATGTACAATACCCCTATGTCCACCCCTATGCAAATCCCTAATTTAGGCCTTAAATGCGCATGGCGCTCTCTCACTTTGGAGCCCTGTCGTATTTCAGGGCAACAGTTTTGGGACACATATGGGGTATCGCCGTACTCGGGAGAAATTGCCTAACAAATTTTGGGGGGCCTTTTCTTCTTTAACCCCTATGAAAAGGTGAAGTTGGGGTCTACACCAGCATGTTAGTGTATAAAAATGAAATTTTTTACACTGACATGCTGGTGTTGCCGCATACTTTTCATTTTCACAAGAGGTAAAAGGGAAAAAAGACCCTCAAAATTTGTAATGCAATTTCTCCCGAGTACGGAAATACCCCATATGTGGGCGCAAATTGCTCTGGGGGGGGGGGGGGCGCACAACAACGCTCAGAAGGGAGAGTGCACCATGTACATTTGAGGTGATTTGAACAGGGGTGGGCTGATTGTTACAGTGGTTCTGACATAAACGCAAAACAATAAATATCCATATGTGACCCCATTTTGGAAACTACACCCCTCATGGAATTTAATAAGGGGTGCAGTGAGCATTTACACCCCACTGGTGTATGACAGATTTTTGGAACAGTGGTCTGTGAAAATGAAAAATACAATTTTTCATTTGCACAGTCCACTGTTTCAAATATCTGTCAAACGCCAGTGGGGTGTAAATGCTCACTGCATCCCTTATTAAATTCCATGAGGGGTGTAGTTTCCAAAATGGGGTCACATGTGGGGGGTCCACTGTTCTGGCACCATAGGGGCTTCCTAAATGTGACATGCCCCCCAAAAACCCTTTCAGAAAAACTCACTCTCCAAAATCCCATTGTCGCTCCTTCCCTTCTGAGCCCTCTACTGCGCCCGCCGAACACTTTACATACACATATGAGGTGTTTACTTACTTGAGAGAAATTTGGTTGCAAATTTTAGGGTGATTTCTCTCCTTTTACCCCTTGTAAAAATTAAAAAATTGGGTCTACAAGAACATGCGAGTGTAAAAAATGAAGATTTTGAAATTTCTTCTTCACTTTGCTGCTATTCCTGTGAAACACCTTAAGGGTTAAACACTTACTGAATGTCATTTTGCATACTTTGGGGGGTGCAGTGAACTGGTCCTTGAAAAAGTATGATTTTGAAAATCTTTAGAAAAATTGGAAAATTGCTGCTGAACTTTGAAGCCCTCTGATGTCTTCCAAAAGTAAAAACACGTCAATTTTTTGATGCAGACATAAAGTAGACATATTGTATATGTGAATCAATATGTAATTTATTTGGAATATCCATTTTCCTTACAAGCAGAGAGTTTTAAAGTTAGAAAAATACCAAATTTTCATGTTTTCATGAAATTTTTAAATTTTTTACCAAGAAAGGATGCAAATATCAGTTAAATTTTAACAATAACATAAAGTAGAATATGTCACGAAAAAACTTTCTCGGAATCAGAATGATAAGTAAATGCATTCCAGAGTTATTAATGTTTAAAGTAACAGTGGTCAGATTTTCAAAAAATGCCCAGGTCCTGAAGGTGAAAATGGGCTGGGTCGTGAAGGGGTTAATATAAGTATCTATACTCATGGATGTCTATTCACATTATTGTTTATCACTTTTACTGTGAATTTGTTTTTGAATTGTAACCCCGCCCACTGTACTTGGCAACCATTTTTAGTGTATATAATTAGCTCTTTGTGTGATGTTATGCATGCCAATCTGAGGAAGGAGTACTGTTCCTCAGAAATGTGTCATTGGTTTTGTGTACTTTAATAAACATAGTGCTATACAGCACTTTACCCAACTTCAGCATCCTGTTTGATTCTTCTGGCATTAGGAACAGCGCCCGCAGAAAAGGTTCATTTTTCTTCATTATTCTAAAACTCAACACAGCTGGTGCTGCAACTGATGACAACATGCATCAGTTATCATCAGTTGTTTAGCATCCGGCATCTATTTTTACCGAATGCCGGATGGGAGAATGCAGCAAGATGCGTTCCCCTGTCCGGTGTGTCAAACCTCCCAGCATCCAATGCAGTCCATGCAATGGTGATGGGGTGCACACGGTTGCAATAGATCCTGATCACAGATCCTTCCAAGTAGGCAACGAAAAGGCAACAGCATTCCCATAGGTGCAAATAATCGGTCTTTATTCACACAAGCGTGGTAGTGACGTTTCGGCCGGCTCACTCAGCCATTATCAAGGCTTGATAATGGCTGGGTGAGCCGGCCAAAACGTCGCCACCACACTTGAGTGAATAAAGACTGACTATTTGCACCTTATGGGAATGTTGTTGCCTGTTCGTTGCATATATATATATATATATATATATATATATATATATATATATGGATAGATATAGATATTGTAGTCATTAAGGAGGTAAATAAGCACTCTGGAAATAGTTTTTACTGATATAGTGCAGCATAGAATGTTAGAGTGGTGTGGTGTTCTTGTATTTGCCTTCTGCTTACCTAATTTAGCTTATGTGGCAGGCATTAGTTTTCAGACATGTTTGATTCTGATACAGCGCAGTGATTAAAAGCGTTATCCATCGTAAGGGGACTTTAATACTTATCCGCCAGACAGTAATGGACATGTTTAGGAAGGATCCATGCTTGTCATGGGGCAGATCCATGCTTGTCTTGTGGCTAAATGGCTGTGAGTCTACCATAACACCACTGCTTTCTTGTTGTGAAATGGATATTCCATGTTGGAGTTCCCTCCCTCCAACTATAAGTCCCAGGATCCCTTGTTTGTAAGTGTGAGATCACTTCCCCCCACACATCAGCCACCCCACTCATTGCAGCACACCAGAGCTGCCTTGCATGTTGTACTGTGCTGTAAACTTCAATTCCCTGCAACCCTTTGGAGAATGATATCACTCCTACCCAGTGGTCGTTCCACCCATTCAAATTCAGAGAGGCTCCCTTTCAACACCTGACTAGTGATGTAATGTCTTGGGCCACACTGCAACCTGCGAAAAGCTGAGGCAACACACATTTTGTATGCTGTTAAAAATAAACATGGGGGCAAAGATCACAAAAGAATAGCGAGACCAGCCATCAAACATAGGTACATACACTCTATTATGAACTACTCTAACTTAACAGCACCTGTAGCACAGTCAAATAAAACAATCCCGGAATACTCCTTTAAATTGCCATGCTGCCTACGTTTTCCATGAATTCTCAGACTTTGCAAAGAAAGGGTATGGTCCACTTGACTTAATGAGACTAACCTGGCTAGACTCCAACAACCAGCAGCCTAAACAGCTGAGACTCATAATGGATTGAGGTCAGTTCACACTAAATGCAGTTTGGTGCATTTTTAAGAGAAATGTTACCACGAGATGAATGTGGGTTGCACTATAATCACAACTGAGGAGTTTTAGGGAGATTTGGAGTCTTGCTGTGCTCGTACATTGAATTTTTTTATTGCATTTTTCACACACTTTACTGCATTTTGGCTGCTTCTGCTGCTATTTTCTAAGATTAAAGTAAAAGTTACACACTTTTTTTTTTTTCAAAATGGGGTTGATTTCAAAAGATTAGAGTACAGTTTTCTTCGTGGGTTTTTTTCCTGACAGGTTTTTTTCCACAGTTTTTATGAATTGTTCCCAATGCTTTGCTTTCCCTACATTTAGCTTTTTTTTTTTTTTTTTTTACAACTATGGAAACCTTAGTAAACATATGGTGACACGCCACGTTTTGTCAGGGTCTCACCCTCTTTGTCGGGGACACATCCCTTTCCCCGGGAGGACATGCCTGCTCTTTGGGGTTTTCTGAGAAAAAGGGAGAGTTGGTCGGCTTTTTTGGATTATTTATGCACCAAAATTCACCCACAAAACCTGATGAAAAAAATCATCGGGAAAACTTTAATAAATTAACCTCGATGTTTGAACCTGGCCTCAGAAGCGTCAGTATGCAGATAGAGTTTGGAGGGGTCTGTGAGCTAGTTGGTGCAATTTAATGATATGATAATGTCATCTTATAGTTTACAGGCAGTCAGCTGACCCAGAACTGACATCCACAGAAACACATTCAGCTCAGTAACTTTGAATCAGACTGATGATCACATGACCAAATTAGTAAATAAAAAAAAACAAATAGATGCAGCTGTGCTGGAATGAAACAAATTACACTGTGAGACTAGTAATGGTGAGTGTGCATGATATGGATAAAAAAAAATGCAAAATGCTACCCCCTTTGGCACCTGCTTTAAGAAATCCCCCCCAACCCCTCCCCCAACAAAACCACTGAGCAGAGGACTACTGTCATAGACAATATGGTGATATTTATATAGTATTCAGGGTTAAATAATAAAATAAGTTAAGTTAACCATAAAGGAGTGCTTATGCTCTAGATATTGTCTTGTTTCAATTATTTTATTTGTAAGCCTTGAATGACATTTAAAAATATCAATACGCTGCTGCCTAGTGGCAAAATTAATTTTAAGCTCCATGTCGATACTCACATTTTTTTTAAGGCTAATCCATGCCTTTTATTTTCATAAAAAAATCAATGCAGGAAAATAGCCATGAAGTGAAGCATAGCCTACTGACACACGATGCATGGCATCAGTCCTTGACTCCTTCACTGTCCGATCCTACTTTGTCATTTCTTTATTTTCTGTGATTGTCTGTTTAATATAAATAGCATTAATGAAGATAAAGGAACCTGCTCCTCCCCAGATGCTGACAGAATAAACGTAAATGAGAAGATACGCTGCATTTGATTTCTGTGCAACCTAGAAATAATTGTGGGGGCCCAGTACAGGAGTTGCACCCTTGTACCCTTGCTGCCCTGTCAGGCAGCCTCCCTACAGTGTCCCCTGGGCCCCCTGGCACCTGTTCCCCTTGTACAGTTAACATTATGCTGTGTATTGTATGTAAAAGTGTTATGCCTTTAAAGGGGTACTCCGGTGGAAAACTTTTTTTTTTTTTTTTTTATCAACTGGTGGCAGAAAGTTACACAGATTTGTAAATTACTTCTATTAAAAAATCTTAATCCTTCCAGTACTTATTAACTGTTGAATACTACAGAGGAAATTATTTTCTTTTTGGAACACAGAGTTCTCTGCTGATATCACGAGCACAGTGCTCTCTGCTGACATCTCTGTCCATTTTAGGAACTGTCCAGAGCAGTATATGTTTGCTATGGGGATTTTCTCCTACTCTGGACAGTTCTTAAAATGGACAGAGATGTCAGCAGAGAGCACTGTGGTCATGATGTCAGCAGAGAGCTTTGTGTTCCAAAAAAAAAAAAAAAATCCTCTGTAGTATTCAGCAGCTAATAATACTGGAAGGATTAAGATTTTTTAATAGAAGTAATTTACAAATCTGTTTAACTTTCTGGCACCAGTTGATTTAAAAAAAAAAATTAAGTTTTCCACTGGAGTACCCCTTTAAGAACAGTTGAAATGTGATTAACCTGTTGTCATGTGATTGTAACCCACAGAGGTATTAGTGACCATGTGACCTAAGGTTGACCCCTCAGAGTCTCCCCGTTGCAGTGAGGTTAAGTCCTAGGTGCGTGTCTGGAGTCCAGAGGAGGCCTAAAGTCAGCCAAGCAGCCACGGATTCTCAATTACATTGCCCCACAGGTCAAGTCAAAGCCTGGTAAGCTACAGAAGGGGTGAAGTCAGTGATAGTCTGTCATAGTAAAGTCAGTCCAAGTCATCCTGTCTCAAGTCAGCGTGACCTGCATTCAAATTGTCCAAGTCCACTATAAGTCCCAGCAAGCCCTGAGGTCTCTGAAGTCACTGGTCACCTTTGTGGGCCTGGCCAAGCTGTATAGACTGTTGCACCTGTCTGACTCAGTAAAGCTGCTGTTGTTCCGTAACTTGGTGTCGGAGTCATTATTTCCCCTCGTCCCTAGCCCAGGATCCAGTGGTATTCCTTCGGGTGTAGAGGATAAACCATGCCCTGTTATCATGAACACAAGGGGTTAATGCCATCTGCCCCTAGGGTAATTCCATCTGCCCTCATCACACCCTCACCACATAATAAATATATGGGTTTGGGAAATCAGTGTCTGAATGGTTTGCTGTATGAAAAAATAAGCTTAATACTGTTGTGGTGCCGGGGTGTTTCAATAGTGTGGCAGGGTCTGATGGTATTAACCCTGTGGGGTAAGGTGTTATTAACCCCTGATTAGTCGTGACGCCAGGATGTGGTGTTTTTGGTATAAGGCCCTGCCGACAACCAACCCAGAAATGGCAGGCAATGAAGGAATGTCCACAGCAGGAATTGTGAAAATAACTGGAACTTTTACTTGGAATTCTTATTAAAGTCTTTACAAAGATGCAGTTTCTCTAGAGGCAACCGGGATGTAGGATACCTCACAGGCTTGCTGGTACTTGTAGTGTTGAGAATATCTATGCAGGCCATTGTGCTACTAATATTATTCTTGAGTTGAGTAGTAGTCACTAGAATTGTAGATAGAGCTTGATAACTCACGTTTTGAAGTGGCTGCAAGTTCTTTAGGCTTTGGACTTGATTAGATGAATTTAGATAGTACAGGTATTGTGATTTCTTATGAATCCAGGAAATAAGAGAGAGAGTTTAGAGACTAAAGCCCCTTATATACTAGGGGGGCTGGACTAAAGCCCATTGGTTGCTAAGCCTGTGGTTCCTGTGCCCATGGCACTTTGGGTAGTGTCACATGACAGTGGTTCACATGACAAACCTCTATACATTTGTACAACTTTATGTATGTTATGCCGAGCGCTCCGGGTCCCTGCTCCTCCCCGGAGCGCTCGCGGCGTTCCTCTCTCTGCAGCGCCCCGGTCAGACCCGCTGACCGGGAGCGCTGCACTGACACTGCCGGCGGGGATGCGATTCGCATAACGGGACGCGTCCGCTCGCGAATCGCATCCCAAGTCACTCACCTGTCCCGGTCCCCGGCTGTCACGTCCTGGCGCGCGTGGCTCCGCTCCTTAGGGCGCGCGCGCCAGCTCTCTAAGATTTAAAGGGACAGTGCACCAATGATTGGAGCCTGGCCCAATCAGTCTGATTAGCTCCCACCTGTGCACCTGTCTATATAACCTCACTTCCCCTTCCCTTCCTGGCTGGATCTTGTTGCCCTTGTGCCTTGAGAAAGCGTTTACAGTGTTTGCCTCACCAGTGTTCCTGACCTCTTGCTATCTCCATTGACTACCTTGCCGCCTGCCCCGACCTTCTGCTACGTCTGACCTTTCCTCTGTCCAGTCCTTCTGTCCCACGCCTTCTCAGCAGTCAGCGAGGTTGAGCCGTTGCCGGTGGATATGAACTGGTTGCTACCGCCGCAGCAAGACCATCCCGCTTTGCGGCGGGCTCTGGTGAATACCAGTAGCAACCTAGAACCGGTCCACCGACACGGTCCACGCCAATCCCTCACTGACACAGAGGATCCACATCCAGCCTGCCGAATCCTAACAGTAGATCCTGCCATGGATTCCGCTGAGGTCCGGCTGCCAGTTGTCGCTGACCTTACCACAGTGGTCGCCCAGCAGTCTCAACAGATAGAGCAACTTGGACAAAAGTTCGCCCAACAAGGACAGCAGCTGTCGCAGTTGAACGCCATGCTACAGCAACTTCTGCCACAGCTACAGCAGCAACCATCTCCTCCCCCAGCTCCTGCACCTCCTCCGCAGCGAGTGCCCGCTCCTGGCCTACGCTTGTCCCTGCCGGACAAATTTGATGGGGACTCTAGACTCTGCCGTGGTTTCCTGTCACAATGTTCCCTACATTTGGAGATGTTGTCGGACCAATTTCCTACAGAACGGTCGAAGGTGGCTTTCGTGGTTAGTCTCCTGTCTGGGAAGGCCCTGTCATGGGCCACACCGCTCTGGGACCGCAATTATCCTGTCACTGCCACTGTACAGTCTTTCTTCGCTGAGGTTCGTAGTGTCTTTGAGGAACCAGCCCGAGCTTCTTCTGCCAAAACTGCCTTGCTGAACCTGGTCCAGGGAAATTCTTCTGTAGGCGAATATGCCATCCAATTTCGTACCCTCGCCTCTGAATTATCTTGGAACAACGAGGCCCTCTGCGCGACCTTTAAAAAAGGACTATCCAGTAACATCAAGGATGTGCTGGCCGCACGAGAAATTGCTGCCAACCTGCATGAACTTATCCATTTGGCCACCCGCATTGACATACGTTTTTCTGAAAGACACCAGGAGCTCCGCCAGGAAAAATACCTTAATCTCTGGGCACCTCTCTCACAGTATCCTTTGCAATCTACCCCTGTGCCTCCCGCCGAAGAGGCTATGCAAGTGGATCGGTCTCGCCTGACCCATGAAGAGAGGACTCGCCGCAGAGATAAAAATTTATGTATGTACTGTGCTAGTACCGAACATTTCTTGGTGGATTGCCCTATTCGTCCTCCACATCTGGGAAACGTACGCAGGCACCCAGCTCACGTGGGAGTGGCGTCTCTTGGTATGAAGTCTGCTTCTCCACGTCTCACTGTGCCCGTGCGGATTTCTCCTTCTTCCAACTCCTCCTTCTCAGCTGTGGCCTTCTTGGACTCTGGTTCTGCGGGAAATTTCATTTTGGCCTCTTTTGTTAATAAGTTCAACATCCCTGTGACCCGTCTCGTCAAGCCGCTCTACATTTCCTCGGTCAACGGAGTAAAATTGGACTACACTGTGCGATACCGCACAGAACCCCTGCTCATGAGCATTGGACTGCATCACGAAAAAATTGAACTTTTTGTTTTGCCCAACTGCACCTCTGAAGTCCTCCTCGGTCTGCCATGGCTCCAATGCCACTCCCCTACCCTTGACTGGACCACCGGGGAGATCAAGAGCTTGGGTGCTTCTTGCCACAAAAAATGCCTCACGTCTGCTCCCAGTCCTGTCAGTCAAACCTCAGTGTCTCCTTTTGGTCTCCCCAAGGCCTATCAGGACTATGCCAAGGTTTTTTGCAATAAACGAGCAGAGATTTTGCCTCCTCATAGTCCCCGTCCTGGTAACACTCTGCTCCGTGCCAAGCTTCACCCTCTGCCCCCCCTCCCCATTCCCACTCCTTCTGAACTGCCTGCCTTTGATGAGTATACCCAGGACTTCTCTGTCTTCCAGAAGGAAACTCTACAATCGCTCCCAATGTCCTCGTCCCATGTGAAGCGACAACTGGACAAAAAGAGGGGGAGACCTAAGGGGGGGTACTGTTACGCCGAGCGCTCTGGGTCCCTGCTTCTCCCCGGAGCGCTTGAAGGGTTCCTCTCTCTGCAGCGCCCCAGTCAGACCTGCTGACCGGGAGTGCTGCACTGACACTGCCGGCGGGGATGCGATTCGCATAGCGGGACGCGCCCGCTCGCAAATCGCATCCCAAGTCACTCACCTGTCCCGGTCCCCGGCGGTCACGTCCTGGCGCGCGCGGCTCCGCTCCTTAGGGAGCGCGCGCGCCAGCTCTCTAAGATTTAAAGGGCCAGTGCAGCAATGATTGGTGCCTAGCCCAATCAGTCTGATTAGCTTCCACCTGTGCACCTGTCTATATAACCTCACTTCCCCTTCCCTTCCTGGCCGGATCTTGTTGCCCTTGTGCCTTGAGAAAGCGTTTACAGTGTTTGCCTCACCAGTGTTCCTGACCTCTTGCTATCTCCATTGACTATGAACCTTGCCGCCTGCCCCGACCTTCTGCTATGTCTGACCTTGCCTCTGTCTAGTCCTTCTGTCCCACGCCTTCTCAGCAGTCAGCGAGGTTGAGCCGTTGCCGGTGGATACAACCTGGTTGCTACCGCCGCAGCAAGACCATTCCGCTTTGCGGCGGGCTCTGGTGAATACCAGTAGCAACCTAGAACCGGTCCACCGACACGGTCCACGCCAATCCCTCGCTGACAAAGAGGATCCACATCCAGCCTGCCGAATCCTAACAATGTATAATAAACAATATGTACACAACACATTTACAATGCAATGACAGAAGGTGAGCAATGAATGAGCCCTGCAGGAGAGCCCTGTGGACTCCAGGGACTCTTCCAGAGCAGACCTAGAGATGGTATAGGACCATGTACTGTACCGGGACACCACACTGTAAATACCATAAAGTATTATATTTCAGAATTAGAGAAAAATACATAGACAACGTTTTCATTTTTACAGTCATCTGTTGCTGCTAAGCAAAATTTCCATGACATGAACTTAAAAAGGTACTCCACCCCTAGACATTTTATAAGAAGTCTGACCATGAGAGGGGGGGGGGGGGTTTGGGGGCACACTGGGACCCTTTACAGTGTCAGATGAACGTGACTTTGGTCATGGATATTGCATCAAAAAGGATTATTGGGCACAAAAAACAACACGTTTCTTGCCCGAAAAGGGCACTTCATCAGACAATGTGCATATACCGAAAGAAAAAAGCCAGGCTTAAATGGGCAATCTTTACGTCAATTTAAAGGTTACATTAATTACTCTATTCAGAAAAGCTTATTCCATCTTAGATAAAATTTTAAACAGTAAATGTATAAAAAAAACACAACTTAAGCAAGTATAGTAAATGGTTTGTACATATATGTCAGTTTAATAATTTATAAAAATTGATGATCCCTCTATAATATGTAGTTAGAGAAATGTTTAAAACCATGTGTATAGGGCCAATGCGCTGCTGAGCGCCATGACCGCAGTGAAGCCAGAAGATGAGAGCGCTATGAATACTATAGCGTAGCTAGTGGTGTGCGGAGTTAAATATTGTGTCAATGGAAGATAGTAAAAACCAGACCTATGGTGATAACTGGTGCCTAGCCGGGAGTAATATTTCCCATGGAGCCGCTCAATCGTGGAGGGGCAGTGGATGCAATGCGTTGTCACCGCCGATACAAAGCGATACATGGTAGTAGTGTGGCTAATGTTAGGCAGAGTTTAGAATGGTAAGGCTCACAGCACCCTGTCCAATGGTTATATAGGCGCAGTACGTGTGAGGCTACACCACCACAGGTACAGAGCGCTACATGGTAGTAGTATGACTAGTGCAGGGCATGGTATTGAATAGTAGGGCTGACCGCTCCCTAACCAATGGCAGCATGGCCGGTAACGAGCGCTATACTAAAAATGGAGGCGCTAATTGTGGTCTATTACTAAGATCATTTGGAATATATTGGGAATATGCTGCACATAACAGCCAATTGTAAGCTCTAAGTAGTAAGGGAGGCAGTTCCCACAGCAGATGTGAGGGCATGTGTCATTCCAGATGGGAACACCCCTCCTCTTCAGTGAACAGTTGGTTATTAACAATCTCTCCATGTATGAATCTCTCAATTATTTAAACCATTGACAAAATCATGACAAGGCTGTCAGCTTGCTTACAGGAGTCTTATTCCCTAATACTGGTATGCTGGGAGTTGTAGTTTTGCAACAGCTGAGGAAACACTGCTTGTAAAACATTGATCTAGCTGTATTTAGCTCAAAAATCCTTCCGGTCTGCTGCTCACTCATTTTGACATCCACTGCTCAGGAAGGGGCATGTCCGAGGCATTCACTTTGTGCTGGGTTTGTGCTGGGTTTTTTGATCCAGTCACTGCAGGTTTCTCTGTAACCCCCTGCTCCCTGCTGCAGTCTGATAGGACAGTAGTGAGCCCACCCTTGCTTACTGGACTTTGTCCATGCCTCTGCTTCAGCTTGGACAAAGATGCTGCTGCAGCTGAACAGGATTGTGTTCTACTGTAGATGGTATGGGGATCCTTTGTGGTCTTTTTGAAATCCAGGATTCCTTTAAAAAGGAGATAACATTTTCTTATGAACTATACATTGAACATTTCTGATTCATTACACTCTAACATTCCTTTTCTTGTTATTGCATAGTTTATGTTGTACGTGTATAGTGAAATGCATATTACATGCTTCTATGTTTTCTGGAAAAACCTATAAGTTAACAGTTTTACAAAAAAAAAAAAGTTTTAGATTCAGACAGTTTCTAAAAGAAGGCAAGAATTTACAATGACTGATGATTTTCTTGTTTTAGGTAAAAGTGCCCTTTAACTGCAAACACTCCCGTTGGCTTGAAATGCTTTTTAAAAGATCAGCAGCAGAGTAAAAGGTAACAGTGGGGGGCTAAGTATTGCTTATCAATGAGACATGAATTGTAGGTGTTTCGTCTTAAACATTGTTTCCTAAACTGCCAGGTACAAAGCACAGCTGGATTAACATTAGCTCTAATGGAAAAGGTTATGAAGGAGATGTGTGTGTGTACATATGTTTGTGTGTGTGTGCGTGCACGTGTGTGTACATAGGATTGTGTGTGTGTACGTGTGTGCATGCATGTGTGTGTGTGTGCGTGCACATGTGTGTACATATGTTTGTGTGTGCACGTGTGTGTGAACATGTTTGTGTTTGTGTGCGTGTGTGTGCGTGTGTGTGCATGCATGTGTGTGTACATATGTTTGTGTGCATGTGTGTGTGTGTGTGTGTGCATGCACGTGTGTGTACATATGTTTGTGTGCGCATGCACGTGTGTGTACTTATGTTTGTGTGTGTGTGCTGGCACGTGTGTGTACATGTGTTTGTGTGTGTGTGCGTGCACGTGTGTGTACATATGTTTGTGTGTGTGTGTGCGTGCACGTGTGTGTTTACATATGTTTGTGTGTGTGTGCGTGCACGTGTGTGTTTACATATGTTTGTGTGTGTGTGCATGCACGTGTGTGTTTACATATGTTTGTGTGTGTGTGCATGCATGTGTGTGTTTACATATGTTTGTGTGTGCAAGTGTGTGTGCATATGTTTGTGTGTGTGTGAGTGCATGTGTGTACATATGTTTGTATGTATGTGCATGCACGTGTGTGTACATATGTTTGTGTGTGCGTGCATATATGTGTACATGTTTGTGTGCATGTGTGTCTGCATGCATGTGTGTGTGCGTGCACGCGTGTGTGCATATGTCTGTGTGTGTGTGCGTGCACGTGTGTGTACACATGTTTGTGTGTGTGTGTGCATGCACGTGTGTGTGTGTACATATGTGCGTGTGCACGTGTGTGTGTACATATGTTTGTGTGTGCGTGTGTGCGTGCACGTGTGTGTGTACATATGTTTGTGTGTGCATGCATGTGTGTGTACATATGTTTGTGTGTGTGCGTGCACGTGTAAATAGGTGTGTGTGTGTGCTTGCACGTGTGTGTACATATGTATGTGTGTGTACGTGCACGTGTGTGTACATATGTTTGTGTGTGTGTGTGTGCGTTCACATGTGTGTACATGTTTGTGTGCACGTGTGTGTACATGTTTGTGTGTGTGCATGCATGTGTGTGCGTGCACGTGTGTTTACATGTTTGTGTGTGTGTGCGTGCACGTATGTGTACATATGTTTGTGTGTGTGTGTGTGTGTGTGCGTGCACGTGTGTGTGTACACATGTGTGTGTGTGTGTGTGTGTGTGTGTGTGCATTAAATCATTTTTCTCTAGCTTTCTTTGGAAAATTAATGAATTTCACTTAAATGCCTAAATGCAGCTCGGTGAATGATCTGGCATAATCAATCTCTACTATGGACATCTTGGTAAAAGCTGTCTTGTAAAGCTGACAATATAAAGCTTAATCGCCAAGGCAACCAGCATCTTTTGTTGATCCTGCCTGATATATCATAAGCAAAACTCCGACCCAGTAACAGGGACAATTTTATGGACAAAGCTGAACCTCTCCTGAAGGCTCATCTGTGTAAGGAGGAGTGCCTGCAAATGAAATGTCAGAATTTCTGTTCTCAAGGACCTTGTTATGTAAAATCGGCAGGTGGAGTAGATATTATATTTAACCTCTTCCATGCTGACTATAGACAAGGGAACTATTTCACACTATGGTATCCTAAAAAGTCACTTAACATATTGGCCGACATTTATCATTGTCTTTAGACCGTGTTTTGTGTCTACAAAAGGCGCAAAAAAGGCGCAAGCAGGGTTTATTTGCACCTTTATTGCGCCTTTTGGTTTACACATTTCTGCTGATTTTGAGTTGCAATCCACTGATTTTGGCAATACACATGATATGGAAGGGTTTTATCAACTGCGCCTTTTTGTGAAAAGGCGCAAAAATGGCGCAAAGGCACTGAAAAGTCTCTAAAACTACACCGGCCCAGACTTAGCTTAGCTTTTTGGTGTATGTGAAGAGAGAAATTTCAGAAAATGTGACCTGCACAAAATGTATTAAATGCTCTGCACCCATTTTAATAAATTTGGTGCTTCTACACATCATCAGCACACAAAAAAAGGTGTAGAAAAATGCTTCACTTACACCTACAATGATAAATGCATTTTTCTACACCTTTTTTTGTGTGTGTAGGTAATGTGTAGGAGCAGGGGTGGACTGACACCACTCAGGGCCCCTGGACCAAATAAAGCAAGGGCCCCCAGTAAGACTCCACCCCTGGCACCACCTCTAGCAAACAACAGAGCACGTACGTGCACTCACCGCTCAGTGGAGACCGTTGTGTGTAGAAGTCCGGTAACGGGAAGCTGGATAACAGCATCAGCGCAGGTAGAATGGCGCTCGGAATCTACGCCAGCAGTTTTGCACGTACATGCGTGCTTCTTCCTGCCTCAAGTGCGTGAGGCCAGAAGAAGCACACACTTACGTGCGAAACTGCCAGCGTAGCCTCCGAGCGCTATTCTACCTGCGCTGATGCTGTGATTTATATTTCACATACACAACTTATATGTCAGACTGTGCCATTATGTAGGGAACGGTGAAAGGCAGGTAGAAGATGCATATACAACTGTACAATTCATAAGCCAACCACCTGGCCAGGCTAGCCTGTTTTTGGGTCCATGCAGATGTCGACTGAGAAAGCCAGCAGAGAGAGCAAGGCACTTCAGCAGGGCTCTGTGCACTGAGGACAAGCAGGGCTCTGCACACTGAGAGGGCTTCATACACTGACAACAAGCAGGGTTCTGCACACTGAGGACAAGCAGGGCTCTGCACACTGAGGACAAGCAGGGCTCTGCACACTGAGGACAAGCAGGGCTCTGCACACTGAGGACAAGCAGGGCTCTGTACACTGAGGACAAGCAGGGCTCTGTGCACTGAGGACAAGCAGGGCTCTGTACACTGAGAGGGCTCCATACACTGACAACAAGCAGGGTTCTGCACACTGAGGACAAGCAGGGCTCTGCACACTGAGGACAAGCAGGGCTCTGCACACTGAGGACAAGCAGGGCTCTGCACACTGAGGACAAGCAGGGCTCTGCACACTGAGGACAAGCAGGGCTCTGCACACTGAGGACAAGCAGGGCTCTGCACACTGAGGACAAGCAGGGCTCTGCACACTGAGGACAAACAGGGTTCTGTACACTGAGGACAAGCAGGGCTCTGCACACTGAGGACAAGCAGGGCTCCCGGACACTGAGGAAAAGCAGGGCTCCCGGACACTGAGGACAAGCAGGGCCCTGTATACTGAGGACAGGCAGGGCTCTGCACACTGAGAACAGGCAGGGCTCCTGGACACTGAGGACAAGCAGGGCTCTGCACACTGAGGACAAACAGGGCTCTGAGGACAAGCAGGGCTCTGTGCACTGAGGACAAGCAGGGCTCTGTACACCGATGACAAGCAGGGCTCTGGACACTGAGGACAAGCGGGGCTCTGCACACTGAGGACAAGCAGGGCTCTGGACACTGAGGACAAACAGGGCTCCCAGACACCGAGGACAAGCAGGGCTCTGGACACTGAGGACAAACAGGACTTTGTACACTGAGGACAAGCAGGGCTCTGTACACTGAGGACAAGCAGGGCTCTCGGACACTGAGGACAAGCAGGGCTCCCGGACACTGAGGACAAGCAGGGCTCTGGACACTGAGGGCAAGCAGGGCTCCCGGACACTGAGGACAAGCAGGGCTCTTTACACTGAGGACAAGCAGGGCTCCCGGACACTGAGGACAAGCAGGGCTCCCGGACACTGAGGACAAGCAGGGCTCCGCACATTGAGGACAAGCAGGGCTCTGTACACTGAGGAAAAACAGGGCTCTGTACACTGAGCACAAGCGGGGCTCTGTACACTGAGGACAAGCAGGGCTCTGTACACTGAGGACAAGCAGGGCTCCCGGACACTGAGGACAAGCAGGGCTCTGTATAGTGAGGACAAGCAGGGCTCTGTACACCGAGGACAAGCAGGGCTCTGGACACTGAAGACTAGCAGGGCACTGTACACTGAGGACATGCAGGGCTCTGTACACTGAGGACAAGCAGGGCTCTGTACACTGAGGACAAGCAGGGCTCCCGGACACTGAGGACAAGCAGGGCTCCCGGACACTGAGGACAAGCAGGGCTCCCAGATAGTGATGTCGCAAACAGGGCGAACCGCCATTGACTTCAATGGGCAGGCAAATTTTAAAACCCACAGGGACTCTTTCTGGCCACAATAGTGATTTAAAAGTTGTTTCAAGGGGACTAACACCTGGACTGTGGCGTGTCGGAGTGGGATCCATGGCAAAACTGCCATGGAAAATTACATAGTTGATGCAGAGTCTGGTTTTAATCCATAAAGGGCATAAATCACCTATTATTCCTAAATGGTTTGGAATAACGTGCTTTAGCCCCCTTTAGGCATCACATATTTAGATTCCCCCCTTTAGACAGCACATAGATTCCCCCATATTAGGCAGCACATATTTAGAGCCTCCCTTTAGGCAGCACATAGTTAGATCCCCCCTTAATGGCATCACATAGTTAGATCCCCCCTTTAGGCAGCACATAGATTCCCCCATGTTAGGCAGCACATAGTTAGAGCTCCCCTTTAGGCAGCACATAAGATTCTCCCATATTAGGCAGCACATAGTTAGAGCCCCCCTTGAGGCAGCACATAGTGGGATTTGAAAACAAGGCCCCAGCGCTGAAAGGCAGCAGTGCTAACCTCTGAGCCACCATGCTACCCTTAGCATACATCTAATATCCACGGTTGCAAAAATGGACAGAGATGTCAGCAGAGAGTACCTGAAAAATTAGGCATGTATACATGCCTGAAAAATTTGGTATTGTTGCAGCCGCTTCTGTAGCAGCGGCCATAGAAATTGCAGCACCATAACAAGTGCAGCAGCAGAGGCCAGAAAAATTAGACATGTACACATGGATGAAAAATTGGGTATTGTCGCAGCCGCATCTGTAGCAGCAGCCAGAAAAATTGCAGCACCAGAAAAAGTGCAGTAGCAGAGGCCAGAAAAATTAGTCATGTACACCTGGCTGGAAAATTTGGTATTGTCGCAGCTGTAGCAGCGGCCAGAAAAATTGCAGCACCAGAAAAGTGCAGTAGCAGAGGCCAGAAAAATTAGTCATGTACACCTGGCAGGAAAATTTGGTATTGTCGCAGCTGTAGCAGCGGCCATATACATTGCAGCACCATAACAAGTGCAGCAGTAGAGGCCAGAAAAATTAGGCATGTACACCTGGCTAGAAAATTTGGTATTGTCGCAGCCGCTGCTGTAGCAGCGGCCTGAAAAATTTCTGTTTGTTTTGCCAGGCCGAAAGTGCCCTAACACATTGCGGCTTTAACCCTAGTTGGTGGCGGATAAGTCACGCAAGTCATCCGGCATTCAGAGTTCAAATACAGCAGTGTGTGGACCATTTTTAGGCCAAAGCAGGTCATCTGCTGTGGTTGGTCTTCCTCCTCCTCTTCAAAGCCACATTCCTCCTCTGACTCCTTTTCCTCACAATCCTCTTCCAGCGTTGCCGCAGGTCCAGCAAGCGATGCTGATAAGGCTGTTTCTGGTGGTGATGGTGTCCACAACTCTTCATCTTCACGCTCATCTACTGCCTGATCCAGCACTCTTCGCAGGGCACGCTCCTGGAAGAAAACAAACGGTACGGTGCCTTCGGTTCGACTGACCAGGTTTGCCACCTCCTCAAAAGGACGCATGAGCCTACAGGCATTGCACATGAGCCTCCAGTAACGTGGCAAAAAAATTCCCAGCTCCGCAGATGATGTCCTAGCACCCCGGTCATACAAATATTCATTGACGGCTTTTTCTTGTTGGAGCAGGCGGTCGAACATTAGGAGTGTTGAATTCCCACGTGTCGGGCTGTCGCAAATCAAGCGCCTCACTGGCATGTTGTTTCGCCGCTGGATATCTGACAAGCGCGCCATGGCCGTGTAGGAACGCCTGAAATGGTAACACACCTTCCTGGACTGCTTCAGGACATCCTGTAAGCCTGGGTACTTGGGCACAAAGCGTTGTACAATCAGATTACACACATGTGCCATGCACGGCACATGTGTCAACTTGCCCAACCGCAATGCCGCCAACAAATTTGTTCCGTTGTCACAAACTACCTTGCCGATCTCCAGTTGGTACGGAGTCAGCCACTGGTCCACCTGTGCGTACAGGGCCGACAGGAGCGCTGGTGCGGTGTGACTCTCAACTTTGAGGCAAATCAACCCCAAGATGGCATGACACTGCCGTATCCGGGATGAGGAATAGCACCTGGGGAGCTGGGGGGGCTGCCGTTGATGTGGAGCAAAACGCAGCAGTGCAAGAGGACTTGGCCGAGGATGTTATGGAAGAGGATGGAGTAGGAGGAGTAGAGGAGGTGGCAGCAGGCCTGCCTGCAAGTCGTGGAGGTGTCACCAACTCCTCTGCAGAGCCACGCATTTCATGCTTGGCAGCCATCACCAGGTTTACCCAATGAGCAGTGTAGGTGATATACCTGCCCTGACCATGCTTTGCAGATCAGGTATCAGTGGTCAGATGGACCCTTGCCCCTACACTGTGTGCCAGACATGCCATAATTTCCTTTTGCACAATGGAGTAAAGGTTGGGGATTGCCTTTTGTGCAAATTAATTTCGTCCGGGTATCTTCCACTGCAGTGTCCCAATGGCTATAAATTTTTTAAAGGCCTCAGACTCCACCAGCTTGTATGGTAAAAGCTGGCGGGCTAGCAGTTCCGACAAGCCAGCTGTCAGATGCCGGGCTAGGGGGTGACTTTGAGACATTGTCTTCTTGCGCTCAAACATCTCTTTGACAGACACCTGACTGTGGGCAGATGAGCAGGAACTGCTCAAGGTGAGAGACGGAGAGGCGGATGGTTGAGAGGGGGCAAGGAGGGCAGCATTGGTTGACCTGGCTGAAGATGCTGGACCAGGAGGAGGATGGCGGCTTTGACTTTGTGTGCTGCTTGTACTGATGTGTTGATCCCATAGGCGTTTATGATGTGACATCATGTGCCTTCGCAAAGCAGTTGTGCCTAGGTGGGTGTTGGACTTCCCATAACTAAGTTTCTTTGCGTTGATTGTCTTCCCGTCTGGCTGACCCCGATGCATGGGTGCCGATGCATGCTGTCTGACTGTGCCACTAGCTTCTTGCGACGACCTCCCCCTGCTTCCAACTCGTCTCCTCCTCCTCTCTGTCTCACCATCTGAACTTTCCCCTTCTTCTTCTCTTCTAGCGGGCACCCACGTGGCATCGACGGACACATCGTCATCATCAACACCTTCACCGCTATCTGACACCTCAAGAAAGGAAGCAGCAGCGGGTACAACATCATCATCACACCGTACGTCCATGTGTGTAATGCTGCCTGACTGAGACATATCCCTGTTAACTACATCCTCTGGCAATAATGGTTGTGCATCATTCATGTCTTCAAACTGATGTGTAAATAACTCCTCTGACGGATGAAGTAAAGCTGCTGTGGTGCTAGTGTTGGTGGTGGCGGCAGGCGGGCAAGTGGTAGCATGAGAGGTTCCCGAAGCTAAGCTAGAGGAGGAGAAGGACGGTGCGTCAAGGTTCGTGCGGAAGCTTTAGTAGTAGATTGGGTGTCTTGTGATAGCCAGTCAACTAAGTCCTCAGAACTTTGGGGGTTCAGGGTACGTGGCCTCTGAACACTGGCCATTCTAGGGCCAAAGGGAATCCCAGCACCACGACGGCCCCTGTGGGGTGGCCTTCCTCTGCCTGTAATTTTTTTGGTTAAATTTACACAAGTGTCACACCTAATGTGATTTGCACTAGGGTGACACAATTTGCCCTGCAGGCAGGAAAAATGGCAACTATGACGTGAACTAACAGTGATGGCTGATTTTATTTAACAGCCAAAAAAGTTATTTTTTTTTAAATTTGTGCAACTGTAGCACCTAATGTGATTTGCACTAGGGTGACACAATTTGCCCTGCAAAAATGGCAACTGTGACGTTAACTAACAGTGACGGCTGATTTTATTTAACCCCTTAAGGACACAGGGCGTATCCATACGCCCCCGTTTCCAAGTCCTTAAGGACACAGGGCGTATGGATACGCCCTGCGCATTTCCGGCCCCCGATGCTAGCTGGAGTGGAGCCGGTGCCGGATGCCTGCTGAAATCGTTTAGCAGGCATCCCAACATATCGCCCAGGGGGGGTCATTATGTCCCCCCATGTCAGCGATTGCCGCAGATCGCTGGACAATTCAGACCAGCGATCTGCGGCGGATTTCGGGTCAATTGGGTCTCCAGTGACCCGGAATTAATGGCTGATCGGGGCCGTCAGAGACGGCCCCGAACAGCCATAGCCAGCAGGGGTGAGGTGGCGCCCTGATTCGTCGGCCGGTTTCCCGGCCGACCAATCAGGGCGCCTGCTGCGGGTGTCACTCCCGCAACCCGCTCCGCCCCTCTTCCGGAGGACGTGAGCAGGTGCGGGCATAAGACCCTGGGTGCTGGGGACACCGATCCCCGGCGTCCCTGTTGGGATCGGGGCCCCAGGAGCGACGGCGGCGGCGGGACTGACTAGCGCGGTGGCGGCGTGGAGCAGCAGCAGGTGGTGAGTGACAGCCTCCTGCTGTTGCTTAGCAACAGCTCCCAGCATGCAAAAAGGGCATGCTGGGAGCTGTAGTTATGCAACAGCAGGAGGCAGACCACCACAACTCCCAGCATTCTCTTATGGAAAAGTGTACCTTCAGCTGTTGTATAACTACAACTCCCAGCTTGCACAATCAGCTAAAGTGCATGCTGGGAGTTGTAGTGGTGCATCTGGTGGTTGCATAACTACAACTCCCAGCATGCCCATTGGCTGTCGGTGACTGCTGAGAGATGTAGTTTTGCAACAGCTGAAGGCACACTAAGTTAAGTAGCAAACCAGTTTGTCTCCAGCTGTTGCATAACTACAATCCCCAGCATCCCCAGCCAAAGTAGTATGCCTCCAGCTGTTGCATAACTACAAGACCCAGCATGCCCTTCCGCTGTCCGTACATGCTGGGGGTTGTAGCTTTTGCAACAGCTGAAGGCACACTGGTTGCAAAACACTGAGTTTGTTAACAAACTCGGTGTTTCACAACCAGTGTGCGTCCAGCTGTTGCAAAACTACAACTCCCAGCATGCACTGATAGACCGTACATGCTGGGAGTTGTAGTTTTGCAACAGTTGGATGTCCCCCCCCCCTCAATGTGAACGTACAGGGTACACTCACATGGGCGGAGGTTTACAGTAAGTATCCGGCTGCAAGTTTGAGCTGCGGCAAACTTTCTGCCACAGCTCAAGCTGTCAGCGAGAAACTACTGTGAACCCCCGCCCGTGTGAATGTACCCTAAAAACACTACACTAACAAAAAATAAAATAAAAAGTAAAAAACACTACATATATGCATACCCCTACACAGCCCCCCTCCCCAATAAAAATGAAAAACGTCTGGTACACCACGGTTTCCAAAACGGAGCCTCCAGCTGTTGCAAAACAACTACTCCCAGTATTGCCAGATAGCTGCTGACTGTCCAGACATGCTGGGAGTTTTACAACAGCTGGAGGCACCCTGTTTGGGAATCACTGGCGTAGAATACCCCTATTTCCACCCCTATGCAAGTCCCTAATTTAGGCCTCAAATGCGCATGGCGCTCTCACTTTGGAGCCCTTTCGTATTTCAAGGCAACAGTTAAGGGTCACATATGGGGTATCGCCGTACTCGGGAGAAATTATGTTACAAATTTTGGGGGGTATTTTCTGCTATTACCCTTTTTAAAAACGTAAAATTTTCGGGAAAACAAGCATTTTAGGTAAAAAAAAAAATTTTTGTTTACATATACAAAAGTCATGAAACACCTGTGGAGTATAAAGGTTCACTTTATCCCTTGTTACGTTCCCCGAGGGGTCTAGTTTCCAAAATGGTATGCCATGTGTTTTTTTTTTTTTTTTTTGCTGTTCTGGCACCATAGGGGCTTCCTAAATGCGGCATGCCCCCAGAGCAAAATTTGCTTTCAAAAAGCCAAATGTGACACCTTCTCTTCTGAGACCTGTAGTGCGCCAGCAGAGCCCTTTTCACCCCCATATGGGGTGTTTTCTGAATCGGGAGAAATTGGGCTTCAAATTTTTGGGGGTATTTTCTGCTATTACCTTTTTTAAAAATGTAAAAATGTTGGGACACCAAGCATTTTAGGTAAAAAATAAAAAAATTTTCACATATGCAAAAGTCGTGAAACACCTGTAGGGTATTAAGGTTCACATTACCCCTTGTTACATTCCCCGAGGGGTCTAGTTTCCAAAATGGTATGACATGTGTTTTTTTTTTTTTGCTGTTCTGGCACCAGGGGCTTCCTAAATGCGGCATGCCCCCAGAGCAAAATTTGCTTTCAAAAAGCCAAATGTGACTCCTTCTCTTCTGAGACCTGTAGTGCGCCAGCAGAGCAATTTTCACCCCCATATGGGGTGTTTTCTGAATCGGGAGAAATTGGGCTTCAAATTTTGGGGGGTATTTTCTGCTATTACACTTTTTAAAAATGTAAAATTTTTGGGAAATCAAGCATTTTAGGTAAAAAAAAATATATTTTTTTTACATATGCAAAAGTCGTGAAACACCTGTGGGGTATTAAGGTTCACTTTACCCCTTGTTACGTTCCCTGAGGGGTCTAGTTTCCAAAATGGTATGCCATGTGTGTTTTTTTGCTGTCCTGGCACCATAGGGGCTTCCTAAATGTGACATGCCCCCCAAAAACCATTTGTCGCTCCTTCCCTTCTGAGCCCTCTACTGCGCCCGCCGAACAATTAACATAGACATATGAGGTATGTTCTTACTCGAGAGAAATTGGGTTTCAAATACAAGTAAAAATTTTCTCCTTTTTACCCCTTGCAAAAATTCAAAAATTGGGTCTACAAGAACATGCGAGTGTAAAAAATGAAGATTTTGAATTTTCTCCTTCACTTTGCTGCTATTCCTGTGAAACGCCTAAAGGGTTAATGCACTTATTGAATGTCATTTTGAATACTTTGGGGGTTGTAGTTTTTATAATGGGGTCTTTTATGGGGTATTTCTAATATGAAGACCCTTCAAATCCACTTCAAACCTGAACTGGTCCATGAAAAATTGCGAGTTTGAAAATTTTGTGAAAAATTTCAAAATTGCTGCTGAACTTTGAAGCCCTCTGGTGTCTTCCACAAGTAAAAACTCATAAATTTTATGATGCAAACATAAAGTAGACATATTGTATATGTGAACCCCAAAAAAAAATGTTTTGAATATCCATTTTCCTTACAAGCAGAGAGCTTCAAAGTTAGAAAAATGCAAAATTTTCATTTTTTTCATCAAATTTTGGGATTTTTCACCAAGAAAGGATGCAAGTTACCATAAAATTTTACCACTAAGTTAAAGTAGAATATGTCACAAAAAAACAATCTCGGAATCAGAATGATAACTAAAAGTATTCCAGAGTTATTAATGTTTAAAGTGACAGTGGTCAGAATTGCAAAAAACGCTCCGGTCCTTAAGGTGAAAAAGGGCTCGGTCCTTAAGGGGTTAAAAGGGTAGAAGTTATAAAAAAAAAAAACAACTCTAAAGTGTGAGAGTGTAAATGGCCCAATTTTATTGATCGAAATGTTTCCACTTATGAGTTATATTTGCAATTTTCCAGAGTTACCTTTAGGGTTGGGTGTCAGATGAACCTAGATAAACTAAATATTTTTGCACTTTATCCTAATGCTGTTCATGCATTTTATTACTGTTGTTGCATTTATACCATTTTCCGACAGGTAGCTAAAAGGTTAATTCACATTCTGACACCCAACCATACACATTTTACAAGCTGTGTATCTGTTGTGTTATACTGCCATCCATATGTACTGTAACTTGCAAGACTGCATGTCATATACTTTAAATTGTTCATTGGGTTATAATGGGGAACATTCTAGACACAAGTCAGTTAGGGTAGCCTGAGATAAACCACCACAGAGTGAGGATCTATTCACATGACAGAATTTCTGCTAGCGGAATTCCGCCTCAAATTAAAGCCCATAGACTTCTATGGGATTTCGCACTCCCATTCCCACTTTTGAATTTCCGATTGCGGAAATTTAGAAGTGTGAATGGGAGGGCGGAAACCCATAGAAGTCTATGGGCTTTAATTTGAGGCGG
This sequence comes from Hyla sarda, assembly GCF_029499605.1. NCBI lineage: Eukaryota > Metazoa > Chordata > Amphibia > Anura > Hylidae > Hyla > Hyla sarda. The sequence continues at coordinate 73,813,186 of NC_079192.1, forward strand.
AATTCCAAAAGCAAAAATTCTGCCATGTGAATAGACCCTGAGGATGCCTCTTCTGTAATTCTGAGCTTAAGAGACTAAGCCAGGCCTAACCCAACACCATATGGGGCCCTCCAGGTTCATGCTAAATATTTACTAAGTCCTAAGAAATGATCTGGTCCAACATAAGGCAGGCACCTAAGTCTAAAGGGAAGTTTAGCTTATTGTGGACTCTACAACCAAAGGACCAGTGTTATTGAAGCTGCATAACTAGAAGACCAGAGTCATGGCAGGTTTTTGTAACAAGGAGAACAGTACTCGATTGTGACTAGCCTTGGACGTCAATGAGCTTCCACATAGGTCTAGGGACCAGTAGCTGCCTGAGCTACCATTAAAAACTGCATGCTGCAGAGCAAATTGCAGCCTATTTGCTATGATAGCCTTCTCCTCTGGCTTGTAGATCATTAGGAGATTCATTAAGACCTATGCTGAGGAAAAGTTGACCAGTTGCCTATAGCAACCATTCAGAATGCTTATTTTATTTTCAAAAATGAAAGAAGCGATCTGATTGGTTGCTGTGGGCAACTTAACAACTTTTCCTCTAGACAGGTTTTGAAAAATCTCCCCCATTGACTTTTACAGCATGTACTGGAGAATACTTTTTGGGGGAAATATTATAAAATTGAGTCGTGTTCACTCTACTCTGGCAACAGCCTAAATCAACTGTTTTTTGGATATTGTCCTCCGGGGAAAGGGGTTTGGACTAGAGACTAACCCCTTAGCCTCTCCAGAAGATTTTTGGAGCAAAAGGAAGAAGTGTGCTAAAAAAGAACATACAATTTAGAAGGAGGGACTTCTTCCAAATAGATCCACTTTAAACTTTGGGTCAATAAAACTGAATGGAAAAGTATCATAAAAAGCTGTGTGGGGAAATCATCTTACTAGAAGTAATGTTTTCTTTTAAACACATCTCGGCTTTATTATTAGAGGTTAAGGGAGTACTCCGCCCCTAGACATCTTATCCCCTATCTAAAGGATAGGGGATAAGATGTCTGATCGTGGGGGGCTGCCGCTGGGGACCTCCACAATCTTGGCTGCTGCACCCCAGACTTCCAGTGCATTGAGCGAACTTTGCTCTGTGCCAGATGACTGGCGATGCGGGGCAGAGGCTCATGACGTCATGGCCACACCCTGCAGGCAACATCACAGCCATGCCCCCTCAATGCAAGTCTTTGGGAGGGGGCTTGACAGACTAACATTGAGGAGGCATTGCCATGAAGTCACGAGCCTCTGGCACTGCACCTGATGCTCTAAATGAATGCTGGGTGCAGCAGGGAGATTGTGGGGTCCCCAGCGGCGGGACCCCTGCAATCAGACATCTTATCCCCTATCATTTGGATAGGGGATCACATGTCTAGGAGCAGAGTACCGCTTTAAGGCGATGCACAGGGCGATAATGACTTTATTACATATATTGCTGGACAATGCATTTCGGCATCTTCATGTGCTTTCCCCAGGTCCACCAGAATGACGGATTCAGCGTTCTGAAGTCAGGCTGTGCAGACATGATATTACTGGAGGACAATGGGTTGCTGTTACGCCTAGCGCTCCGGGTCCCCGCTCCTCCCCGGAGCGCGTACGGCGTCTCTCTCTCCGCAGCGCCCCGGTCGGTCCCGCTGACCGGGAGCGCTGCCCTGTCCTGGCCGTTGGGGATGCGATTCGCACAGCGGGACGCGCCCGCTCGCGAATCGCATCCCAGGTCACTTACCCGTTCCCGTCTCCTGCTGTCATGTGCTGGCGCGCGCGGCTCCGCTCTCTAGGGCGCGCGCGCGCCAGCTCCCTGAGATTTAAAGGGCCAGTGCACCAATGATTGGTGCCTGGCCCAATTAGCTTAATTGGCTCCCACCTGTTCCCTGGCTATATCTAGTCTCCTCCCTTGTACTCCCTTGCCGGATCTTGTTGCCTTAGTGCCAGTGAAAGCGTTTTGTGTGTTTATAACCAGTGTACCAGATCTCCTGCTATCTCCCCTGACTACGAATCTTGCCGCCTGCCCCCGACCTTCTGCTACGTCCGACTTTGCTTCTGCCTACTCCCTTGTACCTCGCCTATCTTCAGTATCTTCAGCAGCCAGAGAGGTGAGCCGTTGCTAGTGGATACGACCTGGTCACTACCGCCGCAGCAAGACCATCCCGCTTTGCGGCGGGCTCTGGTGAAAACCTGTAGTGGCTTAGAACCGGTCCACTAGCGCGGTCCTCGCCATCCCTCTCTGGCACAGAGGATCCACTACCTGCCAGCCGGCATCGTGACAGTAGATCCGGCCATGGATCCCGCTGAGGTTCCCCTGCCAGTTGTCTCTGATATCGCCCGACAGGTCGCCCTTCTAACCCACCAGCTGTCGGAAGTGTCCACCATTGTGCGCCAACATTCGCAACTTCTTCAGCAATCATCTCCTCCGCCAGCTCCTGCACCTCCTCCGCAGCGAGTGGCCACTCCTAGCCTCCGCCTGTCCTTGCCGGACAAATTTAATGGGGACTCTAAGTTTTGCCGTGGCTTTCTTTCGCAATGTTCATTGCACTTGGAGATGATGTCGGACCTGTTTCCCACTGAAAGGTCTAAGGTGGCTTTCGTAGTCAGCCTTCTGTCTGGAAAAGCTCTGTCATGGGCCACACCGCTCTGGGACCGCAATGACCCCGTCACCGCCTCGGTACACTCCTTCTTCTCGGAAATTCGAAGTGTCTTTGAGGAACCTGCCCGAGCCTCTTCTGCTGAGACTGCCCTGCTGAACCTCGTCCAGGGTAATTCTTCCGTTGGCGAGTACGCCATACAATTCCGTACCCTTGCTTCTGAACTTTCCTGGAATAATGAGGCTCTCTGCGCGACCTTTAAAAAAGGCCTATCCAGCAACATTAAAGATGTTCTGGCCGCACGAGAGACTCCTGCTAACCTGCATGAACTCATTCATCTAGCCACTCGCATTGACATGCGTTTTTCTGAGAGGCATCAAGAGCTCCGCCAGGAAAAAGACTTAGATCTCTGGACACCTCTCCCACAGTCTCCACTGCAATCTGCGCCTAGGCCTTCCGCCGAGGAGGCCATGCAAGTGGATCGGTCTCGCCTGACCCTGGAAGAGAGGAATCGCCGTAAGGAAGAGAATCTTTGTCTGTACTGTGCCAGTACTGAACATTTTTTGGTGGAGTGCCCAATCCGTCCTCCACGTCTGGGAAACGCACGCTCGCACCCAGCTCTCGTGGGTGTGGCGTCTCTTGATGCTAAGTCGACTTCTCCACGTCTCACGGTGCCTGTTCGGATTTCTACGTCAGCCAGCTCTCCCCTCTCAGCCGTGGCCTGCCTGGACTCTGGAGCTTCTGGGAATTTTATTCGGGAGTCCTTAGTGAATAAATTCCGCATTCCGGTGACCCGTCTTGTCAAGCCACTCCACATTTCCGCGGTCAACGGAGCCAGATTGGACTGCACCGTGCGTTATCGCACAGAGCCCCTCCTAATGTGCATCGGACCTCATCACGAGGAAATTGTATTTTTTGTCCTTCCTAATTGCACTTCTGAAGTTCTCCTTGGACTACCCTGGCTTCAACACCATTCCCCAACCCTGGATTGGTCCACTGGGGAGATCAAGAGTTGGGGTCCCTCTTGTTCCAAGGACTGCCTTCAACCGGTCCCCAGTACTCCCTGCCGTGACCCTGTGGTTCCTCCTGTATCCGGTCCCCCTAAGGTCATTAAGGACTCTGCCTGCCACAAGAAATACCTCTCCCCCCCTCCCAGTCCCATCAGGCAAACCTCTGTGTCCCCTCTTGGCCCTCGTCCTGGTGTCACACTGCCCCGTGCCAAGTCTCGCCCTCTGCCCTCCCTCCCCATCCCTACTCCTGCTGTTCCGCCTGCTGTTGAGGAATCCCTCCATCCTTTCCCGGTGTCCTCATCCCAGGGGAGGCAGTTACCAGACAAAGGGAAGGGGAGACCTAAGGGGGGGGGTACTGTTACGCCTAGCGCTCCGGGTCCCCGCTCCTCCCCGGAGCGCGTACGGCGTCTCTCTCTCCGCAGCGCCCCGGTCGGTCCCGCTGACCGGGAGCGCTGCCCTGTCCTGGCCGTTGGGGATGCGATTCGCACAGCGGGACGCGCCCGCTCGCGAATCGCATCCCAGGTCACTTACCCGTTCCCGTCTCCTGCTGTCATGTGCTGGCGCGCGCGGCTCCGCTCTCTAGGGCGCGCGCGCGCCAGCTCCCTGAGATTTAAAGGGCCAGTGCACCAATGATTGGTGCCTGGCCCAATTAGCTTAATTGGCTCCCACCTGTTCCCTGGCTATATCTAGTCTCCTCCCTTGTACTCCCTTGCCGGATCTTGTTGCCTTAGTGCCAGTGAAAGCGTTTTGTGTGTTTATAACCAGTGTACCAGATCTCCTGCTATCTCCCCTGACTACGAATCTTGCCGCCTGCCCCCGACCTTCTGCTACGTCCGACTTTGCTTCTGCCTACTCCCTTGTACCTCGCCTATCTTCAGTATCTTCAGCAGCCAGAGAGGTGAGCCGTTGCTAGTGGATACGACCTGGTCACTACCGCCGCAGCAAGACCATCCCGCTTTGCGGCGGGCTCTGGTGAAAACCTGTAGTGGCTTAGAACCGGTCCACTAGCGCGGTCCTCGCCATCCCTCTCTGGCACAGAGGATCCACTACCTGCCAGCCGGCATCGTGACAGTTGCATTATATTAACTTGTAATATAGATTAGCATTAATAATTTAGATCGGAGGTGACATCTGTACCAACCCTTGCTATGATATGTCACATAACCCATGTCACCGCTCCCATTGTTCCTCCAATGTTTAGAACATATTCATTTACTTATACCTAATCCCAACTCTATCGTTAAACATTCTTCTTCTCCATTATCCAACATATTTGTCACAACTTATCATTCAGCCCGTACCTGTAAAATTCTCTGCTTCTAATCCGGATCTGCCTTAAGGTTGTTACTTGGCATCTCGGGAGCAGATGAACTAAAGAGGCTGGGAGCATAGGTTTCATTCCTACATTACGCCTGGGCAGCATTTAATGTAAAGATAATAAGCTATTGTATGTAATTCATGAATTACCACCTTTATAAGGGCTAGAACTTTACATATGTGAGTAGGGAGCGAGGCCTTGGCTTCCAGTTAATGACACTAATTCGGATGTTTTGTGTATTTGAGATTTGCAGCACATCCTGTTCTATTTCCATCTCCCTGTGAACATATCTTTGCCAGAGAAACAACATATTTTAAAGTGCTGCTGTCTGGGTCTCTTGTTGGGGAACGCATAGATTTTGGCCAAGAAAAAACAACTATGACATTCTGTTTTGTACCCCTGTAGCAACAACTTTGAGAAGAAAAAAACAGTATTTCGTATAGAGTTGCCTAAACAATTGGTTGTCTACAAGGAACACAAATGGATTTTAATGTTTAATATCCTCCTCTGTTATTTTTTACTTATAGAGGAAAAAGGAAAGCAATTTTTCCCCATAAAATAAACATAGGGTAATGTATAGTGCCTCCAGGCAGGAGCGTAGTTACTGAGATACAGTAGCAGACGCATTAATGCCCTGGTGTTATAAATGATACATAGTAGCTATAAGGCTTTGTTACAGATTTTGCATTAGGGATTTTCAGGTTAAATCTCTGCCTCCAGGCAATTCCAGAGGTTACCTTTTAATACTTTGTATATTGCTTTATAGCAAGGGTCTGAGCCCTGAAATATTTCTTGATGCCAATTCTGATTCTTTTAGTCCCAAGCAGAGAGCAGTCCATCCAAAAGGTGATGAGGCCCCTAAGTACATAGAATTAGTAATACAGCCTATGTGTGCTATACAGGCTCTTCATTGCTGCATGGATAGTCATGCTTATAGAGGGGAATACTCCAGGGCAGTATGCAAATTTTTTTTTAATATCAAAAACCCTTAGGCTATGTTCACACGTCTGAAATGTCCACACGGAAAATCTCTGTGCGGGCAATCTATTTTTATTTATTTATTTATTTTTTATTTATTTATTTATTTATTTATATAGCGCCTACAGATTCCGCAGCGCTAGAGAATGCAGGTGCAGGCATAATATGCCAGTGCTAATACCGCACGGGAAGCCCCCCCTCACCCCCCCTAGACAGAAAGATCTGGTGTTTATTTCCCTTTGCTCTCCATTACTCATTGGTCAATACCTTCTTCCTTGTATTTGCTGACAATGCAGTTCCCTGGAAAGAGTGGTTCTGAACAGTTTCATTCAAATAAATAATAGGAATGGGACCAATCAGGACAGGGACCCCACTCTCCAAGGGCCAGGTAGCAGCCACATGTTGCGTACACCCTTGGTTCTTTATCTGTCATAGGCTGTGAAGCTGCACGTGACACAAAAGGTGGAACTAACTTCTCTTGCCTTCATAGTTTGCACTGACAACATAGCATTTTTTGTGCCTCCCATTTCTTTTGACCTTGATCTCTATGGTGTGCATGCTTATTTGTGGATGCTTATTTCCATGGCAAGAGTACAACAAAGTATCAGGCAAGATTAAATCAGGCATGCCCAAATAAAAAGGTTGACCAAAAATGGACTGGTTTTGCCATCTTTCATCTGCTCCTAAGCCAGACAAGCTCTGGTTCCTTCATCCTCAGAAGTGTATCTCCTGTAACTTAGTGGTAAGTTAGTGGGTAAAGATCTGATATTCACTCAATGCCAGACCCAGGCTGTAAGGAGGATGTAGAAGATGTTTGTCTTTACTGTGCTGCATGAAGATGTGTACTGTCATGGGGCTGCAAGACTGTTTTGGACAGCATGCCCCTTATTTTGCTGGGAATTGCAGGTTCATAAACCTTTTGTTGATTCATTGTGTTATGTCCATACTGAGCCAACATCTGATCTGTGAATTTTCACAGGTTCACTCCCTCCAAAAAAAAAGTGCACCATAGCACATTGTTCTTTGATCTTGTAATATTGTTATAAAGGATCAATTGTTATGCCCTTGTGGGTGCAACTTCACTAAGGGCCAATAGGTACACTGTGTGTGGTTGGACAATTCAGAAGACATCGCACATATGTTTTATTTCGCAAGCTTCTTTTTGTTCTCCTTTTCCAGTCAGGGCCGGTTCTGCCTATAGGCGAAATAGGCAGCCACCTAGAGTGTCTTCTTGATGGGGGCACTGCTCTGCCTGCTGCAAGAAAGTTAGTAGCCAGCCATCCAAAGCACTCGCCCAACCAGCACCACCGTCACACGCACTAACCAAATCCCCCCTTACTCCATCCCCCGACACCCGGGACCATAATAATATGCATTCTTCAGCCTGCTAAAGGAGCGCAGTTCAAGCTCCGATGCAGACAGGCAAGTCAGGTCGGTCCAGCATCCTGACATAGCATGTGCCTCCATACATCCACCCCAACCCCCTTTTCCTCTCATAAGCAATCACTTCTGTCTGCCTTTGAGGATTACTGCTTTCAACAAGAGCATGCTCCTCAGTGGCAGACAGGCATGATCTCTGATGTCATCTGCCTCATGACATCACAGCTCTGTCTCTGCCCCTCTGTCATCGCTTGGGTTATAGAGGACAATGATGGCACTACTGACAGTCGATTGGGGCTTGAGTGCGAATTTTTACAGAGTGTGTAAGTGCACAATTACATGAGTAGGAGGTGTGTTACAGTGTGTCACCCCAGTAGTAAGGAAATTACATGATAATAAGGTTTGCTACAGTGTGTCACTCTAGTAGTAAGGTGATTACATGAGGAGATGGTATGTTACAGTGTGTCACCCCAGTAGTAAGGTGATTATATGAGGAGAAGGTTTGCTACAGTGTGTCACCCCAGTAGTAAGGTGATTATACAAGGAGATGGTATGTTACAGTGTGTCACCCCAGTAGTAAGGAGATTACATGAGGAGGAGGCTTGTTACAGTGTGTCACCCCAGTAGTAAGGTGATTATATGAGGAGAAGGTTTGCTACAGTGTGTCACCCCAGTAGTAAGGTGATTACATGAGGAGATGGTATGTTACAGTGTGTCACCCCAGTAGTAAGGTGATTATATGAGGAGATGATATGTTACAGTGTGTCACCCCAGTAGTAAGGTGATTATATGAGGAGAAGGTTTGCTACAGTTTGTCACCCCAGTAGTAAGGTTATTACATGAGGAGATGGTATGTTACAGTGTGTCACCCCAGTAGTAATTTGGGGTGTGTCAAAGGGCAGGGACAATGGTGGCAAAAATCTTTGTACCAGCTCAGTGTCTAGTTATTGCGCAATTAAAAAATTGCCTTTAGTTTTTCACTCCCCTGATATTTTCCTACAGTATGTGTTATACCTAGAGCTGAACCCAATCGATTTCATATATTTCACCCTTTTAGTGTATTATTGAAGTATAATTTTCTATGGTTTAATGGTTCATTGTTATGACAATTATCCTTAATTAGACAATCTAACAGACTCTGCCTCTTCTCATCTCTCCAATGTTATATTGGTCATAACAAACCAGGGTATTTGCAGCCTGTTTTTCTTTTATATTATTATACAGTTTTGGGCCCAGTCATTATGTAAAAGAAACACATATGTAAACAGACATTCCACACTCTTAAAACATAAAAAAAATCTTAAAAACATTTTCTGGAGATTTTGTTCTCTTTTCAGCTTCAGAGTTGAGGAAAAAAATACCTTAAACATAGCAAAAGTTCTCTGTGATGTTAAAAGTACTGTATATATTGCACTTTTACCTTAAAGCATTACTGTCATTAAAAACAACTTTTGATATAGAAGTCAGTGCAGAAAATGTACAGATCTCTCAGCCGGCCATGGAGTGGTGCACAATGCTGCTTGCTTCCCATGCTAATAGCTCACGATCGCAAGGGGTCTCAGGAGTGAGACTTGGTCTAATCAACAACTTTTGACATGTCAACAAGTTTAATTTGATCATGAGTCATGTTCTCAGCAAAAAGTACATGCTGTCCCTACTACTAGGATGTTGAGCTTTAGCAGTAGCCTGTAGATTTCCAAGCTAAATAAATATGTATATCTATCTATGTATCTATATATCTATCGATCTATCTCATATCTATCTATCTATCTCATGTGTGGTGAGCCACTGGGGTGCGATGTGAGGTGTAGGGGCAGATTGGTGTTGCCCAGGGGTAGATGGTGTTAACCCCTTAGTGTTTGTGACACCAGGGCGTCGTTTGCCTATATAACCACCTGAAGGTAATCCCCGTACTCCTAGGTTAGGCAGGAGTAAATGATAGTCCAAGGCCAGGTTAAGGTTGACGGTAGCTTTACTGAAGTTGAACAAGTCTAACAGCCTTTACAGGGTAGTAAGGTTCCCAGAGAGGTGACCAGTAACACGAGGAACCTCGCAGCTTGCTAGGACTTGCAGTGACTTGACAGACTCTAGCACAGCCCCGCTGACTATAAAGGTCTTGAGTTGATTTAAGATAGTGACAGCAGACCAAGATGACTTGACTTGCAGATCTGTAGCTGAGAATTAGGCTTGAGGCCTCAAGATGTACTGGACACTGGCTCTGAGACTTCTGGACTGAACTTGACCTCAGCAGAAAGTGAAACACAAGAGCAAAAGAGAGAGATTGCAGCTCCTTCCTTCCTTATAAAGGGGGTCTGTGCAAGGAGCCCATAAGCTAGCTGCTGGTCATCTGGTCACTGGTGCTCCCTGGGTAACAAAACATGTAACAACCATTATCATGTTATCAATAACCATGTGACCCTATCAAAGGTCCTTTACACATAATATACAATTATACACGTTATGGGGGAACACTGCTGGTGAGCCCTGAGGACGTACAGGCAACCAGACAGGACTGTAGGAGCATATCCCGTACTGGAACATCACAAACCCCCCTACTTAAGCAAAGTCTCCCTCGATGTCTGTCCTGGAAGGCTTTGAGGAGGGAAATGGCCACGGGGCCACATGTAGTCCTATGGCATTGCAATTAACGTCCATATCCAAGCTGTTGTTGACAAAACTGATAATGCAATAGAGTCTCTGTTTCAATGTCCAGGCATGCTCTGTTAGATTTGTGTAACTGAAAATAACCATGGAATTACTGGAGAATAAAGACTATGTATAATAATGACAACATACCTATGACTATAGTATAAACATGACTTATAGACTATTTTATAACATATGACTATACATATTATGACAGCTGACTATACATGTTACATTTGACTTTACATATAACACTCTATACATTACTAAGACATAACACTGGCGGATTGGTTTGCCGGAGGCTTTCTGCCCAATGCCTTTTCTACTGGGGTCCCTTGGCATTACACACTTCTTCCCATTACACTAGTTATTTTTATGCTAGACATTTTCTTATGCTAGACATTTTTTCAGATAACATTTGAAATTTTTTACCTCTGACTTACTGTGCACTCTGCTTAAACATTGCTGTAGAGACCTGTAACAACAAAATTGTGCTTGCACACAGCAGTCAGTTAGTCATACTACCAAGTTTGCTGAAGTTACTGTACACGAGTACACAAAAACATTTTTCACATAGGTACTCTTCCACTCCAACCTCATCGGTCAAACTGCTTTCTAGGCTGTGACATATATCTAAGACCATGAGACTGGGCCCCCTCCATGGGGTTGACATGTGTGTTCCATGAGACATGGGACAAACGGGATTCAGTGAGGGTCAAACTCACAGTGACCACCTCTTGTACAGCAGCAGCTTGTGCCACTGGGGGATGAATTGTTGGTGCCTGTTGGTCCTGCCAAACATCCACATCAGTTGGAGTAGGCCGAGGCACTTTGGTTGGTAGCCGCTGGTTAGGTCAAACCTCCTCAACAGCAGGAGTAGGCCTGGGTACATCTGTAGGAGACCCTTGAAGAAAATTTGAGTACAACGTCTATTTCAGAGGCCTTGAGTGTGCCGGCCCTTTAAGATACTTGGGGTCCATAGCGGGTGGATCCGGATACTCATCCTAAACAACTGCTCCATTGACGCTTGATGGCAGGAGACCAAAGGGATCTGAGTCCCAATCTTTAGAGGGGAAGTAGGCAAAGGGAATTTGTGTGGGATTCTCAGGCCTGGTGGCAGCTGCTGCCCATTACCCTCACAGGCTTTGTACAGGTGTATACTCTACAATCTCCCCGCTCTTAATATAATGCATAGCTGGAGGGGGAGATAGTCCCTTTGTACTGCCCTCCTGTTCACTAGGAGGATGCCCCCGTGGTGACAGTCCATAAGGGTGCCAAACACCCTCACTTTGTCGAACTTAACTACTGGCTCCAGGGGTGGCTCACCCTCCTCGGGTGCTCTTCCTTTCTTATGTACAGGGCCTCCAACTTTTTAGTATCTTGCTGCGGCACTTGTGGCACCTCGAACGGCAGCCCCTTCTGCCTGTATCTCTCCATTCGCTGAATCCTCAGTTTTTTTGGAGTTTGATGTGATAAAAAAAGCAGAATTTTTTTACTTTTTTATTTTACGTTGACGCCGTTCATTAACATAATTTTTATAGTTCGGACATTTACACTCGCAACAATACCAAATGTTTTTATTATTTATCTTTTTTTACGCTTTTATGTATTCATATGGGGAAAAATGGTGATTTAAAACTTTATATTGGGGAAGGGGATTTTTCACATTTGTTTTACTTTTTTTAACTTTTTTTTAACATTTATTTTACACTTTTTTAGTCCCCATAGGGGACTATTTATAGCAATCACTAGATTGCTAATACTGTTCAGTGCTATGCATAGGGCATAGCACTGATCAGTATTATCGGTAATCTTCTGCTCTGGTCTGTTGAAGGCAGATCAGTGCAGAGGACCCCGGGAGAAAGACGGAGACAGGTGAGGGGACCTCCATACGCTATCTTGACTGATGTGAACCCCGCGGCAGTGCCACGGGCGATCAGATCAGCCATTATAAGTGCCGCACTGCCGCAGATGCCCTGATCTGTATTGATCACGGTACCAGAGTAGTTAATGGCAGACATCATCGTGTTCGCTGATGTCCGCCATTACCGGCGGGTCCGTGGCTGCTGACAGCCGCCAGTACCCGCTGGGAATGAAGCAAGTGCATCTCCTGCGCTCGCATCACAGCCGCGCCGTAAATGTATGGTGCTGTGCGATAAGAGGCGTTATGCAGCGCCGTACATTTACGGCGCATGTCCTTAAGGGGTTAAGATACTTGGGGTCCATAGCATGTGGATCCGGATACTCCTCCTGAACAACTGCTCCCTTGAGACTTGGTGGCAGGAGACCAAAGGGATCTGAGTCCCAATCTTTAGAGGGGAAGTAGGCAAAGGGAATTTGTGTGGGATTCTCAGGCCTGGTAACAGCTGCTGCCCATTCCCCTCACAGGCTTTGTACAGGTGTATACTCTACAATCTCCCCGCTCTTAATAGAATGCTTAGCTGGGTGGGAGATAGTCCCTTTGTACTGCCCTCCTGTTCACTAGGAGGATGCCCCTGTGGTGACATTCCATAAGGGTGCCAAACCCCCCCACTTTGTCGAACTTAACTAGTGTTGCATGGCAGCGCTCCAGGGGTGGCTCACACTCCTGGGGGTGCTCTACCTGTCTTATGTACAGGGCTTCCAACGTTTTAGTATCTTGCTGCTGCACTTGTCGCACCTTGAACGACAGCCGCTTTGGCCCATATCTCTCCATTCGCTGAATCCTCAGTTCCTCCATGATAGTGGCAACCTCAGCGTCTCTTTAGGCCCTTACGAACTGGGCTGGAGGAACTGAGGGAGGGGACTTCCCTGGCAGGATAAGGAGATGCTCCCTCATATATTGGATTAAGCCAGGCTCATCACCAAATAGCCACCTAGGTAACGGTGGTGACCGCGGATGTGCTGGGGGCTGCTGGACCTGGGGCGCTGGCTCCGGACTGGGGGTAGATGGAGGGGTAAATAACGCTGCCTCGGCTGGGGTACTCACTTCTGACTCCTTTGTGTTGATCTCTGCCCAGGATCCCCAGGTCCGGTGATGAGGTGACACCCTCACCGGCGACGGTTCTTGTGACGACCCCGGCGTACCTTCCGTTGGAGTTGTGGCCCACTCTCCATTGTCTTCTGGCAGCAGTACTTTCAGGTGGACATCTTTGGCCCCGATGGAGAGCTTGTGCAGGAGATCCGCTAACTCCTGGAACACATGTGTCGTGACTGCTGCATTCTGTCGGTCTTCCGGTTCCATCTTGGGACTCTTTGCACACGTGGATGGCTGCACCTCCGCCATCTTCTTGCTCTCAGCCAGGGCTTCCGTTAAACTGCAGAGATCAGGCTCCGTGTCGCTTCTTATACTGGTCTCCCCCAAAATGGCCACCGGCCGGAAGGACGTAATCAGCGGGGCCTAGGATCGGAAGTAACTGAGCGCTGCATCCTCTTCGTCCACCCCCCCCCCCCCCCCGGCAACAAGTGGCGGGCCTTTCGAGTTCCACCTCGGACTGGACACAACAACATGATCCCCATGCCCAGAGACGGGATGCTGGCTTTGGCGGGAACCTTGTCGACCTACTGGTTAACGCTTTCAGGTACAACGGCAGATATTTTGGCACGTAACATGGCTTTAGTTCTGATTTTGCACATTGTGTTCAAGACTTCAAATTTACTTTCAAAAACAGATAATGCACTCCTTTTCGCCTCCCCCACTATTTCACCAGTGCCTTTAGTAAAACACATTTCAGTAACAAAGTCCTGTACACTTTCCTGATGCAAATTTTTTCACATCGGCATGCAATTTTTCCTGGACACAATTCAGACTCAGACTAGGGGGAGGACTTGTGGCTTTATAGCTATGGCACACACCCATATCCTGTTCATGATGCCAAAGATTGTGGTGAGCCATGGGGTGCAATGTGAAGTGTAGGGGCAGATAGTGTTGCCCAGGGTTAGATGACATTAACCCCTTAGTGTTTGTGATGCCAGGGAGTGGTGTGCCTATGTAACCACCCAAAGGTAATCCCGTTACTCCTAGATTAGGCAGGGGTTAATAATAGTTCAAGGCCAGGTTAAGGTTAACAGTAGCTTTACTGAAGTTGAACAAGTCTAACAGCCTTTACAAGGTAGAAGAAGAAGAAAGCAGCACTCCGAATAATAAGGTGTATGGGTGCCTCCTGCTGTAAACCTTGGTAAGAGGTCCAATAAAGCTGGCTTGACAAAGACAGCGAGAGGCTGTCGAAACGTAGCTCACGGTGGAATGAATAAAAGACATCACTTTGCACTGAATCAACGGGAGTGCCTCTGTTTCTTTTTGGACATAGCCTTTACAAGGTAGAGAGGTGACCAGGAACACGAGGGATCTTGCAGCTTGCAGTGACTTTCAGTGACTTGACAGACTCTAACTGATTTAACGCTGACTATAACTGACTTGACTTGACTGAAGATAGTGACAGAAGACAAAGATGACTTGACTTAGATCTGTGGCTGCAGATTAGGCTTGAGGCCTCCAGATGTACTGGACACTGGCTCTGAGACTTCTGGACTGAACTTGACCTCAGCAGAAAGTGAAAATCAAGAGCAAAAGAGAGAGATTGCAACTCCTCCTTTCCTTATAAAGGGGTCTGTGCAAGGAGACCATAGGTTATCTGCTGGTCATCTGGTCACCTGGTGCTTTATAAGTAACAAAACATGTGACTTTAACATGTGCCAACCTTTATCATGTGATCAATAACCATGGGACCATATCAAAGGCCCTTTACACATAATATACAATTATACACATTATGGGGAAACACTGCAGGTGAGCCCTGAGGACATACAGGGACTCAACTAGACAGGACTGTAGGAGCATATCCTGTACTGGTACATCACATATATATCTATTCATTTATCTATCTCGTATCTATCTATCTAACTCATATCTATCTAGCTCCATTAGGGAATACTAATCCATGAAAGGGTAGACTTGGTCTGCAACAAGGTAGGTGGTATATGTCAAAGTAACGGGCAAAGAGGAATCAGACTGTACAGCACTCACCAGGAACTTTTGCCAGGATGGCACTTTCTTTATTGCATATAGAATGGAGTTACAGCAGCATTCTCGGAGGAAGAAGAACGCGAGCGTTCTTCTTCCTCCGAGCATGCTGCTGTAACTCCGTTCTATATGCAATAAAGAAAGTGCCATCCCGGCAAAAGTTCCTGATGAGTGCTGTACAGTCTGTTTCCTCTTTGCCCTTAGTTTTATGTTCTTCAGTTCAAGTTCAAGCACCCGTGGATAGCCGGTCAGTTGTCACCATCATCACTACTGCGGCAGTGTTCCTTTACTCTGATTCCGGAGTGCCAGACTCTATTTTCTATGTGTGTCTTTATATGTCAAAGTAACATCCACACAGAGGCCATTACTGATGGGTTTTCAGTAGAACATTGCCCAGAACATTTCACTGCTTGCATAGGTTTACGTCTACCCACCATGCATCCTGGTGCCATTTTTCCCCTGGCCAGTATCTATATGATGTACAAGAAAGTGTGATTCATCAGACCAGGCCATCCCCTTGCATTGCCCCATTCTTCAGTTCTGATACTCACATGCCCATTGTAGTTTTTTTTTTTACTATGAGACAGGGATCAGTATCAATGGCTTAGTAAACCCTATATGTAACAAGCTGTGATGCACTGTATGCCCTGTCTGTCATCTGTATTCCCCTGTGTGCTTTCACTATTTGACATTGTCCAGTTCATGGTGCCATTAAAGTTCTTCATGTAGGTCAGGCCTTGTTCCTATATTTTCAGGAGGTATAAAAGAGGAATAGTAATACACAGAATATAAAATAAAGATACTCCAAAAATGTTTTCTTATTTGGTATCCAAGCAAACATATCAAGAGAGCAAACATTTTTATACATTGCTGCAGAGTTTACACAAACTGCAACAAAGTACTATCTAGTGGCACAACAAAAGAGCAGTGCTTTCCAAAGAAAGCAATGGACCTAGCATCTGGAAAGTTCCAGGCACAGGTCAGGTCATGCATTCCAGAGCCCCAAAATGTGCTGGGTCACTGTCCTTTAGAGTTGACCTGTTGAATTAGAGACAAAACTGCATTTTACCTAGTCAAACCACACTGCCAGGATAGTGCTGCATGGGTCGCATTTAAGATTATCTGCAAACTCCAATGTACTAAGGAATTTGATGCTGCATGCCTCTAGGTCCCTGTCCAGTTATCAGACCGATAGACAAGTTGGGGGATATCCACCTGGATGCATTGAATCAGATGCATCACAGCAGGGCCAAGTCAGTTGGTGTAGGATCTTGGGTTGTTCTACAGAGTTACCATTGCTATACTCCTGGGAATATCCTGGACAGTAAGTATCACATTGCCCTTGTGCTGGAGAACCCCCAAACCCTTCACCATATACCAACTGGGACCTACTGTATAAGAAGTCCAAGGTTAAAATTTAAATTCAGACACTGAGATAGAGAGAAGTCAAGTAGTCTATTACCAAGTTAAGTAGCTTAAAGTGACACACTAAACCAGCACCTCTCCTCTGTGGCACCCACAAAAGTAACCCTTTCAGTGGTCTGGGAGCTGTTAGAAAAAGCTTGATGTTTGTCTGAAGTTACCACAAGTAAAACTGCATTGCACCTTGTCCTTGTCTCCTTTAGTCGTGTATCCGGCACCCACAACACCATGGGTACCCCAACATCCATCTGCAAGTACACAGGAAACTCTAGCATGCCCCAAGGATTCCGCTTACCCACATATTTTGCCTCTGAAGCTCTTCCCAGCCTCTATAGCAATACAAATTATTTCAGATCACAGACCAGATCCCAAATTGATACAGACCAGAGGTCAAATGACCCAGACCAGATCCATGGGGGCATTATGACCCAATTAGTCAATAGCTAAAGTAGAGCCCAGAAGCGATGGCATTACCAGCTATAAATATTGGTTTAATCCTATAGAACATGGCTATTACCTCTGTTAACTCCTTGCCTGATGGAAGCTTTTACAAATATGGACTTATACAACATTAGCATATAACAAAAAAAAATTCTATTACATGTGAGATATATTTGATTGCACTGCGGGAGAAATATCTCACTTAATTCAAGCTGTAAATAAGTCTGTAAATATTTGCTAATATCTGGCCTATATAATGCTTCTCTCTCAATTTCCTGTCACTCGGCTCCTTTCTTCATTTTTTACTCCTGTACTTTATCTAGCTCTTGACAGTATCGTAGTTTGCTCGCACCCGTTGTTTGGTTGATTTATTTGAATAAGTTCCCAGCTCAGTCTCTCTCCCTCTATCTTACTGTATGTGTCATCCACTCAATCTTTATCTTACTGTCTTCCTCACACTTGTTATCTATATTCTTTACATCTACTATTCCTCTCTATAAAGCTTGACAGCACAACACAGTAGGGAGATACAAAGATTCACTGCCTCATTTGTTTATAATAGGTATTTGCAATTTCTTATTTTGCCTCCATCTTCTAGGTATCTGTGTCTGCTCGCGTGCACGCCTGTAGAGCTCTGACTGTACAAACCACCAGACATGCAGAAAAATCAAGCATTCTTGATTTGTTTATGGAAAGGTCAGACAGCACGAGGGCACGTTTTATTTCCATTAAATTGATCTATTCGTTTTGGAGTCTGGATCAATTATTAATTGTATTAAATCAATACCACAGATGTGTTATGTCATTTAATGCAGGTGTATTATGCACGGAAGTGCTATACTGCATTGTGCTAAACTGCAATACTATACTCAGAGGTAGATCATGGACGATTACATTTCTTCCTGAAAGTGTCAAATGTTCAAAATATAAAGCACACACATCCTCCATGAGTGACGTACATCTTTTTGCGTGTCCTGATAGGCAAGCAGGGCACAGAGAGTCCCTCCTATAAGATACACCAATTTCCCTGTAAAGTCCGTTTTTGTGTTTTGGTGTTTTTCTGGTTTGGTGTCTGTTCAGACACTAGGATATGTATGAACTGTATTCTGTGCTAATTCTTCTCACGGTTGGGAGAGTTAACTTTTTCACCCTATTGCAGCTGGGGTGTGGTTTTAAAACCCGAGCTCTGCCGGAACTCTGGGCTGGTTATTAGTTTTACCTGTGCTATGTTTGTTTGTCCGAGTTTTACTCATGGTTGATTCCTGTTTATGATATCGATTTTAGTCTGCTTGGTTTTAAGTATATCTGTTGGCTTTTAGTACCTTGTTATATCTTAGTCTGTGTTCACACAGTGAGTCTTGCTTGTACCCGTGCACAGTATTTAGTATTCCTGTTTAGAGTCCTGACCTGTATTCCTTCATGTTATGGAGTTTGGTTTTGTAATATTCCTGTTTGTTATCCTGATCCGTATTCCTCCATGTTATGGAGTTTGGTTTTGTATAGTTCCTGTTTGGTATCCTGATCTGTATTCCTCCATGTTATGGAGTTTGGCTTTTTCTTGTATCTGTTTTTATAGAGTTCATGATTGCTGACATTTAGTGTTTTTTGTACATGCACTCATCATAGTGTACATGATTACTAATCTAGATTGGCCTGTGTACATTACCATTGGTCTATAGTGTCCTCTGTACTTTATCTCTGATCTGTGTCCTCTGTACTAGTATGTACATATGTTTTGTGTTCTGTGTCCAGTGTGAACAGATTTCCATGTTTCCTGACCTGTTTAGTGTTTGACATTCAGTTAATCTGTTTATCCCCAGCATCTCCTGGTTGCTGCTGTATACTTATTCCATATCTAGTCTTGTTTATCTTTTCATTTATTTATATTTGTTGTTTATCCTTATTCTGGTTTCTGGACTATATGTTAGTATGCTATATCCTGCTCTGTTTGTATATTTATATCATGCCTGGTTTATCTTGTTGTTGGTTATTCCTGTTACGTTTTTGACCTGTCCACCCCCCCCCCGTCATGACATTCCCCCTTGTGTCAGCCATAAATCCCCTGCTAAACAATTCCCATGTGTAAAATAAATCCAGAGTATCCCTAAAAGGAGGAACTTTAAAAAAAAAATGTGCTCAGACAGGTGCTTCAAAACAAAAAAACATACTTACCTTTGGTGCTCCTCCACCGCTATCACAGAACATAAGAGGCAAGATATTGCTGAACACACTGGTTGACTGAGTGGGAAATTCCATGTGTCAACCCAAACCCAGAAGCGCTGCACTGTGAGACCGGGTCTTCATGATAGCAGCAGACGAGCACGGAAGGTGAGTATGCAGTTTGTTTCTAACACAAAACTTCCCCCATGGATATACCTTTAGGGTAGGGTCACATGTATTGCATCCGCTGTGTATCTGACTGCCCATCCCTAGAGTGTGCCTCCAGCTGTTTTCCTCCTGTGTCCTGCTCACAGCAGCAATCCGCCGCTACAAGCAGACACCGAGGGAGCCGGAGTCATGTGCATACACAGTGTATTTCAGACATCACGCAGCTCTTGACCTAGGGGGACCAGCCGCGATGTCTGGAGAACTGCGCATCAGGGGATTGCTGCTGTGAGCAAGACACACTATACAGACAGGCAGTAGCGCATCTGCAGTGTCAATTACACAGTGGATGTGCTACATGTGACCCTAACCCTAGGGTGTATTCACACGTATGATATCCTGCTTGTATTTGATGCGTCAGAATTTATGCTGCAGATTTCAATGTAAACTAAATGACTGCACACAGCTTCATATCTGCAGCACCAAAACCTGCACATCAAATATGTACAGAATACTGTACGTGTGAATACACCCTTACGGATGCTGCCAATTTTCATTACTTCATTGCTTTTGCTTTTTCACCCCTTGTCA
Organism: Hyla sarda; assembly: GCF_029499605.1. Classification (NCBI taxonomy): domain Eukaryota; kingdom Metazoa; phylum Chordata; class Amphibia; order Anura; family Hylidae; genus Hyla; species Hyla sarda. The sequence goes on from NC_079192.1 coordinate 73,832,899, forward strand.
CACTTGAGTTGACACTACCTTAAACTTATCGTGTATTTTAAATTATATGCCAATATTCCAGGAAAATGTGTCTGTAATATTTAAATTGGGCCCACGAAAAAAATAGTGTCTGAGATTTTTTGGAATTTGCTCACTAAATTAAATACCAGCAGAGTAATAACATTTTTTTTTTTTTTTTTTTTTAAGTTGACAAAGCCATATGGGGGCTGGTTTTTTGCAAGACAAGTAGAATTTATTTAATGACACCTATTATTTTACATCGCACACCACTTCTCACGGTGAAGTAGATTTAGATTTTATTAGTAATCCAATAGTTAAACAGTATGACGTTTCGGTCCTACCTGGACCTTCATCAGATCCGGATTGCTGTGGAGGTCAGAGTAAAGAGCCGGCGTATAGCCGTGTGTGGAGGTAGTCTGAAGTGCAACCTATGGTCGCTGGAGGCAATGGAGCATTGCCTGATGCCTCCAGCGACCATAGGTTGCGCTTCAGACTACCTCCACACACGGCTATACGCCGGCTCTTTACTCTGACCTCCACAGCAATCCGGATCTGATGAAGGTCCAGGTAGGACCGAAACGTCATACTGTTTAACTATTGGATTACTAATAAAATCTAAATCTACTTCACCGTGAGAAGTGGTGTGCGAAGTTTTTTCTTTTATATGTACGTAAGGATTGGGATTCCTAACTCCAGCACCCACGACATTTTTGAGAGTGACGTATTTCTGCATTGAACCTATTATTTTACCACATAATGAATGAAATTTGCTGGTGGAGTAGAAGTAAAATAATAATAATAATAATTATTATTATTATTATTATAATCGAATTTAGCTAATTTCCTAAAAGTTGCTTTTATGCTATTTACCAGGTGGTTGATTGCATTTAAGGCTTAAATGAGCACTGCCAGAATAAAAAAAAAAAAAAAAAAATTGTATATCTTGGCAAAACATTAACCTTTCTAATATACTTCATAAAAATGTATTTCCTTTTTATAGATATTACAGTTTATGGAAAATACCACTAGGGGTCCCCATACCATCCAAAACATAATCTTGTCTGGCTGCACCATCATTTTTGTCCCAGCTTAAACACAAGCTGGGACAAACTCCAGAAGTAAGGGTGCGAATCACAATCCTCTGTGCTCACTCCTGCCCTGTCAGACTGCACAATAAAAACAGAGAGGAGGGGGTTACAGAGTGGCCAGTAATGATTGATTGAAGAGACCCAGCACAGCACAGCAAACTCAGGGAGGAAGTGAATGCATGGCAAGTGAGGGCGGGTTCAGTTCTTGCCTTGAACATGATCCTTCTACAGAAGTGGATGGTAGAATGAGTGAGCAGCAGAACAGAGGGATTTGTAAGCCAAATACAGAAGCTATATAGAACAAAAAGTCCCGGCACTCACCAAGTTGCAAGTCAATACGTGTTTATTGTATGCGGGTAAACAGGACGCGTTTCGGCAAAGCCTTCCTCTGCTGAGACAGCAGAGGAAGGCTTTGCCGAAACGCGTCCTGTTTACCCGCATACAATAAACACGTATTGACTTGCAACTTGGTGAGTGCCGGGACTTTTTGTTCTATATGCCTATTTTTTCCACGTGCACCACCCACCACAGAAGTGCCGACTTTTTTTCCTAAAATACAGAAGCTAGACACATAAAAAATACATGTAAATAATTTGCATGACCTAGTGAGTAACATACAGAAGCATAATTTTTTCTGTAATAGGACAGGTGTGTTTATTTTTTTGTGCAATGATTTTAAATATTTCCATTTCTTAAATGCAAATAGAACCATTGCACTATTTGGACATTACTGACTCTTAATCTATAAAACAAATACAGTACACTGGTAATACCATTAAATCAAAGCCACAAACCACAGCAAACCAACAAAGAAATCACATACATGACACAGAGAGGGGAAAAAATATTCTATTTTTAATTTTTCTCATTGGCCTGACAGAAGACTGAGGTATTTCTGCTAATAAGGACTCTGGTTTCCATCCGATCAATGTGCTCAGGTGACTTATTATTTCCAGACAAGTTTCTTCTCATTGCCGATAATTAAGACTGAACCCGATGCTATTTGTTAATGAGCTGGAAAAGCAGAAAATCATTAAGGTCACATTTGGATTCTAAGTTTATACGCTGAAATACATACATACATGAAAAAATACAACATTAGGAGCTTATTGCACCTTTTCTTTTCGACTACATTGGAAAAACTACCACTGTAAACGCCTATTGTTTTCCTCAAGGCCTTATGTACCTGTCTTATGCCAAAATTGTATACTTTTGGCACCATAATTGAGCACACAGATGTCTACAGGTCCGTAATATAGACTTTGCCACATTGACGTGGCCCCTGCAAATAGCTGATTGATAGGAGTGCTTGGAGTTTTAACCCTGTTGGAGGATAGGCTGTCAAGTCTTAAAGAGAGGATAACCCATTTATTCAACAGGAATTAAAAAATGTAGACACAAATCTACACTATCTCAAACTCTAGTTACCTGAAATATATAGATGCCATTCAAAAGGGGTTATCCACCATAAGGTCATTTTAGTATGTACCTGGCAGACAGTAATGGACATGCTTAGGAAGGATCTGCGCTTGTCTTGGGGCTAAATGGCTAAATGTTGTGAGATTAGATTACCATAACGCTGAGGCTATCTTTTTGTGAAATGGTTATATTCTGTTGGAGTTGGTTCTCTCAAATAACATATCCCATAGTTCCTTATTTGTAAGTGTGAGGTCACTTAGCACCCATGGAAACACAAATGAGCTACATCCGTTCAATAGACCAGTGTTTTCTAACCAGAGTTCCTCCAGCTGTTGCAAAAATTAAATTAGTTGCAGATTGATCTCTCTCCCACCCAACGGTCGCTCCACTCATTGAAGCAGTACAGGCTCCCTTTGCACACCTGACTAGTGATGTCTTGTATCGGCCACACTGCAACCTGGAAAAATCTGAGACCAGAGTAATTTTATATGCTGTTTAAAATAAATATTGGGGTGAAAATTACAGAAGAATTGCGAAATTACGGTCACACACAGGTAAAGACACTATATTATGGACTACACTAACTTTACAGCCACTGAAGCATAGTCATATTAAAACAAAATCCTGGAATACCCCGGGCAGCCATGGTTGTGACATCACGCCATCTTTGGATAGGGGATAAGATGTCTAGGGTGGAGTACCCCTTTAAGGGTACAGCCACACACTGAGGAAATGCTGTGGATTTTCCACAGAGGGAAATCTGTTATATTTCCACAATGATTCTTTAGTAGTATATCTGTTACAAATCATGCATGTTTTCTGTGGGTTTGCCACTGAGAATTTGAGGTTGTGTTTATTAAAGATTAAATGAAAACTGTCACATGTTCACTCCCGCACCAACCACAGATACTGACGGATTGTGCGGGGGACGCTGATTCATATGATCCCTACCTTGCCCGGATCCGTCCTGCCGTCCGCTTGCAATCTTAGTTTTTCTGTATATGCAAATGTGGCTGTAACTGGCACGGGCAGGTTTTTCAGGAGCCTAGTGGCACTGTATTGTCAGCGCCGCCAGCTTATGAATATTCATCCCTCCTCCCTCCGGCTCTCCCTCTCCCAGCCTAACTGGTCTTCACTGCGAATGTCAGGAAGCTAGGAGCATCAGGGAGAGGGAGAGCCGGAGGGCGGGGGGATGAATATTCAAAAGGGGGTGGCGCTGATGTCACAGTGCCACTAGGCTCCTGAAAACCCTGCCCGTACCAGTTACAGCCACATTTGCATATATAGAAAAACTAAGATTGTGGGTTGAATGGCCGAATGGATCCGGGCAAGGTAGGATCATATGAATCAGCGTCCCCCGCATTATCCATCAGTACCTGTGGTTAGTGCAGGAATAAACATGTGACAGTTTTCCTTCAAAGGGAAACTGACAGCAGGGCGACTTGGACTTACCTGATATACATGTAGTTATTGAGGGTGAGCCCTGTTTCTAACAATTCTTACTGGTTGAAAATCAGTGCAGCTGTTTCGGAGATATTTATCTTGTTGCTACTATGGCATTTTCTTCTTAACTGCATTGATGGTGGACCCCTGCTGTAAGTGCATGTTTTCTCCCACCCACTCTGGCAATTACCCCACCCCTTCAGTCAATAACTCCACCCCCTCCCTAAATATTAATTTGTCTTCCTCAGCATGTCTATAAAGGGGGTGGGGTTATCGCTGGAGTGGGCGGGGCAATGCCTGCCTGCTTCCAGTGCTGTTGTGAAGATAATACAATATTAGCAACAAGATGGATATCTCCCAAACGGCCACAAAATTTGACCAGGTAAAAAGCATTTAAAACAAGATCACCAACACTATCTACCTGTATATTCATGTTTGTGCGGGCGACCCTGCTGTGAGTTTCTCTTTAAAAAAGCCATGCTGTAATTGGTTGCTATAGGCAACAAACAAAGGACTTTGTTTCAATGTTTTTTTATGTATTCACCAAAGGGAATTGCTCCATGCCTGCACCACAAAACTCACATTTTTTGTGCAAAACCTTTTCAGATAAAAAAAATAAAAAAAAATTAATTGTTACTTCTTTTTTTATGAAATCTACACAAAAACTGTTGATCAATTGCGGATTTTGCCACAGTATGTCCCTAGCAAATTACCCAACTCCTGAGACGTTATTACAAGTTTAGTCTTTACCCAAATCTGCACAAAAAAACTGCACAAAAACAGAATGTGTGAATCCCCTACTTATGTAGATGGAATGGAAATGCCTGGTGCCAGTCACAGTCTCTACAACAGTGCTCCCCAAACAGTGGCCCAGAAATCAAATGCAACTATTATGGCTCTATTGGTCTGAATGGCTGCCAATGCCCTTGTGTACCGGTGACATCAGAGATCTTTTTGCACTAAAGAAACTTGGGATAAGGATAGCAAAATATTATTGACTTGACTCCGCAGTCCGTTCTGTAGGGCTGGACTTTGCCCTAGCATTATATATTGGATAATACTTGACTCTAAACCCAATATGGTTGCGCTAGGCATGTCAATTGTAGCGATGTAGACACAGCGTAATGCACCATCCTTAGTAGTAAATGCGAATAACACCTCTTGATAACATTAGACATCAATTCATATTCCATTACAGCGAAGCAAAGAAATTTATGGATTTAATGAATCTGGATCTTCGCCTGCAGAGAAGGAGGGGAGCCGCAAATCTCTATGTGTTTGTACTGACACCATGCAAATTAATATTAATCTAATCTCACCAAACTAATGTGTATTTGCATATATAATTACACTATCTAGAAATGCATTATACATGTAATTAAGAATGCCGGATGTATGACAGTCACAATCTCACTTCCATACTAGAGAACAAGTTAGATTTTCCAGTCAGATACAAGCAACAGGATTTTTAATAACACGTACAATGCAATGATCTTTTACCAAAGTAAATGTCAAGGAAAAAAGAAAAAAAAAAGCTCAGGAAAGGCTCTCGCCTAACAAGTGTAGATTATTAATAATTGAACGCTATGTACTAAACAACTGCAGCAAACAAATGGGGGCTTTATGGGAAATTATCAAATATTTAAGCAAATTAAATTACTCAGGGTAAGACCAATACACACAAAACTTGCTGTGGAGTAGAGAGAAAATGTGTACAAGCCTTAAAGTGCTACTCCACTGAAAATATCTTTCCTTTGTATAGGGGATAAGATGTCTAATCGGGGGCTCACCCCTGGGAACCCCCACAATCTCCACGGTGCCACCCCTGCTATTCGGTGTATGGAGCAAACTCAGCTCTTTGCCCTATGACTGGCAAACACAGCCACCACGCCCTCTCCATTCATATTTATGGTAAGAGGCGTAATGGCTACGTAGCAGTTGTCTTTAAAAGGGGAACTCCACTGAAAACATCTTTTGGATGGGGGATAAGATGTCTAATAGCGGGGGTCCCGCTGCTGGGGCCCCCCACGATCTCCTGGCCCACAGCGATGGCATCCTTAAAGGGGTACTCCGGTGCTTACACATCTTATCCCCTATCCAAAGAATAGGGGATAAGATGCCTGATTGCGGGAGTCCCGCAGCTGGGGATACACGTGATCATGCATGCGGCACCCCGTTTGTAATCAGTCCCCGGAATGTGTTCACTCCGGGTCTGATTACGGTAGACCGCAGGGCCAGCGGCGTGTGACGTCACGCCTCCGCCTCGTGTGACTTCACGCTCCGCCCCTCAATGCAAGCCTACGGGAGGGGGCGTGATAGCTCCGGGGACTGATTACACGCTCCGGGGACTGATTACAAATGGGGCGTCCCCAGCTGCGGGACTCCCGCGATCAGGCATCTTATCCTCTATCCTTTGGATAGGGGATAATATGTGTAAGCACCGGAGTACCCCTTTAACACGGAAGCTTAGAGCTTCTGCGTTTGTGATATTACACCCCCTTCGTTCATGTCTATGGGAGGGGGCATGCCAGCTTATACGTTCAGGATGCCACCACTGCCGGCCTGGATATCGTGGGGGGCCCCAGCAGTGGGACCCCCGCTATTAGACATCTATCCGAAAGATGATTTCAGTGGAGTTCCCCTTTTAAAGACAACTGCTGTGTCTAGCTTCAAGACAATGGTGAGGAGACCACACCTCAGGTTTGTTCAATCTGTCTTGCCACCATCTTGAACCTTGTTTTAAGCCACTTCCCCCCATGTAATAGACATACCTTTTGTACAAAAGCTATAACAGTAGCTGAGAATAAGAAGGGGGAACCCATTAATAGGTCAGAAGATCATTTTTATAGAGTATAGTATGTTGCATGAGGGCAACCCTTGTCCATATCCTTTATGAAGCACATGGACATTGTAGACAGAAGTCACCTTATGAACCAGAATGGAGAGCAGCTCTGTAAGACTGTTTTCACTTTGTGTCTCACAGTGTTGATCCAAGGTATACATTGAAGGCATCCCCAAACATTTGCATGCAAGCAATAACTCTGATGCAAAAAAAAAAAATATGGCCAAAAGTAATACAAGACAGTATTGTGGTCATTTAGCGTCAGCCAAAATATGGAAAAAGTGCAGATATTTCTATTACCCTCTATCTTTGGAGATGACTTCTTCTTTAGTTTCTTTTCACTTCTCTGTTCCTTTCACATTTCACAATATCTGTATTTGGAAGGCGAGATTGGATGTGGTTCTAAAACATGGAAATCTTGTCGTCCACTTGGGGGCTACCATTTAGGGTGGATCGTCCAAGCAGGTAGGGGCAATAGTTGGAGCCAGATCCAGTTTGAACTAATCCCTACTCATCAGCACCTTATTAGCACCCCTTGTATTATATGATCAGCAATTCTATTGAATGGTTGACATGTAATGTTAAATTTTCACCTGCAGCATTCATAGATGCACAGAAGTTGGATAACCTCCTTTTTAAAAGATATCAGAACTGCATTAAATACATCTGTCCATTTCTTCTTACTTTACATCTGTAGTTATCTACTCACTTTACATTAACCTTGTGCAGCCTAGGCTACAACATTAGCTAGAGTGAACCTCGGGAAGAAAGGGTTAAGAAGGCACGAAGTCCATCAAATCTCCACTAAAATATACTCATTTATATTTTGGTACATTGCCAATGTACAGCATTATGTTTAATTCCATTTTCTTCCACTTTCTACATTTCCCTGTGTCTTGCAACAACATGATTTATGATTGAGCCCTTAATGCAAGTTGGCAGTCGGCTACAGACTGAAAATTTTCATGCTCTCTGTAGCTTCAACTATTTTCCTCTCTCTTTGTGACTGCGCAAAACAGGTTTGCCTTTTGTCACCCTCATTAAAGCTCCGAGCTTCCATTTAAAGGTTTTATGGGAAATAGATGTGCCACTTCAAACACCCCAACAATACGATTCTGCATGTCAAGTTGTTAAAAGCAAATAAGGAATGTAGACAAATTACATTTTACGAGCCTTCTCATCCTCCAGCAGCTCGGGCTCGGTGGATTCAGATATTGCAGCCTTTTTGTTGGCTTTCTTCAGTCTGTGGCACAAATAACTCAAGAATATTTCAAAACTGCGAAAATTTAGGGCATTGGAGAAAAGCCGTATATCCTGTTCTTTTTGCACCTATTCAGAAGAAAAAAGCATCTACATATTGTGAAAAATTGAACATTTATTTTAAGGCCCATAGATGATAAGGCATGACAACTTTATATTTCAGCATAACTAATTGTAGTAGAGAGTATAACATTTAAAGGGGTATTATCATCTCAGGTAAATCTTTGGTGAGAATTATAGTGTCTCACACCCCTTCAAGTATGGTGGGCACAGCCACCAGATGCCTCATCCATCTCAGTATATCCAGATACAGATTTATCTTCTATTATCCAAGATTTTCTATGTGCCATGGCGCCTTAAGGCAGGCCAGCCTAGCAGTGCCCACAGGCCTATATTTGCTGGTCCAGGTTCCTGCCAACAGTAAAAGCAAAGGCTAAAGCACTGGAACTGCTTCATCTCCTCCTCCCCTCACCGCATCCTTACTGCAGCCAGTGTAGCTGCTGGGCAGAGGCCCCTCTCCCAGATGATGATGATGGTGTATAGATACAGTGACGCAACTATGAAGTTCCTAAGGCCAGTTTTCCTTATGCTGCATCATCTGGTGCCCTGATTCTGGATTGTCGGGTGGTGGGTGGCCCAAGTTGTCACTTACACAGTAGTGTCAGTAAGCAAAGAGCGCAGCATGCTCCTCAACAGCAGGAGAAGACTTCAGACAGGTGTATCCCCATAACCAGGCCATAAGATGGATAAGGTCTTGGAGCTACTAAGCCAGAAGGTGTGATTCTGCCACAAAACCAAAACTGCACCAAGAGGTAACTGCATGCGTACTACAACCCCCCATTATACTATACCAGTGCTATCTGTGCCATACTACTACTACCACCCCCATTATACTATATTAGTGCTATATGTGTTGGTCATATTACTACTACCACCCCACTAGTGCTATATATATATATATATATATATATATAGAGAGAGAGAGAGAGAGAGAGAGAGAGAGAGAGAGAGAGAGAGAGAGAGAGAGAGAGAGAGAGAGAGTATTGGCTATGGGTCAGGGGATAGATCACTATCGTATCCTCATGAAGAAAGAGGTGAAATGGATAAGTTACCTGGAGGCATTAGGGCCCATGGGTATGAATGATCGTAATGATCTCTCCCCTTTCCTATAGAAAAAATTGGTCAGTTGTTTTTAAAGGTGTATTTTGTTTTTTTTATGTGCACTATGTCATAAGTTGTATGTACCCGTTAACATTACCCTGTTTCACTCACCTGTAACCCCCGCCCTTGAGCGGGGCATGAGTATAAAGGTTCAGTTACACCTGTCCGAGCCAGATTGGATGAAGCGTCAGAGGACGTGAAACAGAGCTGTCGTCTAGCCACACTCACCCGCTCCCTCACCCACTCCAGCACCCGCACGATCCCGCTGTCTTTTGTGGTTAATCTGAAGTTAACACAATAAAGACATTTCAGTGATTGGTGAGTTGCTGCGTCTCTTTTTCTATTGAAATTGCATACATCACTTGAGAGCCACCTGATGTATAGCACCCCTTTGCTTAGGATCGTAGGAGTCTACCCCATCAGTGCTGACCATCTGTACACATCTGCAGTAGCCTAGCTAGCCTTTTCTTTACCTATTCCTATATATATATATATATATATATATATATATATATATATATATTTGGGATGCTGAGGGATTTATGTCGATCCAAAAGTTTTGGGAACTGTTGCACTAGCCTAATATGGATGCATTTTTTTTTTGTCAGTTTAGATCATGAGACTTGTGATCAAGTCAGGGCTTGTGGCTGTAGTGTGGTTGCAAAATTATGTCCGTATTACACTATTGGGAAACTTGAAAAGAGGGTGTGCAGTAGCAGGGCATGTGCCCCGTGTGCTGAGTGCCCAGGGAGGCACAATAGTAAATTGCTGTGGAATCTGTTGGCACGATATAAATTGTATTAACTACTTTGCCCATCCAGGATATATAGGATATATAGACTTACAGTTAGGGTTGCTGAATTGAATTTTTGCCCCAGTTGAAGGAAAGGTTAGAAAGTTCCACCATAGGAAGGGTTGTGTTCAATGTTGGAGACAAGGGATGGATCACTGTTACAATATTAAAGGGGTACTCCAGCGAATAACACATTTTATTACAGATTTGTAAAATACTTCTATTTAAAAATCTTAATCCTTCCAGTATTTATCAGCTGCTGTATGCTCTTTAAATTTATTTTCAGTCTGACCACAGTGCTCTCTGCTGACACCTCTGTCTGTCCCCGGAACTGTTAAGACAAGGGCAAATCCCCATTGCAAGCCTATCCTGATCTTGACAGTTCCTGAGGCAGACAGAGGTGTCAGCAGAAAGCACTGTGGTCAAACAGAAAAGAAATTCAAAAAGAAAAGAACTTCCTGTGGAGCACACAGCAGCTGATAAGTACTGGAAAGATTAAGATTTTTAAATAGATGTAATTTAAAAATCTGTTTAACATTCTCGCACCAGTTAATTAAAAAAATTAATAAATCCTAGGGTACCCCTTTAAAGTATGGTTGAAAAATGTCCATAAGGTTTAACCAAGAATATATAATGAAATTATAATAATCATCAAATAATATTCAAATAAAGGCTCTTTTATCTACCTTATAAGCCTCCTCTGGAGGTTAGGAAGTGCAGTGGCATTAATCAGGATAGAGACATGTGAATGCTTCTGAATATTCATACATATATATGGTTAATTCTATAGAACGTGAAGACCTAAAAACAGAATTGTCTTTATAATGAGAAAACACAACAGAAAAAACAAAAAAAAAAGAAACATATCCATTAGTGTATAGTGTACTTTTGTGTGGAGGTGTGATCAAATGCCTTGAGGTGAGAACAAGTGATAAGCAGGGAAGGTGGAGAACTTGATACTAATAGAACAAGCAGAAGGAAATCATTGCAGACATTGTACATGTTACAGCTTATTACATTTCAAGGAACTGAAAGCTCCTGTAGACAGGAAAAATGTTAACAAATGTTCAACTAATAGGATTGCACTTGTCACAATAGTATGAGATTAAGCTTTAGGAATTAGGATGTAGACATGTTCATTTTTACAAAAGTTATATTTAATTCTGTAATCCTCCTGTAACTATTGAGAAGGCGGAAATCTTTTTATATCACTAATTATTTCAGTCGGCTGTCAGAAATGTGGAACATCTGCTGCTGCCTGGTGGAATTCAGCCAGATGGGGTAGTTTTATGGGCCCCAGTGCAAAAACTATACCGACATCCTCCATCCAGGCTTACATGTCACCATGTCAGTGATACAGAGCTATATATAATGTATAAAGACCTATCCACACGTTAGGGGAAAAGGGTCAGATCAGTACAGTGCTTGGCTATCTTAGGTAGCTCTATAGACAGCTCTGTAGCTCTATGGGTGCGTTCCCACAGTGCGTTTACGCAGCGTATTTCGTGCTGCGCAAAATTTACATCAGCAGCGGGAAATACGCTGCATATTCCTTGCTCACTATACACACAGGGCTTTCCTGCGGCAGCCCTACGTGTGTAGTGAGTTTTGGAGGTGAGGCGGTGTCCCGACGTGACGCACGGCTCCGCCTCCAAAACTCACTACACGCATAGGGCTGCCGCCGGAAAGCCTTGTGTGTATAGTGAGCAAGGAATACGTAGCGTATTTCCCGCTGCTGCCGTAAATTTTGCGCAGCGTGAAATACGCTGCGCATACGCCCTGTGGGAACACACGCTATAAGTGCCACAAGTGTCTCAGGTCAGATCGTTGAGGGGAGGGTCGAGAGGTCTCAGCAGTGTTTTAACTTGGAACACTCCTTTAATATTTCATGTTTTACATATTTAATTACATATGTTCCGTGATTGGCTTTACATGCATGTAAATAGTCAGAATGATGGGCCGAAACGGGCCGAAACGCCCGTTGGGATGACGATATCTCTGCTCTCTGCACTCTGATTCATTTCTACATATTTGTTGGTCTGTATAGCTTGCTGTGTTGTTTGCCTGTCCCACTGATTTTTTGCACATAGCACTTTCAACTTGTTTACTGTTCGGCATGCATGGACTGGGGGATATTTGTACTTTACATACCCCTTAAGCCACTTTTCTTGCTGCTTTTTCAGCTTTTTCTTCTATGTGCAATTTTTTCAAGTTGCTATGTTATTATCTAGTACTGTATGCATTATCACTTTTCTTATCATGGGCAGATCTGGTGATATTGCACTTTTTTTTCTATACTATCTAACAAGTGACTCCATTTTATCTTTTAGGCTTGCTTTTTGTTCAGAGAGTTCACTATGATTTGCCAATTACTGTTTAGATGGTTGTATTTACATTTTTAGCATTGTGCTTATTATTCTCCTTCTTTGGGCCTGCATTTTGTTTATTACACTCCTTTAATATGTAGATAGTCATATCCAAATTTTCTTATGTTGCTGAATAAACAGGGGAGACACCGCAAGGTATTGGAACCAATCAAACTGTATTTGCTTTTACTGCAACACCTAAACACCTGGATTTAGCTAAAACTATGTATGACTATGGATGAGCGCTCTCTGCTTATGTCCCCGCTGCCGGCGGGGCTGGGATTTGCATCGCGGGATGCGCCCGCATGCGAATCCCGGCCTGTCACTCACCTCCCTCATTTTCCACCTCTTCGTGTCCTCGCAGCCCCGGCGTGCGTGCTCCCGCCTCCTAGGGCGTGTGCGTGCTGGAGCTCTTTCACTTAAAGGACCAGTGCTCATTTAATCAAGTGTCTTCACCTGCACCCAGTCCTTAAATATCAGCTCCTCCCTTGGTTCCCTGCCGGATCTTTACTTACCTTGTGCCATAATGAAATTCCTGTGTCCCTGTTACCGTGTACCTGTTCCTTGCTACCTTAGCTCCCCTCCTCCCCTGCACCTGTGTTACCTGCCCTGACCTAATGCCATCTTGCCACTTCCTGCCAGTCTCCTTCTGTGCCACGCCACCTCCCAGCTACCTGTGTGGACGAGTTGTGATGGGGGTAGCGACCTGGGGGCCGCCTACCGCAGCAAGACCATCTCGCTTTGCGGTGGGCTCTGGTGAAAACCAGCGACACCTTAGAATCCGCTCCCTGGCACGGCTCACGTCATCATCTACACAGGCTCAGAGGATCCACCACCTGCCGTGTCCTGTTACCCATGTGAGGTGTTCATTCCGGAATTCATGACAGAGATCATTGATATTACAAAAAGTTCCCTCTCAAGGAATTTTCGGAAACATTGATAAATTGTCAGTGGCGTAAAGAAGACAGAAGAATAAAGCAGGAGGTGAAATGTAAACATGTACATACTCTCTCGCTATCGTGGGGAGCACATGTGCTTTTCACTTTTCAGACAAACTCCTGAAAATTGGTTTTGATGTTAATGAAAAGCAGAAAGCGACATGATCAGAAAGAGACAGCTCTCACATCAAGCAGATTTTGATGTGTATAATAGAGGGAACATTACAGGCAATAATGTTCTCAGATAAAATTGAGCATTAATGTCTTCATTTAAAGTACAGAACACAGGCCCCAGGTGACTGGCAGACTGAGTTACAGAAAATGGTCACCGCAGGATTTGACAGTCTGAAATCTCTCCAAAACATACACTTGGTTGTTTTAATTTGATCTGATTCATTTCATTTGCGCTGTACAGTACAGTCGTATGGAATGTAATAACTGCATTTACTAACAGAGGATAATAAAGTCCTGATAACACTTGCTGCCATGGCTTGTAATAGCTGTAGGCTGAAGATTCTTCATCAGAAGACAAATTTTTATCTGTTGTTTTATTTTCATTATACGAATATAACATGTGGATGCCGTTCAATTAAACCCTTAAGGACCAAGCTCATTTTGGCCTTAAGGACCAGGCCAGTTTTATTTTAGCATTTTTGTTTTCTAAAAATCATAACTCTTTCCATCCACAGACTCTCATATTAAGGCTTGTTTTTTGCATGACCAATTTTACTTTGTAATGAAATCACTCATATCACCATAAAATGTACGGCACAACAAAAAAAAAAAAAATTATTTATGTGGGGAAATTGAAAAGAAAACTGCAATTTAGCAAATTTTGGAAGGTTTTGTTTTCACGCTGTACACTTTTCGGTAAAAATTACATGTTTTTTTTTTATTCTGTGGGTCAATACGATTAAAATGATACCCATGTTATATGCTTTTCTATAATTGTAGCATTTTAAAAAATCTCAAACTTAAAAAAAAATTGGTACCGTATATACTCGAGTATAAGCCGAGTTTTTCAGCAAGATTTTTCGTGCTGAAAACACCCCCCTCGGCTTATACTCGAGTGAACTCTCCACCCGCAGTGGTCTTCAACCTGCAGACCTCCAGAGGTTTCAAAACTACAACTCCCAGCAAGCCCGGGCAGCCATCGGCTGTCCGGGCTTGCTGGGAGTTGTAGTTTTGAAACCTCCGGAGGTCCGCAGGTTGAAGACCACTGCGGCCTTCAACATCATAAAGCCCCCTCTCACCCCCTTTAGTTCTGTACAGTACTCGCCTCCGCTCGGCGCTGGTCCGGTGCTGCAGGACTGTCCGGAGAGGAGGTCGTCCGGTGGGATAGTGGTTCCGGGCTGCTATCTTCACCGGGGAGGCCTCTTCTAAGCGCTTCGGGCCCGGCCCCAGAATAGTCACGTTGCCTTGACAACGACGCAGAGGTACGTTCATTGCCAACGTACTTCTGCGTCATTGTCAAGGCAACGCCTCTATTCTGGGCCCGAAGCGCGGAGAAGAGGCGCCCCCAGTGAAGATAGCAGCCCGGAACCACTATCCCACCGGACGACCTACTCACCGGACAGCCCTGCAGCACCCGACCAGCGCCGAGCGGACGCGAGTACTGTACAGAACTAAAGGGGGTGAGAGGGGGCTGGATGATGTCGAAGGCCGCAGTGGTCTTCAACCTGCGGACCTCCGGAGGTTTCAAAACTACAACTCCCAGCAAGCCCGGACAGCCGATGGCTGCCCGGGCTTGCTGGGAGTTGTAGTTTTGAAACCTCTGGAGGTCCGCAGGTTGAAGACCACTGAGGGCGGATGATGACAAGAGGATGATGAAGGGGGGGTGTGGGATGATGACAAGAGGATGATGAAGGGGGGGTGTGGGATGATGAAGGGGGGTGGGGATGATGACAAGGGGATGATGAAAGGGGGGTGTGGGATGATTACAAGGGGATGATGAAGGGGGGTGGGGATGATGACAAGGGGATGATGAAGGGGGGGGTGTGGGATGATGACAAGGGGATGATGACAGGTGATGATGATGAGGGTCTAGATGATGACAGGCGGTGATGATGATGAGGATGTTAATGACGGGTCTGGATGATGACAGGGGGGGGGGGTGATGTATTTCCCACCCTAGGCTTATACTCGAGTTAATAACTTTTCCTGGGATTTTGGGTTGAAATTAGGGGTCTCGGCTTATACTCGGGTTGGCTTATACTCGAGTATATACGGTATGTTTAAAATTGACCTATTTTGACCACCTATAACTTTCCAATTTTTCCGTATACGGGACGGTATGAGGGCTAATTTTTTGTGCCATGATCTGTTGTTTTATGTGTACCACGCTTGCTTATAGTTAACTTTTTAACACCTTTTTATTAATTTTTTGCGGAATAACATGTGACAACAAAAGGCGCAATTTTTGACTTTTTTTTTTTTACATTTACACCGTTCACCATACGGGATCATTAACGTTATATTTTGATAGTTCGGACATTTACGCATGCGGTTGTAACGCCAAGCGCTCCGGGCCCCGCTTCCCGGGGCCGGAGCGCTCGCGGTGTTACTCTCCTGCTTGCAGCGCCCCTTACTCTCCTGCTTGCAGCGAGTCTGACTCTCCTGCTTGCAGCGCCCCTTAATCTCCTGCTTGCAGCGAGTCTGACCGGGAGCGCTGCTCTGTGTCCCTCGGCGGGGATCCGATCCCCGTGGCGGGACGTGCCCGCCCATGGGTCTCATTCCGTGTCACTCACCGGCCCCGTCCTTCTGCTCAGTCCTGGCGCGCGCGCGCGCCGGGTCTCTCAGATTTAAGGGGCCAGTGCACCATTAATTGGTGCCTGGCCCAATTAGTTCCAAGCACTCCCTACACTATATAAACCCACTTCCCCTTCCTGTCCCTGCCGGATCTTGTGCCCTGAGAAAGCATTTCTGTGTGTTCCATTGCCTGTGTATCCAGACCCTTGCCGTTGCCCCTGACTACGACTACGAACATCGCCTTCATATTCGTCAAGTGCTCCAGCGACTACGCCAAAATCAACTTTACACTAAAATTGAGAAGTGTCTATTCGAACGCAGCAGTCTTCCCTTCCTGGGATACATTGTGTCCGGACAAGGTCTTCAAATGGACCCTGATGAACTTTCTGCGGTAATGGTATGGCCTCGTCCCACTGGCCTGCGAGCAATCCAAAGATTTCTCGGATTTGCTAATTATTATCGTCAATTCATTCCCCACTTCTCCACCATCGTTGCTCCTATTGTAGCACTGACGAAGAAAAATGCTAATCCGAAATCCTGGCCTCTACAGGCGGAGGAAGCCTTTAACCACCTCTAGACCGCCTTCTCCTCTGCTCCAGTCTTGTTCAGACCAGATCCTCAGAAGCCCTTCTTCCTCGAGGTTGACGCCTCCTCTGTTGGAGCCTGCGCTGTTCTCCTACAAAAATCTGCTAAAGGAAAAAATGTCACTTGCGGATTTTTCTCCAAAACCTTTTCTCCTCCAGAAAAAAATTATTCCATTGGAGACCGTGAACTATTGGCGATTAAGTTGGCCCTTGAGGAGTGGAGACATCTTCTGAAATACACCCAGCGGCTAAATCCTCGCCAGGCTAGGTGGTCGTTGTTTTTTGCCCGTTTCAATTTTCAAATCCATTTTCGTCCCGCAGACAAGAATGTCAGAGATGATGCTCTATCTCGTATCTCCGATGCCTTTGAAGCCGAGACCCTTCCTCAGCACATAATTCCCCCCGAGTGTCTGATCTCTTCTGCTCCTGCTTCTCTGGTGCCTACCCCTCCAGGAAAGACTTATGTTCCTCCCCGTCTTCGCCTCTGCATCCTCAAATGGGGCCATTCCTCCCTTCTGGCTGGTCACGCTGGAATCAAAAAGACTTTACAGTTGATTGCCAGACACTATTGGTGGTCCTCCTTGGAAAAGGATGTGACCGATTTCGTACGAGCCTGTACAGTATGTACACGTGACAAGACCCCTCGTCAGAAGCCTTCAGGTCTTCTCCATCCGCTGCCAGTGCCTGAACAGCCTTGGTCCCACATAGCCATGGACTTCATCACTGATCTTCCTGTATCCCATGGCAACACTGTCATCTGGGTGGTCGTTGATCGTTTTTCCAAAATGGCTCACTTTATTCCGTTTCCAGGCCTTCCTTCTGCGCCACAGTTGGCGAAGCAATTTTTTCTGCAGATTTTTCATCTCCATGGGCTTCCCACGCATATCGTCTCGGATAGAGGCGTTCAATTTGTGTCAAAATTTTGGAGAGCTCTCTGTAATCAATTAAATATCAAATTAAATTTCTCGTCCTCCTACCACCCGCAGTCCAATGGACAAGTGGAGAGAGTGAACCAGATCCTTGGTCACTACCTGCGACATTTTTTCTCCTCCCGCCCAGATGATTGGGTCGACCTGTTACCCTGGGCTGAATTCTCGCTCTCCCCCCTCCCCATCCCCACTTCATCTGGAGTTCCTGCCGTAGATGAATTGACCCTGGACTTCTCCTCTATCTGGAAAGAGACTCAAAGGTCGCTCTCACTGGCCTCTTCTCGCATGAAGAAGCATGCGGTTAAGAAAAGAAGAACTCCTCCTGTCTTTCCCCCTGGTGACAAAGTGTGGCTCTCTGCCAAATATATTCGGTTTCGTGTCCCTAGCTACAAGCTGGGTCCTCGTTACCTCGGGCCATTTAGAGTCAATAGTCAAATCAACTCTGTCTCCTACAAGCTCCATCTTCCTCCTTCTCTTCGTATTCCTAACTCCTTTCATGTATCCCTTCTCAAACCTCTCGTTCTTAATCGCTTTTCCCCCAAGGTCACCGTTCCTGCTCCTGTCACTGGGCCCTCTGACGTCTTCTCGGTAAAAGAAATCCTCGCCTCCAAGGTCGTCAGAGGTAAAAAACTATTTTCTTGTTGACTGGGAGAATTGTGGCCCCGAAGAGAGGTCTTGGGAGCCCGAGGACAATATCCTCGACAAGGAGCTCATCCATAGGTTCCTGGGCTCTAAGAAGAGGGGGAGACCAAAGTGGGGGGTACTGTAACGCCGAGCGCTCCGAGCCCCGCTTCCCCTCCGGAGCGCTGGCGGTGTTACTCTCCTGCTTGCAGCACCCTGGTCAGCGAGTCTGTGTCCCTCGGCGGGGATGTGATCCCCGTGGCAGGACGTGCCTGTCCGCGGGTCGCATTCCGTGTCACTCACCGGCCCCGTCCTTCTGCTCAGTCCCGGCGCGCACGGCCCCGCTCTCTAGGGCGCGCGCGGGCCAGGTCTCTCAGTTTTAAAGGGCCAGTGCACCATTAATTGGTGCCTGGCCCAATTAGTTCCAAGCACTCCCTACACTATATAAACCCACTTCCCCTTCCTGTCCCTGCCGGATCTTGTTTCCTTGTGCCCTGAGAAAGCGTTTCTGTGTGTTCCATTACCTGTGTATCCAGACCCTTGCCGTTGCCCCTGACTACGAACCGGTGCTGCCTGCCCTGACCTTCTGCTACGTCTGACCTTGCTCTTGCCTTGTCCTTGAGTACCGCGCCTGTCTCAGCTGTCAGTGAGGTTGAGTCGCTATCAGGTGGAACGACCCGGGGGTTACCTGCCGCTGCAAGTCCATCCCGCTTTGCGGCGGGCTCTGGTGAAAACCAGTAACCCCTTAGATTCCGTTCCCCTGGTACGCCACGCCATCACCTCACTGACACCTATTTTTGGGGATAAAATAGGAAAAAGGGACCATTACATTTTTTTTGGGGGGGGGGAGGAAGAGGCTTTTTCACATTTTTTTAAACTTTTTTTTTTTTTGCAATTTACTTTACACTTTTACAGTGCATAGCACTGATTAGTATTATGGGCCATCTTCTGCTCTGGTCTGCTTGATGTATTGATCATGGCATCTGAGGGGTCAATGGCGGAAATCATCAGCGCGATCGCTGATGTCTGCCATTGCCGGCGGGTCTCTGGCTGCTGACTGCGTTAAGTCCTACCACATCATGATGTACATTTATGGCCATTGTCGTTAAGGGGTTAAATAAGTCTCCAACCCACTAAATGTAACTCAGTCATTTACTTGTTCCACAGAAGACAAAACCATCAACCTGTTTTGTATTTGGGCAGGACACTTCATGAGGTAAGTTATACTGATCAGAAACTATTAAATGTTGCATATACACGAACTTGGTGGATCCAGCTCATGTTTATAGACAATTGACTCTGTGACTGACCTTGGCACCTCCTTAGAGGAACAGGCTGTGGTGCTTAAACAGAAGTTGGTTGACCTGGAGACTTATTTTATTATGGTTCTTTTATTTTTAGGACAAAAATGTATCTTCTTTGTTAAGTTGATACATACTGAGTTTCTTATGCTTTAATTTTCATTCCTGGACCCTACTTTTCTGCTCTGGTAAATGTGTGTACTAAAAAAATAAAATAAAAAATAAAAGTTTAATTTCTGTGTCCTTCTGTATGCATAGGTTTCCTTTATTGGAGACACACTATCCAGCTACACTATGGATGCCCCAGAAGAGGTTGTTTCATCTATTCTCTCTTTGCGGCTAGCTTAAGGTGTCTTCTACCTTATTTCCCTCACTGCTATTTGGCTAGCCTCTTTCTGTAGTTCTTTGCCCAGATGTGACCTATAATGCAAATCCAGTTTTTCTTATCTTGTTCCTGGTTTCCTACCCCTTTGACACAACACCATTGAGATAGTATTAGTTAGGAGTAGCCATATTAGTCCAGTGATGCAAAAAGCAAAATCATCGGTAGTTGCAGTATCTTGTAATACTTTTTTTATTAGACTAACAAGATTATGTAGAGACAAGCTTTCGGGATTCCTCCCTTTATCAAGTCATGAGCATTTCTGAGCTCACAAGGAGAAAACACAGGTTCTATATCACAAAATATGCAGGGGTTAAAACAACATATGTGGAGAATGGACATTAAGTTGGGCCATAAATTGTATAGCAATAGGACGATAGACTACAGATAAGGATGGGGGGGGGGGGGGGCTGGAGAGCAGAGGTGAGAATGGTGGTTACGCTGGATGGACAATTTTATATATAGTCTACCAAGACATGTAAGTTTGCTGCTTTATGTGTTGTTGCTTCTAGTATTGGTACAAGTAACTGATCTAATTCCCTAGGTTATTTCTACTGGTGCTATGCTTATTTTCAGATTTGGTCACAAAGGACAAATCATTTTTCATACCTACTCATATCTGTTA
This sequence comes from Hyla sarda, assembly GCF_029499605.1. Classification (NCBI taxonomy): domain Eukaryota; kingdom Metazoa; phylum Chordata; class Amphibia; order Anura; family Hylidae; genus Hyla; species Hyla sarda. The sequence goes on from NC_079192.1 coordinate 73,853,399, forward strand.
TGGTTTAACACTTTACTTCCCTCAATATATAGGGACTTAATAGTTCATATAAATGCTTCTAACTGTGAAATGAAGCTAAAAAGACCAAAACTGAGGCGCATATAAATGCTTTAGATACCTCTCGCCTTAAGCACAAATTTTGTTTACCATATTTTTATTTCCCCAACCTCCTATAAAAAGAAAAGTGCAGCCATTGCTATCCGCATCTCTGTAGCTATTACAATGAATAAAGGGACGTCAGATCCTGATGGCCGCCATGTCATTCTATTTTGTCTTCTAAACAATATGCTATATACAATATTTTATTTATACATTCCTAATTCCCATTAACTAGGCTTTATTAAATTCTTTTATGAAGGTGGTCAATGGGGAGAAAGCTTAGTCTTTACTGTTGGTTGGGTATTTTTACCAAAATTTAAAGGCCCATTCCCTGACTCAGGCGGGACACTGCTGTGGCCACTGATTTGCTGAGTGGACCAGTTCCATTGTGGTTGAGATGTCAAAGGAACCCAGAAGAACCGGAGACCAGAGCTGGAAAGGAAATAGCTGTGTGATAGCTGCGAGGGAACAAGATAGTGTAGGTGAGTATACCAGCCATAGGCTGGTGTAAAAGTATATGTTTTTCAATAGACAACCCCATATCCCTGTAAGCAGTTAGTAAGCTTGAAGTTCCAAATGGTTTGCAACAATTTCAAATACTAGAAAAGTAAATTCTACTGAACATAATCATAATAAAAAATAAATAAAAACATTAGTAGTAAATGAGTGGTGCAGCAGTGAGTAACTTTGCACCTAGTGCTGTACATTTACAGCACAGCTTTATAGTAAGTGAGTTCTGTCTGCTGTAAGCAGCCAGGGACTCTCTGCTGATGGCTGATATCAAAGATCATGCTGATGTCCATAATTAAAGGGGTACTCCACTGGAAAATGTTTCTTTTAAATCTACTGGTGCCAGAAAGTTAAACAGATTGGTAAATTACTTCTATCAAAAAATCTTAGTCCTTCCAGTACTTATCAGCTGCTGTATGCTCCAGAAGAGGTTATTTTCTTTTAGAATTTCCTTTCTGTCTGACCACGGTGCTCTCTGCTGACAACTCTGTCTATGTCGGGAACTATCCTGAGCAAGAGAGGTTTGCTATAGGAATTTTCTCCTACTCTGGACAGTTCCTAAAATAGACAGATGAGTCAGCAGAGAGCACAGTGGTCAGGCAAAAAGGAAATTCAAAAAGAAAAGGACTTCCAGTGGAGCATATAGCATTTGATAAATATTGGAAGGATTAAGATTTTTTAATGGAAGTAATTTACAAATCTGTTCAACTTTCTGACACCAGTTGATTTAAAAGAAACTTTTTTTCCAGTGGAATACCCCTTTAACTATAAATATGGAATGATCAATGCAGATCATGGCATCTGTAGGGGACATGGAGTTGCTGGTGGGTTTATGTGGGCTCATCAGGCCCCTGCAGTGCGATCGCAGGGGTCTGATGAGTGTGAATGGCCACTGGATGTCTCTAACCCTCATCCGACTGCAGGATAGCAGATATTCTTTTTTTTTTTCAAAGTAAAGTTTATTAAAGTTTCACAAGAAAATACAGAACAATTCCGTTTCACCCCAAGAGAGTGAATAACAGCGTTAACCTGATATATTCTCTGACCATTGGGGGTCAAAATACAAATGGAGAACAATCCAAACATGAGAAAAATACAATGGGTCCTTAGGGATCTATGCAATAAAATAAGTGGTGGATGGCATTCTTGTGACTACATCTAACACATGGTCAACCACTTATATCATTCTCTTGCTTCACTGTAGAAGAGTATTGAACAGGCATAGTTAAAGGGCAGGTATGGAATGCCATATTAGTCATGAGGACAGAGATGGGAGGCAGAGAGGAGGAGAAAGAGAGAGAGAGAAAGAGGAGATAAGAGAAGTTCAGGGGTTAGAGGTGAGTGAGGGGAAGACAAAGAGAGGAAGGGAAGGTCTAGAAATTAGGAGTATGTTACCTGTCAGCGCGTACGGGTTCGGGGGCGGTGACCGGGCACCAGGATGGCAGTTCTCTGTAAGAGTAAGTCAGTGGGGGTGTGGAGCAGTGTCATGAGCGTGTAAGTGTAGGGTTTCAAAGTCGGGTGAGGACATAAACTCTGTCCAGGGCCTCCAGATACTAAAGAACCTATCTAAGTGGTTACGGGAGTCCGCAAGGAGTTCCTCCATACGATTGAGGTGGGAAGCCAGGACGAAAGCGTAGGCGGGGTATCAGATTTCCATAGCCTAGGGATCACTGTTCTGGCTGCTAATAGGAGAAAGTGTATGAGTCTCGATGACATTTTAGGCCAGGACGGTGGCTGCATAGACAGTAATATCAGCTTCGGATCTTTACGTATTTGGATAGAGGTCAGTTTAGATATTATCTCGACGACCTGAGACCAGAAGGAGTCGAGGGCCGGACAGTCTAGCCAAATATGAGTCATGGTGCCCCCCGGACCACCACACCGCCAACACGTGTCCGAAACCGTTGGAAAGATACGAGACAGTAGGGAGGGAACTCTGTACCACCTCGTTAATATTTTGTAGTTGGTTTCATGAGCTTTACACGAGGTGGAGGACCGGTGGCACCATGAGAAGGCTTGGGTCCAGTCGTCTGTGGAGAGGGGACAGTTTAGTTCCCTTTCCCAGGCCGAGCGAAAGGGCAGGGGATCAGTGGTGGAGGTCGTCAGTAGGAGGGTGTATAGGGTACTGACCGACTTATGTGGAGGAGGGTGGGATACACACAGTTCCTCAAAGGCTGTGAGATCTCTGTGGAGAGTCAGACAGGCCTTCTGGGAATGGTAATAGTGAGTCAGTTGGGAGTACTGGAAAGAATGGCGTATAGATGGTGGGGAGCCCTGGAGGAGGTCTGTGAGGGTTCGTAGTCCCCCTGGTGACATGAGATCTCGGAGTGTGGGTGCATCTGCTCGGCGAAGGGATAAAAACGAAGTGACGTGTTGAGCTGGTGGAAAAGTCGGATTACCGAACAAGGGGGTGAGTGGGCCAGCTGGGGACAGCAGGGGGGTGTGCTTCAGGTATGTCTTATATGCGGCGAGTAGGGAGGCTGCAATCGGGGGGATATCTGTGGGACCCTGTTTGTGAATCACGTGGGTCGGTTGCCATAATATGGATTTGACATCAATCCCCGATGCTTCGCTTTCAAAAGAGATCCATTGTTTAGATGCCCTGTGATGGAAACTGTCTAGTAGTCTGGTGAGGGTGGTGGCTAGATAATAAGAAGTGAAGTCAGGCAGTGCTAGTCCCCCTTTCTGCTTACGCCTAATTAGGACATGTCTAGCTAAGCGAGGATGACGTCCAGCCCAGACAAATTTAGTTTGTAGCGCAGAGACCTCCCGGAAGAAAGAGCGAGGTAAGTGAACTGGGATACAGGAGAATAAGTACAATAGTCTAGGTAGAACATTCATCTTGAACACGTTGACTCTGCCCAACCACGAGAAGTCTCTGCGCTCCCATCTGGTTAAATCAGACCGAAGTGTGTGGAGAAGAGGAGGGAAGTTAAGGCGGTACGAGTCCGTCAAATCCGTAGGTATGTGTATACCCAGATATTTGAGGGAGCTTTCCTGCCACTTAAAGGGATAGGACAATTTCAGGGCCGTCCACGTCTGAGCGGACAGGGATACATTGAGAGCCTCACACTTGGTAGGGTTGAGTTTATAATTGCTGAATCGAGAGAATGTGCGTATGGTATTGAGAAGTGAGGGTAAGGAAATCAGTGGGGAGGTCAGAAATAAGAGGAGGTCGTCGGCAAACGCTGAGCATTTGTATTGGGAGGAGGCCAGCGACAAGCCACGTATGTCTGGGTTCTGTCTAATATCTGTGAGTAGGTGTTCCATACAGATAACATATATGAGAGGGGATAGGGGACAGCCTTGTCTTGTTCCATTTTTGATGTGGAAAGGGGCAGAAAGTTGACCGTTTATACGAAGTTGGGCGGAGGGGTTCGAGTATAAAGCTAGGATCCTGTCTAGCATCAGCTTTCCCAGTCCCAGTTGAGAGAGCGCTGCTTTCAGAAAGTCCCAATCCACCCGATCAAAGGCCTTCTCCGCGTCCAGGGATAGGAGGAGGAGAGGGGTTCCATTACGCCGTGCGTGATGGATCGATGAGAAGACTCTCAGGGTGTTGTCACGCGCCTCCCGGCCGCGTACAAAGCCCACTTGTTCAGGGTGGATAAGGGAGCCCAAATGTTCTGCCAATCTGTTGGCCAGTAATTTCGCGAACAGTTTGGCGTCTACATTAATCAGGGATATTGGTCGGTAGCTCGGGCAAAGGAGAGGATCCTTACCCTCCTTGGGTATGACTGTAATGTACGCTTTTAGGAAGGAGGGGGGGAGGGGAGAGTCCATAGAGACATTATTGAACACCCGGAGGAGTGGGGGCAGAAAATCCGCCTGGAGGGTCTTGTAAAATTTAGAGGTATAACCATCCGGACCTGGGCTCTTACCCGTCGAGAGTGCGGAAATTGCGGAGCCCAACTCCTCAGGGGTGAAGGGGGATTCAAGCGCTTGGAGAACGGACTGGGGTAGGCACGGTAGACCGGTAGAGGCTATGTACTGCTGCAGGGATGGAGGCGTCGATGCTATAGAGGAGTGGGTGGGGGGTTTGGGTAGGTTGTACAGGTCATTGTAGTAGGTACGAAAGGTATTAAGTATATCAGGTGTGAGGAGTGAGATGGAGCCAGATTCAGTCCGGATGGCCGGTAGGAATGTGGATGAGGGTTTGGATCTAAGGGCAGATGCTAATAGGCGACCAGATTTGTTGCTCCATTCATAAAAGGTTTTGCCTGTAAGTTGTTTATAATGGCGGTGCGAGGCATTTAACAGGTCTAAGAGCTCATGTCGAACTTGGGTCAGCTCCCTGTATATCTGATCTTGTTGGGTGCTTTTGTGTAGAGTTTCTAGGGCTTTGAGTTTCTGTGTCAGCGAGAGAAATTTGGCAGATTTGTCCCTTTTTAACCGAGCCCCATGCTTCATAAGCACCCCTCTAAGTACTGTTACGCCGAGCGCTCCGGGTCCCCGCTCCTCCCCGGAGCGCTCGCTACACTCTCCTCACTGCAGCGCTCCGGTCAGATCCACTGACCCGGGGCGCTGCGATACCGCCTCCAGCCGGGATGCGATTCGCGATGCGGGTAGCGCCCGCTCGCGATGCGCACCCCGGCTTCCGTACCTGACTCGCTCTCCGTCGGTCCTGTCCCGGCGCGCGCGGCCCCGCTCCCTAGGGCGCGCGCGCGCCGGGTCTTTGCGATTTAAAGGGCCACTGCGCCGCTGATTGGCGCAGTGGTTCCAATTAGTGTGTTCACCTGTGCACTTCCCTATATCACCTCACTTCCCCTTCACTTCCTTGCCGGATCTTGTTGCCATCGTGCCAGTGAAAGCGTTTCCTTGTGTGTTCCTAGCCTGTGTTCCAGACCTCCTGCCGTTGCCCCTGACTACGATCCTTGCTGCCTGCCCCGACCTTCTGCTACGTCCGACCTTGCTTCTGTCTACTCCCTTGTACCGCGCCTATCTTCAGCAGTCAGAGAGGTTGAGCCGTTGCTAGTGGATACGACCTGGTCACTACCGCCGCAGCAAGACCATCCCGCTTTGCGGCGGGCTCTGGTGAAAACCAGTAGTGACTTAGAACCGATCCACTAGCACGGTCCACGCCAATCCCTCTCTGGCACAGAGGATCCACTATCTGCCAGCCGGCATCGTGACAGTAGATCCGGCCATGGATCCCGCTGAAGTTCCTCTGCCAGTTGTCGCTGACCTCACCACGGTGGTCGCCCAGCAGTCACAACAGATAGCGCAACAAGGCCAACAGCTGTCTCAACTGACCGTGATGCTACAGCAGCTACTACCACAGCTTCAGCAATCATCTCCTCCGCCAGCTCCTGCACCTCCTCCGCAGCGAGTGGCCGCTTCAGGCCTATGACTATCCTTGCCGGATAAATTTGATGGGGACTCTAAGTTTTGCCGTGGCTTTCTTTCCCAATGTTCCCTGCACTTGGAGATGATGTCGGACCAGTTTCCTACTGAAAGGTCTAAGGTGGCTTTCGTAGTCAGCCTTCTGTCTGGAAAAGCCCTGTCTTGGGCCACACCGCTCTGGGACCGCAATGACCCCGTCACTGCCTCTGTACACTCCTTCTTCTCGGAAATTCGAAGTGTCTTTGAGGAACCTGCCCGAGCCTCTTCTGCTGAGACTGCCCTGTTGAACCTGGTCCAGGGTAATTCTTCCGTTGGCGAGTATGCCGTACAATTCCGTACTCTTGCTTCAGAATTATCCTGGAATAATGAGGCCCTCTGCGCGACCTTTAAAAAAGGCCTATCCAGCAACATTAAAGATGTTCTGGCCGCACGAGAAATTCCTGCTAACCTACATGAACTCATTCACCTAGCCACTCGCATTGACATGCGTTTTTCCGAAAGGCGTCAGGAGCTCCGCCAGGATATGGACTCTGTTCGCACGAGGCGTTTTTTCTCCCCGGCTCCTCTCTCCTCTGGTCCCCTGCAATCTGTTCCTGTGCCTCCCGCCGTGGAGGCTATGCAGGTCGACTGGTCTCGCCTGACACCTCAAGAGAGGACACGACGCCGCATGGAGAATCTCTGCCTGTACTGTGCCAGTACTGAACACTTCCTGAAGGATTGTCCTATCCGTCCTCCCCGCCTGGAAAGACGTACGCTGACTCCGCACAAAGGTGAGACAGTCCTTGATGTCTACTCTGCTTCTCCACGTCTTACTGTGCCTTTGCGGATATCTGCCTCTGCCTTCTCCTTCTCTACTATGGCCTTCTTGGATTCCGGATCTGCAGGAAATTTTATTTTGGCCTCTCTCGTCAACAGGTTCAACATCCCGGTGACCAGTCTCGCCAGACCCCTCTACATCAATTGTGTAAATAATGAAAGATTGGACTGTACCATACGTTTCCGCACGGAGCCCCTTCTAATGTGCATCGGATCTCATCACGAGAACATTGAACTTTTGGTCCTCCCCAATTGCACTTCCGAAATTCTCCTTGGACTTCCCTGGCTTCAACTTCATTCTCCAACCCTGGATTGGTCCACTGGGGAGATCAAGAGTTGGGGGTCCTCTTGTTCCAAGGACTGCCTAAAACCGGTTCCCAGTAACCCTTGCCGTGACTCTGTGGTTCCTCCTGTAACCGGTCTCCCTAAGGCCTATATGGACTTTGCGGATGTTTTTTGCAAAAAACAAGCTGAGACTCTACCTCCCCACAGGCCTTATGATTGTCCTATTGACCTCCTCCCGGGCACTACTCCACCCCGGGGCAGAATTTATCCTCTGTCCGGCCCAGAGACTCTCGCCATGTCTGAATATGTCCAGGAAAATTTAAAAAAGGGCTTTATCCGTAAATCCTCCTCTCCTGCCGGAGCCGGATTTTTCTTTGTGTCCAAAAAAGATGGCTCTCTACGTCCTTGCATTGACTACCGCGGTCTTAATAAAATCACGGTAAAGAACCGCTACCCCCTACCCCTCATCTCTGAACTCTTTGATCGCCTCCAAGGTGCCCACATCTTTACCAAACTGGACTTAAGAGGTGCTTATAATCTCATTCGCATCAGAGAGGGGGATGAATGGAAAACGGCATTTAATACTAGAGATGGACACTTTGAGTACTTGGTCATGCCCTTCGGCCTGTGCAACGCCCCTGCCGTCTTCCAAGACTTTGTTAATGAAATTTTTCGTGATCTCTTATACTCCTGTGTTGTTGTATACCTGGACGATATTCTGATTTTTTCTGCCAATCTAGAAGAACACCGCCAGCATGTCCGTATGGTTCTTCAGAGACTTCGTGACAATCAACTCTATGCCAAGATAGAGAAATGTCTGTTTGAATGCCAATCTCTTCCTTTCCTAGGATACTTGGTCTCTGGCCAGGGACTACAAATGGATCCAGACAAACTCTCTGCCGTCTTAGATTGGCCACGCCCCTCCGGACTCCGTGCTATCCAGCGTTTTTTGGGGTTCGCCAATTATTACAGACAATTCATTCCACATTTTTCCACTATTGTGGCTCCTATCGTGGCTTTAACCAAAAAAAATGCCGATCCCAAGTCTTGGCCTCCTCAAGCGGAAGACGCCTTTAAACGGCTCAAGTCTGCCTTTTCTTCGGCTCCTGTGCTCTCCAGACCTGACCCATCTAAACCCTTCCTATTGGAGGTTGATGCCTCCTCAGTGGGAGCTGGAGCTGTCCTTCTACAAAAAAAATCTTCCGGGCATGCTGTTACTTGTGGTTTTTTTTCTAGGACCTTCTCTCCAGCGGAGAGGAACTACTCCATCGGGGATCGAGAGCTTCTAGCCATTAAATTAGCACTTGAGGAATGGAGGCATCTGCTGGAGGGATCAAGATCTCCAGTTATTATTTACACCGATCACAAGAACCTCTCCTACCTCCAGTCTGCCCAACGGCTGAATCCTCGCCAGGCCAGGTGGTCTCTGTTCTTTGCCCGATTTAATTTTGAAATTCACTTTCGGCCTGCCGATAAGAACATTAGGGCCGATGCTCTCTCTCGTTCCTCGGATGCTTCGGAAATTGAACTCTCTCCGCAACACATCATTCCTCCTGACTGCCTGATTTCCACTTCTCCAGCCTCCATCAGGCAAACTCCTCCAGGAAAAACCTTCGTTTCTCCACGCCAACGCCTCGGAATCCTCAAATGGGGTCACTCCTCCCATCTCGCAGGTCATGCAGGCATCAAGAAATCTGTGCAACTCATCTCTCGCTTCTATTGGTGGCCGACTCTGGAGACGGATGTCGTGGACTTTGTGCGAGCCTGCACTATCTGTGCCCGGGATAAGACTCCTCGCCAGAAGCCCGCTGGTTTTCTTCATCCTCTGCCTGTCCCCGAACAGCCTTGGTCTCTGATTGGTATGGATTTTATTACTGACTTACCCCCTTCCCGTGGCAACACTGTTATTTGGGTGGTCGTTGATCGATTCTCCAAAATGGCACATTTCATCCCTCTTCCTGGTCTTCCTTCAGCGCCTCAGTTGGCTAAACAATTTTTTGTACACATTTTTCGTCTTCACGGGTTGCCTACGCAGATCGTCTCGGATAGAGGCGTACAATTCGTGTCTAAATTCTGGAGGGCTCTCTGTAAACAACTCAAGATTAAATTAAACTTTTCTTCTGCATATCATCCTCAATCCAATGGACAAGTAGAAAGAATTAACCAGGTTTTGGGTGATTATTTACGACATTTTGTTTCCTCCCGCCAGGATGACTGGGCAGATCTTCTACCATGGGCCGAATTCTCGTATAACTTCAGAGTCTCTGAATCTTCCTCCAAATCCCCATTTTTCGTGGTGTACGGCCGTCACCCTCTTCCCCCCCTCCCTACCCCCTTGCCCTCTGGTCTGCCCGCTGTGGATGAAATTTCTCGTGATCTTTCCATCATATGGAGAGAGACCCAAAATTCTCTCTTACAGGCGTCATCACGCATGAAGAAGTTCACGGATAAGAAAAGAAGAGCTCCTCCCATTTTTTCTCCTGGAGACAAGGTATGGCTCTCCGCTAAATATGTCCGCTTCCGTGTCCCTAGCTACAAGTTGGGACCACGCTATCTTGGTCCTTTCAAAATTTTGTGCCAGATTAATCCTGTCTCTTACAAACTTCTTCTTCCTCCTTCTCTTCGTATTCCTAATGCCTTTCACGTTTCTCTTCTTAAGCCACTTATCATCAACCGTTTCTCTCCCAAATTTGTTTCCCCCACTCCTGTTTCCGGCTCCTCGGACATCTTCTCCGTCAAAGAGATTCTGGCATCCAAAAAGGTCAGAGGGAAAAAATTTTTTTTAGTTGATTGGGAGGGTTGTGGTCCAGAAGAGAGATCCTGGGAACCTGAGGACAATATCCTAGACAAAAGTCTGCTCCTCAGGTTCTCAGGCTCTAAGAAGAGGGGGAGACCCAAGGGGGGGGGTACTGTTACGCCGAGCGCTCCGGGTCCCCGCTCCTCCCCGGAGCGCTCGCTACACTCTCCTCACTGCAGCGCTCCGGTCAGATCCACTCGCGATGCGCACCCCGGCTTCCGTACCTGACTCGCTCTCCGTCGGTCCTGTCCCGGCGCGCGCGGCCCCGCTCCCTAGGGCGCGCGCGCGCCGGGTCTTTGCGATTTAAAGGGCCACTGCGCCGCTGATTGGCGCAGTGGTTCCAATTAGTGTGTTCACCTGTGCACTTCCCTATATCACCTCACTTCCCCTTCACTTCCTTGCCGGATCTTGTTGCCATCGTGCCAGTGAAAGCGTTTCCTTGTGTGTTCCTAGCCTGTGTTCCAGACCTCCTGCCGTTGCCCCTGACTACGATCCTTGCTGCCTGCCCCGACCTTCTGCTACGTCCGACCTTGCTTCTGTCTACTCCCTTGTACCGCGCCTATCTTCAGCAGTCAGAGAGGTTGAGCCGTTGCTAGTGGATACGACCTGGTCACTACCGCCGCAGCAAGACCATCCCGCTTTGCGGCGGGCTCTGGTGAAAACCAGTAGTGACTTAGAACCGATTCACTAGCACGGTCCACGCCAATCCCTCTCTGGCACAGAGGATCCACTACCTGCCAGCCGGCATCGTGACAAGTACACACTTCAGAGCGTCCCATTTAATCGTCGGGGATGTGGGGTCTACAGCATGGTCGAGGTTGAAATGCCGAATAGAGTCTCCAAGATCCTGCAGGCATAAAGCGTCCAGGAGCAGAGACTCATTAAGCCTCCAAGAAGCATGGGGCTTGGCAAGGGAGGACAAGGAAAAGGTACAAAAGACAGGGGCATGGTCAGACAGGGTCATTACGCCTATGGAGGCTGAAGAGACAGTGGTGAGAAGGTGGTGGGGAAAGAATATGTAGTCTATTCTGCTATATGAATGTCTGGGATGGGAATAAAATGTATAGTCTCTCCCTTGGGGGTGTAAGGTACGCCAAACATCACTCAACTGTAATTCATGTAACCTACGCCTCAGGGCTCTTAGTTTAGTGTGGGAGATGGAGGAGGACCCAGTAGAGGTATCATATGTTGGGAAGAGGGGTAAATTGAGGTCTCCACATAGTATAATAGGACCCGTAGCAAACTCAGTGAATGCATCAAGAGTGCGGAGGAGGAAAGGTAATTGGGAGGTATTAGGAGAGTATATGGAGGCTATGGTGAGGGACATACCAGCCAATGAGCAGTTAAGGAAGATATACCTAGCATTAGGGTCCAATAGAGAGGAGGACACTTGGATGGGTAGAGATTTATGAAAGGCAATAGAGACGCCTTTCGTCCTGGCTTCAGGGTTCGTACTGTGGAACCACTGTGAGTAGTATCTGGAGCTAAAGGGCGGAAGGTGATTAGATTTAAAGTGTGTCTCTTGCAATGCGATAATATGCACTCTTTGTTTGTGGAGGGAGTAAAGGGTCTGTGCCCTCTTCTCAGGGGTGTTGAAACCCTTGATGTTGAGGGAGGCAATTTTGACATCAACTGCCATGGTGGGTGTATGGAACGTGGTAACACTTACCCGAGTGCCCGGTGAGCACCCCGTCGTCCGCAGCGTGGCAGGTAGGTATGAGCGAGTGAGTAGACCTAGGAGAGGGAAGGGGAGAAATAGGAGGAGTGAGTACAGAGACATAACAGAGTAGCAAACGTATAGACACGAAAGCAAGGGTACTACTAATGGTTGCCATAATGGCCAAATAAGAGGACAGGACCAGCCTGATCTCTAACCTAATGGGGGATACGCGGAAGGCACACAAGCATAGGGCCGTTAGCCTCAACCTAGAAGTCATTAACTAGGGAAGTGGCCGGGGCCATAAAACCACATAATGGTCACTCTAATAGGTAGAAAGAGAGTGTGTTCGGGATATGAAGGGCTCTCAAGGACGGGCAACTAAGGAGCCCTTGAGCAACAAATGGATGGGAGGCAGTAGAAGACAATGAGTCTAACAAACTAAGAAATGTAAGTAAACCAGCAGACGAGTTATATAGAACAGTATACTAAACCAGTAAATAAAAGATGTCCCGTGGGAGGTCCAGCAGCAGGATGCTCACAGGGAGGGCCTCTTGGGACAAGCATGGTACAGGTAATTTCAGGAGCACAGAAAACACTACATAATCAGGTCTTCCTCTTTAGGCGTTGAGGGAGCGGGGCCGAAGAAGTGTTCTCAGGAACCAGTCGAGATGTATGGGATCCCAGGGAAGGAGAGGGCGTCGACTTGTCTCGTCTCAGGGCAGGGGGTCTTTGTGTTGGAGGGGGTCCAAGAGAAAACATCGCAATCCATTCCGGGAGAGGAATTGGAGGGAGTTTGAAAGTCCGCCAGAAGTGGTGGAGGTCAGCCGGACATCTCAGGGTGGCCGAGGTGGTGCCATGTTTAGCAGTCAGGGAGAATGGATAGCCCCATCTATAAACGATCTTAGCGTTTTGGAGAGTCTCAAGTAGTGGTTTCAGAGTTGCTCTCAAACGGAGCGTTCGGAGTGAGAGGTCTGGAAAAAGCTGAATCTGGGCACCGTTGTAGGTGAGGCACTTAAGGTCTCGGGCTTTGCACATTATTTCATCTTTCTGGAGGAAATGATGAACTCGGCACACAACATCCCTTGGTTTTTTTGGATCCGGGTTTTTAGCTTTGAGTGCACGATGGGCTCTATCCAGCTCTATCTGGTTGTCAGGGGGTTTCTGCAGAACCTCATTGAACAGTCTCTGGAGTGTCGTTGGTAGATCTTGCGGATGCACTGATTCCGGCAGACCCTTGACTCTTATATTGTTTCTACGATTTCTATTATCAATGTCGTCCAGATGTGCAATAGTGGCTGCCTGTTGCAGGGATAAGGACGTTGTAGATTCCTGGAGAGAGCGTACTTGAGATGTAATAGATGTTTTAAATTCTTCCAGTTCAGTCACTTTAGCTTGCAGGTGAGAAATCTCTTTCTTGACCGGCTGTAAGTCGCTTTGCCATGCGGACCTTAGGTCCTTCGCCATTGACAACATGTCTGCCTTAGTTGGCAGCAGGGCCAAAAGTGCTTGGAGTTCGGGGTGTCCTCTGAGAGTATTGACCGCCACTTCTGGTGTTGGCAATATAGAACCCACTTTGTCCAGGTTTGATGGGGTAGATCCTCCACTGGCGGAGGGTGGGTGACGAGGCCTGGGGGACTTAAGTGAGCGGCGTATTTCACATTGAGAGTCTTCAGAGGAGGAGCACATGGAACTATAGGGCCTGTTAGCCGACAGCTTGGAGGGAGTCTTAAATAGTTTCTTTTTTGCTGGAGGGCTGGCGCCCCAGTATTCCGGTGTGTCCGTATCGTCTGAGGAGTCGCTGGGATCTTTATCAGAGGTAGCGGCAACCACCTCCATCTCAGTCGCCCAATCCAGTACATTTCTTGGAGGAGGGCCAGGTACTTGTGGAGGGGTAGATTGCGCACTGCAGGTGAGTGGCAAGTCATCTCCGTCAGTGTGAAGCCCATTGTGTTCAATTCTCTGGTTAGGCGGCTGGGGAAAATGCATGGGGGGTACAGGTGGGGTTTCAGTGTCTCCCTGTAAATGAGTGGAGGTGGGAGAGGCCCCTTGTGTACAGGGTGAGTCTTCCTTTGAGGTGCAGGAAAGCACTGGGGTCAGTGAGGGGGGCTGCATTTGCGGGCCCAGAGGAGACAAGGGGGGTTCAAGCGGCTCCTGGTGGCGTAGAGGGCGAGGGAGAGGAGGGTCCCGGGGAGAGTGTGACTCAGGGGGCTCTGGGTACGTCGAGCTGGTGCTCTGAGTTTGCAGCAGAGGGGACCGGGAAGGTACCGGCTGGCCTTCCAAATCACGTGGGCCGCCTCCAGTAATGGCCGGGAAAGCGATTGTGCAGGCCAGCGGCGGGACTGTACCTTCACGCAGCACCTCGATGGTGGAGGGTGCTGCACCTTGGATCCGTCCTCTCGTCGATTGATGGAGCTGTGTAGGAGCGGGGCCCAATACGGGTAGGTGAGTCGGCAATTGCGCCGCGAACACAGTGGGCACTCCAGGGGGAGCGTGCGCATGCACTGGGCTGTCTGTCATGGCGGCTCCGGCAGGCAGATCCTCTGGGCGCACGGTGTAGCTGTGCTTTGCGGGCTGGAAAAATGCTGCAATCGTGCGAGGGGGATCCTCGGAGGCTTTAGGGAGCTGCTGGTTCTTCTTCTGGCGCCTTCTGCCTCCCATAATATGGTGAATTAGCCCTTAATCAGTCGGCCCGGGCAGGAGCAGTCAAAGAACACGTCCGCCAGCGCGCCAAGCCACGCCCCCCTGATAGCAGATATTCTTGTTCAGGCTGCAGAGTAAGGCTGTACAAGTAGATTGTCTATAGTACTGATCAGTACTATGAAACTACATAGTAACAAACAGTACATATCAATCTAATGATTGCTAATTATAGTTCCCTATGGAGAATTAAAAATGTTCAAATATAAATCACCCCTTTTTCCTAAAAAAAAATATATAAAATAAAAATACAACATATTACGTATCGACACATGCTGAAATGTACAAATAATTAAAATATAATGTTTATGATCCTGCACGGTGAATGGCATAAACTTAAAAAATAAAAAAAAACTGAATTGCAGATTTTTGGTCACATTACATGTCAGAATAATTTCATAAAAAGCGATCAAAGAGTTCAGTCTAAACAAAAATGGTACCAATATTACCATATTTATCAGCATATGACACATACTTTTAAAACTTAAATTTAAGGCAAAAAGCCTGCCTGTGTGTTATACGCCGATAAGTCTTCTGGTCACTGATTTAAAGCGGCCGCAGCAGCGGCTGCTTGTTAAGTATTAACAGCACGGCCGTGGCCACTTTAAATCAGTGACCAGCGGCGTCTCCTCCCCGCACTGTCACTTGTTTTCTCCCGCACTATCCACAGGTACTGGTGTGGTGGATAGTGTGGGAGACGCTGATTAAAAGGAGCCCTACCTTGTCCGGATCTGCCCTACCTTTTAAATAAGCATCTCCCGCACTATCCACCAGTACCTGTGGATAGTGCGGGAGAAAACAAGTGACAGTTTTACTTTTCATTTTCCCTACCTCCCCCCTCCCTCATCATTCCCCCTTTTCCTGCTTTTTATAGATTTGTTTATGTTTCTTACTTGGCTGCACTTCGGCAGGTCAGGTCAGGCAGGGGTCTTGCGGGCTGTAGTCAGTGAAGCAGATGAGTGACATCCTCTGCCTTCTCTGCACGGCATCACTGACATCACTTTTCATTTCCTGTAGTTGCAGCCGAAAAGTGACATCCCTGATGGCGCACAGAGAAGCCGGCAGAGGACGTCACTCATCTGCTTCACTGACCCCGCAGCCCGCAAGACAGTCGAAGCGCAGACAAGTAAGGAAACGGAAAGTGTGGTCTTCAACCTGCTACAACTCTACAACTCAACCTGCTACAACTCTACAACAAAACTACAACTCCCAGCATGCCCGGACAGCAGTTTGCTGTCCGGGCATGCTGGGAGTTGTAGTTTTGCAACATCTGGAGGTCCGCAGGTTGAAGACCACTGCATAGGAGGAACATGATGGGGGGATGATGAGACGGGGAAATTATGTCAATCAAACAGGCGGGAGCGAGCACTGAGAACAGAAGAAGCGTGCATTGGCTCCCCTGCTCCCTGACCTTGCACAACGGCCCTGCCTCCCGGCATCTCGTCGCTGCTGTCCTGCCCATCGCTGCACTGTCCTGGTATATCTAGGGGGGTGTTCAGGTAGCGGGTGTTCAGGAAGCGGGGTTCAGGGGAGGGGTAGCGGGGTTCAGGGGAGGGGTAGCGGGGTTCGGGTTGCGCCCGGCCATGTATTGATTTTAACACAAAGTGCCTCCAGCTGTTTCACCACTACAACTCCCAGCATGCCCTGACAGCCAATAGATGTCAGGGCAAGCTGGGAGTTGTAGTGGTGAAACAGCTGGAGGCACCCTGTGTAGATGAACTAAGGGCGGAAGTCCCCCCTAGCAGACATCAGTGACGTGGTGCCTGCTGGGGAAGTCTGCCTGGTAGTGAGCACTCTACCAGGCAGACAAAACTGCATTTTTTAAATAGTAAAAAAAAAAAAATTAGGCAGGGAGGAGGTTAGGGATAGATTGGAAATAGGCAGGGACAGAGAGGGAAAAAAAAGGGATGGTGGGAGCTACCCTTTAAATTCCGCTGTTAAAATGGAGGTGCATGTCATACGCCAGTGCGTGTTATATACAGATAAATACAGTAACTACAAATCATGGCACAAAAAAAAGAACCCTGTTACAGATCCACAAAATGAACCCTCTTACAGCTTCTTAGTTTGTCAAAAAATATTGATTGTTTTTAAAAGTAGTACAATAACAGTTAAGTATGTAAAAAGGGGCATTGTTTTAATTGTATTGACCCACAGAATAAAGAGTACATAAAGTGAATTGCTAAAAAAACATAATCCTACAAAATTAGCAACTTTTTTTTTACACTCTACATTTTATGGCAAAATTGGTCCTGCAAAAAACAAGCCCTCATATGGCTTAGTGAATGCAAAAATAAGAGGTATGTCTCTTGAAAGACAAGAAAGAAAAATGAAAATGCAAAAAATAACACTGCCTGTGGTCTCAGGGTCAGAATGGGCTGTGTCCAAAAGGGGTTAAAGAGATGTATTGACATAGTGAGTAATATCATGGAATATCATCCAAAGAAGTAATTCATCAGTCAGAATATACGTGGTTCATAATTATTACCAGTAATTTTGTAACATCTTTCCAATATGGGTACATAATATTTTCAATACAGAACAGCGACAGCTTCACCTTAATGTTCCAGAAATACAAATTACTGTGCTTCAAATCTATACATTATACTGTAGACTGTGGAATATACAACATATGTCAATGCATAATTAATCGCTTACTGATGATATTCCAGCTGTGCCTCATCTATTGCTTAATTAATCTACCCAGGTCCCATCTGTATTTCTTATTGCGTATTATGTGTAGGAGCTCCCCATCCACTTAAATGCATAATAAAGCAAACCGTATTGAATGGAATTTAAAGGACTCAAAATTAAGACAAAGGGTTACATGGTAAATATGAGCATAAGGTCAGGTAGCAGAGCTAAAGATGGCAGTGCCACACTGAACTTTTGGTGACAGGTTACGGTAACAGTGTTAAGAATAGCAGGAAGTCTTCTGTCTATTAATTTGTTTGGGACCAGTATTATGCAACTGCCTCAGAGCTGATCGATTATTCCAGCTATGAGTACCAAACAACTTAAAGTGAGCATCTACTAAGCTCATGATTAGTATAGAATAGAGGGAAGTTCCTAATTGGTTATCCTCTTTTTAAAGATCCCTAGCTTTTGCAGTATTGTGTGGATTTCATAATATATGTTATGTGTTTCCAGCATTACTTGTATGTTTTCAATTGCCTTATTCTAGTATAGTTTATTTTCGGTTTTTAGTTTTTTTTTTTCAGTTTGTTCTTTATTTAGAAGTTGCTGATTTTCAATATGGTGCTTGCTTAAGGGCACTTTTGGCAAGTCGAATCAACTTTTGTTGGAATATTCGTTCCCAAAATTGACCCATGTAAAAGAGCCAGCGATTAGCCGAGGAACATGAAAACGCTCATTCCTCAGCTGATCACATAAATTTTACTGGTCAAAAAATCATCAATAATGATGACATTAAAGATCCACATGAAGAATTCAGCAATCATTCCTATGTGACAAAGTAGTTCACCATCACTATTAACCATTTTTGCTTCAATTCCTAACAGCCGTCATCCTCTTTTATTTGTGACATCATCCATTCATCATGATTTGTATTTTTCATCTTACTGTGAGTAGTTCTTCTGCCAGCTACATGCTTTGCATGTTTTTCTCGCTCACTAAAGCACAGGGACATGATTGTCACAACATGTAGGGAACAGTGCAGGCCTAAACTGCCCCTGCCATTATCCTTACCTATTTGGATGATCCACCCAACTGGGCGATGGTCCCTACATTCACTAAGTGCATTGGATGTCAGGAGGGGTCAGACAGGCGAGGTCATCATAACATGGACAGAACATAAACCAGATCAGAATGTAGAAGGATACCAAGCGACAAGCCACAGTGTGAAACCAGGAGGTACAAAATTAGCAAGCAAGAGAGTAGTCAGGATACAATGGTCAGGTCAGGTACACTGTAAACAGGCACAAGGGAATAGGAATTCTACTGAAGGGTAGAAACTACAATCATAGGCATCTGACAATAGCAAAAACCTGTTTAAATCTTCAACCACTGAGAGATGTAAGTGCCGACACCAAAGCTGATTGGCCTGGCACTCCCATATCTAGTTTGGTTAAGTCATGGATCACCCAGGATAACCATGGGATGCTGCCTGTGGCGCTCAGACTGGGAGAGGCATGGTCTTTACAGTAGCCTTTTTCAACAGCTTCGACAGTCTGATATTGATAGATAGCAGATAGACCATCATATTAAAAAATCTGAATAACCCCTTTAAGCTAATGAATAGAAAAAGGTATTGCAGTTACTAGGATATGCTATACATATGAAGAGGCCAGACTGATGAGACCTTCTCTAATTATTAAAATATAGGGGCTACTACAATTGTGCAGGTACTGCAACTCAGCCCTATTCATGTAAATGCTGCTATAGAATCAATGGGAGGGGCTGAGAGAAGAGAAAAAGCCCAAATGGGTACAGCCTTATTCTCAGGGTAATCCAACAAGTGCGGGAAGGGTGATCCAGCTCCACAAAAATATAAAAATAATTCTGCTACATGTTTAAAATCCAAAAGACAAAACAAAGCATAAGTGCTCAAGTGAGATAAAACACACGTACGCCAACACATTTCAAACTATTCCGTTCTTAATCATGGCATAAGGTCTGCTCGCTGCAAATGGCTTTATTTACTAAATTATTCACCACAATTCAGAAGATGCTCCTCCTCCCTGTACAGAACTTCTTCCAGCTGGAAGGAGACTGGGGGGATGCATATATTTCAACACAGTGCAGAGACCGAACTGAACCATTAGAAATAAATAACACCAAATCAATAAACAACTGACCTGTAAGCATTGTAACTGATTAATAAATATTAGCCGGATATTTTCAGAAATTCATGCCTTGTGGATACCTGATATCGAGAGCCAGTATTCAGAAGGCTTCTCTTCTCAGAAAAGCCTGAGACCAGTCGCCACCCCTTCATGGCAGGTTGACTCGTTCAATGCCGAATTCCTCCAGACGCAAAGTTTCACCTTCATGGACTTCAATAATATGCTTAAACTTTCTTGTAGTGCATACGACGTATTGTATATTGCACTGTTTGCAAGTTACCAAATAGATTATGTGAGTCGTATTACAATTAATAAAATATTTAGTTGTGTATTTTTTCCCATTAACTGCTGAAGAAAAAGTGGTAGATTTAGGAATAAAATTACATATGTTACACCTACTCCTTGCACATTTGAAACACCCCTTAAAGGGGTGCTCTACTGGAAAAAAAAGCACATTTTTAATTAACTGGTGCCAGAAAGCTAAACAGACTTGTAAATTACATCTATTTAAAAATCGTAATCCTTCCAGTACTTATCAGCTGCTGTATGCTACACAGGAAGTTATTTTCTTTTTGAATTTCTTTTCTGTCTGACCACAGCTCTCTGCTGACAACTCTGTCCATGTCAGGAACTGTCCAGAGCAGGACCAAAACCCTATAGAAATCAATACTGCTTTGGAAAGTTCCTGACATGGACAGATGTGTCAGCAGAGAGCACTATGGTCAAACAGAAAAGAGATTCAAAAAGAAAAGAACTTCCTCTATAGTAAACAGCAGCTGATAAGTACTGGAAGGATTAAGATTTTTAAATAGAAGTAATTTACAAATCTGTATAACTTTCTGGCACCCGCTGATTAATTATTTTTTATTTTTTCCCAACGGAGTACCCCATTAACACGTAACCATGTACTATTGTCTGTTTTGTTGCAAAGTCACCAATTGCGTAAAGACCGACCTCTCTTGGCAACAATATTAAAGGGGTTATCCACCGTAAGGTGATTTTAGTACGTACCTGCCAGACAGCAATGGACATGCTTAGGAAGGATCTGCGCTTGTCTTGGGGCTAAGCTGTGAGATTACCATAACACTGTGGCTAGCTTTTTGTGAACTGGTATTTCCCAAAATTCAATTTTCCTCCCTCCCACACATCAACCACTCTACCCATTGAAACATAAATGAGCTGCATCCATTCAAAAGACCTGTGGTTTTCAATCAGGGTGCCTTCAGTTGCAGATTGATCTCTCTCCCACCAAGCGATTGCTCCATTGCAGCCTGGGAAAAATCTGAGACAACAGTAATTTTTTATAAAAATAAATATTGGGGTGAAAATCACAGGAGAATTGTGAGAAAACCGTCACACACAGGTACAGACACTATATTATGAACTACACTAATTTTACAGCCCCTGTAGCACAGTCAAATAAAAAACATTCCTGAAATACCCCTTCAATATCATTCTGTAAGATATTACTGAGAACATCATCATCATCATCATCATCATATAAAATAGGTAAATGTTTAGTGATAATGTATTTAATTTATGCAAATTCTGAACTATAGGCCATAGAAAATGTTATTTTTTTCTGAATATAGTTGGACTTATCACAACCTTTCTCTTCCGACAGTAAAGCTGTATGATCCTTATGTCCGGCTATTCCTCGGGCTCTAGCCAACACAGATTGGGAATAGCCTCTACTCCTTAACCTCTTGTCAATATTGCGGCATGTATTGAGATATGACTGATTGTCCGCCGATGCAATCATGACAAGACAATCATTGCCGTGGACTGTCATTTAAAGGAAATCTGTCACCAGTGTCACCTGCACTAACCTGTCGGTTCCGACAGATAGTGCAGGTGACACTGATGACATTGGTACTTACCTTGTCCTGGTCGGTATCTTCGTTCCGGGCACCGGCTTAGGGCATGGATGGAGCTTAATGACGTAACCGCTGCATGGAGCTTAATGACGTAACCGCTGCTGTTCCCAGGACCCAGGACCAAGCAGAAAGCAGCAACGGTGACGTCACTAAGCCCCACCGCTGCTGCTTTCTGCAGGGTTCCAGGCAACAGCGGTTAAATCATTAAGATCCGCCCGTGCCCCAAGCCGGTGCCCAGAGCGAACATACTGGAGAAGATTACAGGAGATTCCCGCGGACCAGGACAAGGTGAGTACCGTTATCATCAGTGTCACCTGCATTACCTGTCGGTACCGACAGGTTAGTGCAGGTGACACTGGTGACAGATTTTCTTTAAGGAAATATAGCAAATATGATAAGACATTATGTGATTTTCTATTGGATGTTTTGCTTAAAAAAATTTTTTTGGGTTCAATTGTGATTATTATACTTCGTAATAAAGAAAGACAAAATAAAGCTGCACTCACCCACAGTTAGGTAGCCTAAAAAGATTAAATTCTTTATTGTAGTAACTTGTAGATAAGGCAATAGTAGCTTGATGTGTGGGGAGCCGGAGACCTGAGATACTGCTGACCGGAAGAAGCGTCTTGTTACGCCTAGCGCTCCGGGCCCCCGCTCCTCCCCGGAGCGCTCACGGCGTCTTTCTCCCTGCAGCTCCCCGGTCAGTCCCGCTGACCGGGAGCGCTGCTCTGTCATGGCCGTTGGGGATGCGATTCGCACAGCGGGACGCGCCCGCTCGCGAATCGCATCCCAGGTCACTTACCCGTTCCCGTCCCCTGCTGTCATGTGCTGGCGCGCGCGGCTCCGCTCTCTAGGGCGCGCGCGCGCCAGCTCCCTGAGACTTAAAGGGCCAGTGCACCAATGATTGGTGCCTGGCCCAATTAGCTTAATTGGCTCCCACCTGCTCCCTGGCTATTTCTAGTCTCCTCCCTTGCACTCCCTTGCCGGATCTTGTTGCCCTTGTGCCTAGTGAAAGCGTTTTGTGTGTTTAATAACCTGTGTACCAGAACTTCTGCTATCTCCCCTGACTACGAACCTTGCCGCCTGCCCCCGACCTTCTGCTACGTCCGACTTTGCTTCTGCCTACTCCCTTGTACCTCGCCTATCTTCAGCAGCCAGAGAGGTGAGCCGTTGCTAGTGGATACGACCTGGTCACTACCGCCGCAGCAAGACCATCCCGCTTTGCGGCGGGCTCTGGTGAAAACCAGTAGTGTCTTAGAACCGGTCCACTAGCACGGTCCTCGCTATCCCTCTCTGGCACAGAGGATCCACCTCCTGCCAGCCGGCATCGTGACAGTAGATCCGGCCATGGATCCCGCTGAAGTTCCTCTGCCAGTTGTCGCTGACCTCCCTACGCTGGTCGCCCAGCAAGCTCGTCAGATCGCCCAGCAGTCGCAACAGATAGCGCAACAAGATCACCAGCTGTCGTACTTGACCACCATGACACAGCAACTCCAGTCACAACTACAGCAAGTACAGTCACAGCTACAGCAGCAACAACCATCTCCTCCGCCAGCTCCTGCACCCCTTCCGCGGCGAGTGGCCGCTCCTAGCCTCCGCCTGTCCTTGCCGGACAAATTTAATGGGGACTCTAAGTTTTGCCGTGGCTTTCTTTCGCAATGTTCCCTGCACTTGGAGATGATGTCGGACCAGTTTCCTACTGAAAGGTCTAAGGTGGCTTTCGTAGTCAGCCTTCTGTCTGGAAAAGCCCTGTCATGGGCCACACCGCTCTGGGACCGCGATGACCCCGTCACTGCCTCTGTACACTCCTTCTTCTCGGAAATTCGAAGTGTCTTTGAGGAACCTGCCCGAGCCTCTTCTGCTGAGACTGCCCTGCTGAACCTGGTCCAGGGTAATTCCTCCGTTGGCGAGTACGCCATACAATTCCGTACTCTTGCTTCTGAACTATCCTGGAATAATGAGGCTCTCTGCGCGACCTTTAAAAAAGGCCTATCCAGCAACATTAAAGATGTTCTGGCCGCACGAGAGACTCCTGCTAACCTGCATGAACTCATTCATCTAGCCACTCGCATTGACATGCGTTTTTCTGAGAGGCATCAAGAGCTCCGCCAGGAAAAAGACTTAGATCTCTGGACACCTCTCCCACAGTCTCCACTGCAATCTGCGCCTAGGCCTCCCGCCGAGGAGGCCATGCAAGTGGATCGGTCTCGCCTGACCCTGGAAGAGAGGAATCGCCGTAAGGAAGAGAATCTTTGTCTGTACTGTGCCAGTACTGAACATTTTTTGGTGGATTGCCCAATCCGTCCTCCACGTCTGGGAAACGCACGCTCGCACCCAGCTCTCGTGGGTGTGGCGTCTCTTGATGCCAAGTCGGCTTCTCCACGTCTCACGGTGCCTGTTCGGATTTCTACTTCAGCCAGCTCTCCCCTCTCAGCCGTGGCCTGCCTGGACTCTGGAGCTTCTGGGAATTTTATTCGGGAGTCCTTTGTGAATAAATTCCGCATTCCGGTGACCCGTCTTGTCAAGCCACTCCACATTTCCGCGGTCAACGGAGCCAGGTTGGATTGCACCGTGCGTTACCGCACGGAGCCCCTCCTAATGTGCATCGGACCTCATCACGAGGAAATTGTATTTTTTGTCCTTCCTAATTGCACTTCTGAAGTTCTCCTTGGACTACCCTGGCTTCAACACCATTCCCCAACCCTGGATTGGTCCACTGGGGAGATCAAGAGTTGGGGTCCCTCTTGTTCCAAGGACTGCCTTCAACCGGTTCCCAGTACTCCCTGCCGTGACCCTGTGGTTCCTCCTGTATCCGGTCCCCCTAAGGTCATTAAGGACTCTGCCTGCCACAGGAAATGCCTCTCCCCCCCTCCCAGTCCCATCAGGCAAGCCTCTGTGTCCCCTCATGGCCCTCGTCCTGGT
Organism: Hyla sarda; assembly: GCF_029499605.1. Lineage (NCBI taxonomy): Eukaryota > Metazoa > Chordata > Amphibia > Anura > Hylidae > Hyla > Hyla sarda. The sequence goes on from NC_079192.1 coordinate 73,877,207, forward strand.
GTCACACTGCCCCGTGCCAGGTCTCGCCCTCTGCCCTCTCTCCCCATTCCTACTCCTGCTGCTCTGCCTGCCGTTGAGGAATCCCTCCATCCTTTCCCGGTGTCCTCATCCCAGGGGAGGCAGTTACCGGACAAAGAGAAGGGGAGACCTAAGGGGGGGGGTACTGTTACGCCTAGCGCTCCGGGCCCCCGCTCCTCCCCGGAGCGCTCACGGCGTCTTTCTCCCTGCAGCTCCCCGGTCAGTCCCGCTGACCGGGAGCGCTGCTCTGTCATGGCCGTTGGGGATGCGATTCGCACAGCGGGACGCGCCCGCTCGCGAATCGCATCCCAGGTCACTTACCCGTTCCCGTCCCCTGCTGTCATGTGCTGGCGCGCGCGGCTCCGCTCTCTAGGGCGCGCGCGCGCCAGCTCCCTGAGACTTAAAGGGCCAGTGCACCAATGATTGGTGCCTGGCCCAATTAGCTTAATTGGCTCCCACCTGCTCCCTGGCTATTTCTAGTCTCCTCCCTTGCACTCCCTTGCCGGATCTTGTTGCCCTTGTGCCTAGTGAAAGCGTTTTGTGTGTTTAATAACCTGTGTACCAGAACTTCTGCTATCTCCCCTGACTACGAACCTTGCCGCCTGCCCCCGACCTTCTGCTACGTCCGACTTTGCTTCTGCCTACTCCCTTGTACCTCGCCTATCTTCAGCAGCCAGAGAGGTGAGCCGTTGCTAGTGGATACGACCTGGTCACTACCGCCGCAGCAAGACCATCCCGCTTTGCGGCGGGCTCTGGTGAAAACCAGTAGTGTCTTAGAACCGGTCCACTAGCACGGTCCTCGCTATCCCTCTCTGGCACAGAGGATCCACCTCCTGCCAGCCGGCATCGTGACACGTCTGTTGTCGTCCAGTGGTAAGCCCCCGCTCAATGAAACTCAGGTCTCCGGCTCCCCACACATCTAGCTACTATTGCCTTATCTACAAGTTACTACAATAAATAATTTCATATTTTTTGACTACCTAACCGTGAGTGAATGAAGTTTTCTTTTGTCTTTCTTCATTACAAATTATCCTGTTGCCCTGTCTACTTTTATTTAATGTTGGCACCCCTTCATTTTGTCTCGGAGTTACATATGAATTGAGATTGTGCTGTATCCAGCCTCTGCTAGGTGTTGTATGTGCCCAGGTGCAGTGCCTGATTGCCGCATTTTTTTCTTTCTCTTCGTTTTGGTCTGTGTGATTATTACATGAAGGTTACAGGTTACCCTATGGGCTCAAAATGTTCACCCAGAAATGGGCATCGTCGGACAATCAGTCACATCTCAATACATGCCACAATATTGACAAGAGGTTTAGGAGTAGAGGCTATTCCCAATCTTTGTTGGCTAGAGCCCGAGGAATAGCCGGATATAAGGATCGTACAGTAGTGTTGCTCGCGAATATAGCATATTCGCAAATTTGTGAATATCCGTGAATATAGCACTATATATTCGTAATTACGAATATTTGTTTTTGTTTTTTTTCACAGTAAACATCACAGTGATCATCCCTCCCTGCTTCCAGCTTGTGTGGTGTAAAAAAGGCTCTAATACTACTGTGTGAGACTGGCGTGCAAATTACCGCATGTGCGAAAATTTGCATATGCTAATTTCCGCATATGCAAATTTCCGCTTATGCTAATTTTTGTATATGCAAATTTTCGCATACGCAAAATTTCGCATATGCGAAAATAAAACGAGAATATTACAAATATGCAAATTTAGTGAATATATGACGAATATTCGTCCATATATTCGCGAATATTCGCAAATTTGAATATGGCCTATGCCGCTCAACCCTATCGTACAGCTGTCAGTAGAGAAAGGTTGTGATAAGTCCAACTATATTCAGAAAACATTTACATTTTTTACGGCCTATAGAACAGAATTTGCACAAATTAA